>NW_027528892.1:1053302-1134057 GCF_008692635.1 Crocuta crocuta
CCCCCGGCCTCCCACCCTGCTCCCGCTCCCTGTGGCTTAGGCTCAGAACTTTCTTCTGGCCAGAATGTCTCCTGCCAGCTTGCCATTCAAGGTGGGGAGCACTATGGTCATACTAGGAACGGGGTCATTGGAACCAGGTATTATTTTGAGACCTGTCTCCTTTTTCCAATTAGCTGAGCAATTTTTGCAAATGGCTCAACCTGTGTCAGTTCACATGTTGGTAGGCTAGGTTTCCCATTTCTACTCAATTGTCCCATTTGGCCTGATGGGTAGAAAAGCATTAAAGATGTGAAGTCAGAGGTCGAATCAACAAGGGGTTGGAAGGCTCCTCCACCATGATCAAAGGAGAGCCCTTCCACAGACACCTTACCCAACACGACAGAGACCACGAGATAACCGCACACAGTTGTGAGGCTTTGTTATTTTTGAAAAATTTTTAATGTTTTTTTATTTCGGAGAGAGAGAGAGACCGCGTGAGCAGGGGAGGGACAGAGAGAGAGGGAGACCCAGAATCCGAAACAGGCTCCAGGCTCTGAGCTGTCAGCACAGAGCCCGACGCGGGCTCGAACCCACAAACCGTGTGATCATGACCCGAGCCCAAGTCGGACGCTTAACTGAATGAGCCACCCAGGCGCCCCGAGATTTTGTTATTCTTGATGTAGACTCAAGTAACATCAACGGAGCTCATACAGAGTTTCCAAATACTAGTTCTCACCCAGTTACTGTGGGTAACGTGTAATCTTCCATGTTGAGACGAAGGTACTGGTTTTAGAAAAGGGTGCTTCAGTGGTATTAGACTCCAGTCCACTTGCTCTTGAAGTCCTAGTCACAATCCAAGATCACTGCTGATGGTCCTGTGTAGGGCCCCCCAACATACTCATGTTTATCTTCTCAACCCGCCTCTTCCTCACCCCTAAGTTGTCCTCCAAAATCAGTATCTGAAATTCTCATGCATATCCATGGGGCCAGAATAAAATGCCCTCATTGATTTCCTGGTGGAGGTGTCTATTATCCACATGCCCTTAATTTTCCTTCACATTCCTTCCCCACTTCGCGGAGAGCCATTAACTTGAGTCACTGCCAGGGACTGTTAGGACCACGGCAGGTTTGCATGAACATTTTCTCCACCTCACAGATCACCAGCAGTGCACAGACCTTATCCCTTCATCCGCACCCTGATTTTGTTTCTTCTCTCATCCAAGTGTTTAGACAGGCCCACGTGCTAGTTATCTAAGTCTTTCCTCTCCAGGAGAGTCACCTAAGAGCTGCTTGGAATGAAAACAAAATTGCATGAATAACCTCCTCTATACCATCCAAGATCCCAAGTCAAAATAGTCTCTGTTTTCCTATTTGTTTGGTTGGGTGGTTGGTTTGTTTGTTGAGTTTCAGAGCTTTTATTTTATTTTAATATAATTTATTATCAAGCTAGCTAACATACAGTGTATACAGTGTGCTCTTGACCTTGGGAGTAGATTCCCATGATTCATCGATTACATACAGCACCCAGTGTTCATCCCAACAAGTGCCCTCCTCAATGTCCATCACCCATTTTCCCTCTCCCCCACACCTCCCCAATCAATTCTGAGTTTGTTCTCTATATTTAAAGAGTCTCTTACCGTTTACCTCCCTCCTGCTCTGTTTGTAACTGTTTTTTCCCCCTTCCCTTCCCTCATGGTCACAGTCTTCTGTTAGGTTTCTCAAGTTCCACATATGAGTGAAAACACATGATACCTATCCTTCTCTGACAGACTTATTTCACTCAGCATAATACCCTCCAGTACCATCCATGTTGCTACAAATGGCAAGATTTCATTCTGTCTCTTTGCCAAGTAGTATTCCATTGCATATGTAAACCACATCTTCTTTATCCATTCATCAGTTGATGGACATTTGGGCTCTTTCCATAATTTGGTTGTTATTGCAAGTGCTGCTATAAAGATTAAGGTACATGTGACCCTATGAATCAGCACTCCTGTATCCTTTGGATAAATTCCTAGTAGTGCTATTGCTGGGTCATACGGTAATTCTATTTTTAATTTTTTTCACTATACTTAGAAGATGTATCTTTTTAAATTTAACTTATTTTCTAAATTTAGATCCAAGTTAGCATATAGTGCAACAATGATTTCAAGAGTAGATTCCTTAATGTCCCTTACCCATTTAGCCCATCCCCCCCTCCCACAACCCCTCCGGCAACCCTCTGTTTGTTCTCCATATTTAAGAGTCTCTTATGTTTTGTCCCCCTCCTTGTTTTTATATTTTTGCTTCCCTTCCCTTATGTTGATCTGTTTTGTATCTAAAAGTCCTCATATGAGTGACGTCATATGATATTTGTCTTTCTCTGACTAATTTCACTTAGTGTAATACCCTCTAGTATAGTTGCAAATGGCAAGATTTCATTCTTTTTGATTGCTAATATTCCAGTGTGTGTGTGTGTGTGTGTGTGTACATGTGTACACCACATCTTCTTTATCCATTCATCCCTCAATGGACATTTGGGCTCTTTCCTTATTTTGGCTACTGTTGATAGTACAGCTATAAACATTGGGGTGCATGTGCCCCTGTGAAACAGCACTCCTGTGTCCCTTGGATAAATAGTGCAATTGCTGAATCATAGGGTAGTTCTATTTTTAATTTCCTGAGGCACCTCCATTCTGTTTTCCAGAGTGGCTGTACAAGTTTGCATTCCCACCAGCAGTGCAAAAGAGACAGTCTTTCTCTGCATCCTTGCCAACATCTGCTGTTGCCTGAGTTGTTAATGTTAGCCATTCTGACAGGTGTTGAGGTGGTATCTCAGTGTGGTTTTGATTTGTATTTCCCTGATGATGAGTGATGTTGAGCATTTTTTCATGTGTCAGTTGGCCATCTGGATGTCTTCTTTGGAAAAGTGTCTATTCATGTCTTTTGCCATTTCTTCACTGGATTATTTGCTTTTTGGGTGTTGAGTTTGAGACATTCTTTAGATTTGGATACTAACCCTTTATCTGATATATCATTTGTGAATATATTCTCCCATTCCATTGGTTGCCTCTTAGTTGTGCTGATTGTTTCCTTCACTGTGCAGAAGCTTTTTATTTTGATGAGGTCCCAATAGTTCACTTTTGCTTTTGTTTCCTTTGCCTCTTGAGATGTGTTGAGTAAAAAGTTGCTGTGGCCAAGGTCAAAGAGGTTTTTGCCTGTTTTCTCCTCAAGTATTTTGATGGCTTCTTGTCTTATATTTGGGTCTTTCATTCATTTTGAGTTTATTTTTTGTGTATGGTGTAAGAAAGTGGTCCAGGTTCATTTTTCTGCAGGTCGCTCTCCAGTTTTCCCAGCACCACTTGCTGAAGAGACTGTCTTTATTCCATTGGATATTTTTTCTGCTTTCTCAAATATGCATTGGCCATATGTTTGTGGGTCCATTTCTGGGTTCTCTATTCTGTTCCATTGACCTGAGTGTCTGTTTTTGTGCCAGTACCATACTGTCTTGATGATTACAGCTTTGTAACACAGCTTGAAGTCCAGAATTGTGGTGCTACCTACTCTGATTTTCCTTTTCAAGATTACTTTGTCTATTCAGGGTCTTTTCTGGTTCCATACAAATTTTAGGATTGATTTTTCTAGCTCTGTGAAGAATGCTGGTGTTATTTTAATAGGTATTGCATTGAATACGTAGATTGCTTTGGGTAGTATTGAATTTTAACAATATTTATTCTTCCTATCCAGGAGCATGGAATATTTTTACATTTTTTGTGTGTGTCGTCTTCAATTTCATAAGCTTTCTATAGTTTTCTGTATATATATTTTTCACCTTGTTGGTTAGATTTATTCCTGGGTATTTTGTGTTTTGATGCAACTGTAAATGGGATCAATTCCTTGATTCCCCTTTCTGTTGCTTCATGGTTGGTGTATAGGGATGCAACCGGTTTCTGTGCATTGATTTTACAACCTGAAACTTTGCTGAATTCATGGATCAGTTCTAGCGGGGGTTTTTTTGGTGGAATATTTTGGGTTTGCCATATACAGTATCAGGTCACCTGTCCAGAGTGAAAGTTTGACCTCCTCCTGGCTGATTTGGATGCCCTTTATTTCTTTGGGTTGTCTGATTGCTGAGGTAAGAGTTCCAATGCTATTTTGAATAACAGTGGCAAGAGTGGGCATCCCTGTCTTGTTCCTGACTTTAGGGGGAAAGCTCTCAGTTTTTCCCCATCGAGGATAATTATTAGTGTTGCGTCTTTCATATATGACTTTTACGATCTCGAGACAGGATTCCTCTATCCCTGTTTTCTTGAGGGTTTTTACCAAGAAAGGGTGATGTATTTTGTCTAATGCTTTCTTTGCATCTATTGAGAGGATCATGTGGTTCTCGTCCTTTGTTTTATTGATGTGATGAATCGCCTTGAGTGTTTTGCAGATATGGAACCAGCCCTGCATCCCAGGTATAAATCCCACTTGGTCATGGTGAATAATTTTTTAATATATTGTTGGATCTGATTAGCTAGTATCTTATTGAGGACTTTGGCATCCATGTTCATCAGGGAAATTGGTCTGTAGTTCTCCTTTTTAGTGGCATCTTTGTCTGGTTTTGGAATCAAGGTAATGCTGGCTTCATAGGAAGAGTTCGGAAGTTTTCCTTCCATTTCAGTTTTTTGCTATTTTTAATTTTTTGAGGAACCTCCACCATTTTGTTTTTTTAACCTTGGTTTGGTTAAAACCAGTGATGGCACCAGTGTTAAATAGCACTTCATTAACCACAGTTCAGCTCGATGGTTCTCGGAGCTCCCATCTGAGAAAAGGCAGCATGGATGTCTTTAGGTTTAATTATGACCATTCTGGTCTATTATGCAAACTCCTGCTTTTCATGAAAGTTCCTTTCAGATGGTTTTTGCCACTTTCCCTTATGTGCTGCCCATCACAGCAGCCTTGTAGCATTGCTGGTTTGCAACTCTCAGGATGGTTAAGTCACAAGATGCCTTCTGATCAAATCACTTCCTCTACTTAGTGGCTTGATTATCTTATCTTGATAAGAGAGTTGCTGACATTAACCCTACACAGCCCTTAGATTCCCCCTCAGCTCCCAGAGCATATAGACCATGCCTTTTGAAAAGTCACAGATTTGGGACACCTGAGTGGCTCAGTCAGTTGAGCATCTGACTTTGGCTCAAGTTATGATCTTACAGTTCATGACTTTAAGCCCCAAATCAGGCTCTGTGCTGACAGCTCAGACCCTGGAGCCTGCTTCAGATTCTGTGTCTTCCTCTGTCTCTGTGCCCTCACCCTTGTCCCCTCTTCCTCCCCCAAATAAACATTAAATTTTTTTTTTACAAAAAGTCACAAATTCTAGGTTGATAATGGGTTGTCATCTTCATGATGCCTCAAGTTTTACAATCAGGTCATTTATTTTATGTATTTATTTTAATATTTAGAGAGAACGAGCAAGCACGAGCAGGGTAGGGGCGGGGGAGGGGGACAGAAGATCCAAAGCAGGGTCCAACTGACAGCACAGAGCCTAATGTGGGGCTCAAACCCACAAACCATGAGATCATGACCTGAGCCAAAGTTGGATGCTTAACTGAACTACGCAGATGCCTCTAGGTCATTTACTTTAAGTGTGTCTTTATTCAGGGTAAGCACCACTAATAAAATCAAAGGTATAACCTTGTCTTAAAGCAGCCAAGGGACCTAGAGCTGACAGAATCTAACTTCTGTCTGATTTCTTTTTTCTTCCCCTATTTCAAACCACAAACTGTCTCCCATGTGTAGGACTTGCTCTTCAGTCAAGTCTACTAATAAAGCTTCTTGTCTTTAGAAACTTTTTTCTCTGGGCTATTTTGAACCTTAGGAAGATATGCCCAAATAAAATGATTCCTCCATTAGTACCTCTGGAAGAGCATCCCAAAACACAGTCTTGTATAACCTTGTCCTTCTGCAGAAGGAAGGAAAATTGTCCTTCAAAAGAGAGGGTGACTGGGGTGCCTGAGTGGCTCAGTTCATTGAGCATCCAACTTCAGCTCAGCTCATGATTTTGTGGTTGATCCCCGTATTGGCCTCTGCGCTGACATCTCAGAGCCTAGAGCCTGCTTCAGATTCTGTGTCTTCCTGTCTCTCTGCCCCTCCCCTGCTCATGCTCTGTCTCTCTCTGTCTCAAAAATAAAATAAACAGTAAAATTTTTTAAAAAGAAAATTAAAGCAGTATTGAAAAAGGCCAAGAAATCAGGTCACCTACCCAAACCCTATCCCCGGAAGCAACCAGCAGACCAAAATGAACATTCTCTGATAAGTCTGTGTATATGAATATGTAACTACTTAAAGATTGTATTTTCTCAAGTTTTTATGAACTTTTTTTTTGAGAGCAAGAGAGCACATGTGTGCGTGGGGCAGGAGCAGAGGGAGAGAGAGAATCTCAAGCAGACTCCACCCCCAGCATAGAGCCCAACACAGGGCTCAATCTTTTGACCGTGACATCATGACATGAGCTGAAATTAAGAGTCAGATGCTTAACCAACTGAGCCATACAGGTGCCCTGGATATCTTTTTAGGTCACAAATATACTTGTAAATCAGATTGAGAATATAATGTGTATGGATTCACCATTAGATATTCAAATATCCTCTATTTACATGTATATCATTCTCAAACTTTTTTCTTAACTTTTTTACTGTTTATTTTTGAGAAAGAGCGAGAGAGAAAGAGACAGATCACTGGCATGGGAGGGGCAAAGAGAGAAGGGGAGAGAGAGAGAGAGAGAGAGAGAGAGAGAGAGAGAGAAAGAAACAGAATCTGAAGCAGGCTTCAGGCTCTGAGCTGTCAGCACAGAGCCCGATGCGGGGCTCAAACTCATGAACCATGAGATCATGAGCTGAACTAAAGTTGGATGCCTAACCAACTGAAACACCAAGGCACCCCTCACTCTCAATCTTTTATCAATGATCTGCTTAGAATTTTGGCTTATTCCAACCCTATTGGACTGTTGTGTTCTTTCTTTCTCTGATGACATGATTAGCTGTCTGATAGTGATGCTAACTGATTGAATCATCTCACATTTAGATTTATACTTATATTGGGGGTGTATGTCCAGAGCAAGCCTAAATTATCTTCACATAATGGAGAAATGTTAGTTTTCTCTCCAGCAACATTTGGTAAATTCCCTCCTTTGCCCCTTCCCAGTAGGTCCCAGAATGATGAACACATGCTCCCTTTCTGGATGGACCTTTGTTCTGTGTTCGACTCCAACAAGAATCTGGTATTTCTAGACATCAGTCAGACCTTCCTGAGTAACTCATCAGTGAGGATTCTATGTGAGAAAATTGCCTCTGCTAACCATAATCTTCAGAAAGTGGTGTAAGTAGAAGCTAATCCCTGAATTAAAACCCCCAGGGCATAACCAAGCTGCTTACGTTTTTAAAATTGGAGTAATATTTGAATTTCTTTCCCAGAATCCCAACTGGGAACTCAAGACATAAGGAATTCTACTGAATCATATGAAGTAATCGTTTACAGGTTTTTTTTTTTTATTGTGGTGTAACATAAACTCATCATTATTTTTAAATGTACAGTTACGCATTTTTTATTTTTTCTCTGTTTACTGACTTTTATTTTATTTATTTATTTATCTTTTTTTACAAATAGTTTATTGTCAAATTAGTTTCCACATAACACTCAGTGCTCATCCCCACAAGTGCTCTCTTCCATTCCCATTCCTCCTCCCCCCCACATCCATCAGTCCTCAGTTTTTGTCAGCATTCAAGAGTCTCTCATGGTTTGCCTCTCTCCCTTTCCCCCACCATTTCCGCCCTTCTTCTCCCCCTTGTTCCTCCGTCAAGTTCCTCCTAATCCTCCTATACGTGCAAACATATGATATTTGTCCTTCTCTGCCTGACTTATTTCGCTCAGCATAACACCCTCAAGGTCCATCCATGTTGCTACACATGGCCAGATTTCATTGTTTCTCATTGCCATGTAGTATTCCATGGTATAGATAAACCACATCTTCTTGATCCATTCGTCCGTTGATGGACACTTAGGCTCTTTCCATGTTTTGGCTATTGTTGAGAGTGCTGCTATGAACATTGGGGTACATGTGCTCCTATGCCTCAGCATTTCTGTATCCCTTGGGTAAATTCCTAGCAGTGCTATTGCTGGGTCATAGGGGAGTTCTATTGTTAGTTTCCTGAGGAACCTCCACACTGTTTTCCAGAGGGGCTGTACCAGTTTACATTCCCACCAACAGTGTAGGAGGGTGCCCGTTTCTCCACATCCTCGCCAGCATCTAGAGTTCTCTGATTTGCTCATTTTAGCCACTCTGACTGGCGTGAGGTGGTATCTCAGTGTGGTTTTGACATATCGGATAAAGGGTTAATATCCAGAATCTATAAGGAACCCACCAAACTACACGCCCGAAAAACAAACAACCCAGTGAAGAAATGGGCAGTTACGCATTTTTAAACGTATATGGCAGCCACCACCACCACCCATCTCCAGAACTTCCTTTGTATTGTAAAACTGAAACTTTGACCCCAGTAAACAATAATCCCCCGTGATCCCCACTCCCCAGGCCCTGGGAACCATTTTTCCACTTTGTTTATCAAGTAATTTTATTACAGTGTGAAATATGGTTTGAATGTCCACAAAACCCCACAAGGAACATCAGATCCTGAGGGCAGTTTTCATCCCATTTAGACAACCCCAGGGCTGTACATAGAGCAGGATTTCTCAACCTCTGCCGACACTTTGGGCTGGAGGGGGGCTATCCTGTGCATTGTAGGATATTTATCCTCTACCTTCCAGATGCCAGTGGCACCCACGCATCCCCAGCTGTGACAACCTAAAACATCTCCAGACATTTCCAGGTGTTCCCAGGGAGTATAAAGAATCACCCCTGACTGGAAGCCCTGTTGGAGAGATGGTGCTGAGACAGGCCTGCAACCTGGCCTGCGTAAAGTTAAAACTCACTAGGGCTGGGTATATGTCTGCCTGAATATGATCCAAAAATCTATGTAGTTGAATGAAATTGGGAAGAAATGGTGGGGCTAATTACAGAACTTAAATACTTGTATTTGGAACAGGGTATGCTCCTGTCCACCTAAGACAGTGCTTCAGAATCTCCCTGGACCTGAGGCTCATCTAGACCTGTGCAGCTCCTGTACAGGGGAAGTCCTGTAAGCTTCCACATAGACAGGCCACAGGGGGTGGTTAGGGAAGGAGACCAAACCTGATTTAGTCGGCGGAGTGTGCTTTGGTACCAGTGAGACCTTCTCCAGCTATAGGTGTCTTCTTTCATAGATTTCTTTCTCGACCTAGAGAAGAGTTTTTCTTGCTCACCTCCATGGGATCCTGATTCTAAATGCACCATATTCAGCAGGACATAGTGCTCCTGAAATGTCCCTATTGGTGACACTTCAGAGAAAGGGACTGCTCCCCTTCCTTGTCTTTTTCAAAAAGCTGTAGAACAGCTTTTGTCTGAAACGTCTGTTGATGACTGACTTCCCTTCTGTAAAAGTTTGGAAGGGCTAAAAAAAAAGTTGAAGCTTCTGATAGCTTCTAAAATTAGATGTTAGTCAAGTGGTACAAAGTTCCAATTAATGCAAAATGAGTGAGTGAGTTCTGGAGACCTAACTATACACCGATGTGACAACAGTTAATAATGCATCGTATACATGAAATTTGTTGAGAGACTTGATCTCAAGTGTTCTCACCACAAAAAAAAAAAAAAAACTACGGAAATGGCGATTATGTGAGGTGATAGGTATGTTAACTAGCTGATTAAGCTTGATGTGATGATTTCACAAGGTACGTGTATATCAAAACATTAACTCCTACACCTTAATGTATACAATTTGACAATAAATACCTCAGTGAAGGTGAAAAATATGAACCGTAGTTTCCGGTGTTTAAACCTGTTGCAGCCCTTTGTTTCCGTGTATATAGAAACTCACTGTTTCACCTCTGTTGTCATTGCCCTAGCCTCAAAGATGTGTCCCCGGCGGATGCTTATCGGGATTTCTGCGTTGTCTTTCGTGGTCATGAAACACTAACCCATCTGACCCTTCAAGGAAATGACCAGGATGATATGCTTCCCATATTGTGTGAGACCTTGAGACACCCCAGATGTAATCTGCAATGCCTCAGGTATATCTCACCACCACTGAAAACCCCAGCACATAAACAGAACTACCTCAGGCTTCTACAACAATTCTGTATAAATTAGGAGGGTGTGGGAAATCCCTTATTTCTGCTTAGAAACTGTACTACTCAGGGCACATGTCCCAGAACAGAAAATAGGCTGGGAGTTTAGTTTCCACTTGTATTGATCATTGAACAACCTGGGTAACTATCCATAAGAGCCCCAAGTCCAAAGAAACACTCAGAAACTTGATATCTTCCTCCATCAGAGGGGACTTGTTGATGACTTATGTCTCTCTTACGTTGTGATTCAGAATACCCGATTCTGTTCAGACTCCTCTGTCCAGGCAAGGATGCTTTGGGAGCATCAGGTTTCCCCTTTCTTGTGTTGAGAGAACCCCCCTTTAGGGATGTTCTTCACATGATTGCTCTGGTGATGATTTTCATCATTCATCATGGTGTTCCACTGATTCCCACTTGACCACGTTTGAGCAGTAATAGGAAGACCGTTTAAGGTGATCTGTGGGTCTCAAATGGCAGTTTTGCCTCTACTGGTATGATCTTGGGCTGTTGAACTAGGTCTTATCACCATCAATAGGTTGGAGTAATGCACATCTCACAAGGATTTGAGGAATGAATGAAACCAAGTCCAAGCAAACAAGTATTCATCATTGCATTATGGATAGTAGCCACTATCATTATTCACCATTACTAAGACCTTCCTTTCTTTTCCTTGTGAGGATTCCCCAGGAAAAGAAATTGCACAATTTGAAGACTTCAGTCATTAACTTATTTCTCAAGGAATAAATGGATACCCACAATGGAAGAAGAACACTCTGTACAAATTTGGCTTCTTTTATTAGAAGCCATTAAACATTCTCTTTTGTGTTCCAAAGCCTTGGTTAACTTTGATTCCATTATTAAGGATTAGACTCTAAGAGAAAAAAAAAGTGTTTTGTTGGGTTTTAGTAAGTTTTAGCTATGTGGTACACAGTCCACTTAGCACTTCATGTCAATTGTCAACCTTAATAAACACTCAACATGAGGGTAGGACTTATTTCCAATTTAAAGATGGAAATGAGGTTTGATGTTCAGTAAGTTGGCCACAGTATCATATACCATAAATGGTAGAACTAGGATTTTCTTTTTTAGAAACCCTACTCCAAAGGCCATAATACACATAATGGCCCCAAGGGAAGTTGCATTTGTCCGTGGTAAGAATATCTCTCTCCAGGAATAGGGTATGGGTCCCTTATTGCCTGGTATGCTTGATCGATTTGAATTTCTAAATAAATAGTTCTCAATTTCTGGTCTCCAGACCAGCAGCAGCTTCATCACCTAGGAACTTGTTAAAATCCAAATTCTTGGGTCGCACCCAGATCTTCTGAATCAACTTCTGAGTATGTGGCCCAGGAATCTTGCAGGTGATTCAGGACACCCCAAAACAGAAATCAGTGGATTCCACATCCAGAGTTTGAGGACTTGCATTTCTATTTGCCAGGTGGTGCTGATGTGGCTGGCCCAGGGACCACACTTAGACAGAGTCTGCTCCACATAATTAAGTCCAGGACCTGACATAATGGAGTGGAATGAGGGGTAAAACTGGAGACCGTTGTCTATGGTTTGGTTCTCAAGAATGACTTGTTCCCATTTCTCCTGCAGGTTGGTATCTTGTTCTGCCACTGCTCAGCAATGGGCCCATCTCTCCTCCTCCCTCGAGATCAACCAGTCCCTCACATGCCTGAACCTCACAGCAAATGAGCTTACAGATGAGAGTGCCAAGTTGTTGTGCAAGACTCTGAGACACCCTAAGTGCTTACTGCAGAGGCTGTCGTAAGTACCACCTCTGTTCCCATGGAACATCTCCCTACTAGGTCTGGGGCCACATAGGGAAGAGCACTGGTGACCCCTGGATTTGCTCGGCCACCCATATGGGACCTCCTACTGATGTGGGCATCTGGTTTCCCCTTCTGGTCCCAAGCAAGTGGTTCATGCATCTTCTTCTCTCACTCCTGGTCCTTCATGGCTGTGAGCATTAACCACATGATGAGAGAGGAAAGGCATTACCTAGAAGAGCTGTATACAGCTGGGGCCTCAAGCTGTTGGGGATGGCCAAGAAAATGGGTCTTTGGAAATGTTCTCGCTGTCTTACTGCTTGTGTGGTGCTTTGGCAGGTTAGAAAACTGTCACCTTACAGAGGCCTGTTGCAAGGAGCTCTCTTCTGCTTTGATCGTCAACCAGAGGCTGACACACCTGTGCTTGGCAAAGAACGCTCTCGGAAATGGTGGGGTAAAACTTCTGTGTGAGGGCTTGAGTTACCCCGACTGTCAACTACAGACGCTGGTGTAAGTCCGTGCTGACTATATGTATGTGCATTTGTGTATACTGGATTCAAGTAGGACAGATGCAAGCATTTACTGATTCCTCTGAATACCCCAAGTACGTTGCTGATGGTTAGATCTGGTGAGACCCAGTGGTGGAATAAAAAATACAAGAGGGGAGCCTGGGTGGCTCAGTTGGTTAAGCATTTGACTTCAACTCAGGTCATGATCTTGTGATTCACGAGTTGGAGCCCCGCATTGGGGAGCCTGCTTCAGATTCTGTCTCCCTCTTTCTCTGCCTCTCCCCTACTCATGCTCTACCTCTCTCCTTCAAAAATAAACATTTTTTTTAACAAAAGAAAAAATACAAGACATAGTGTCAATAATCTATAGGGATTTGAGGGATGTTGCTAGTTTCCAGGTTTGTTTCATTTTTTTTAAACTTTAAAAAAAATTTATTTTTTTTACTTTTTTATTTTTTAATTGTTTATTGTCAAGTTGGTTTCCATATAACACCCAGTNATTTTTTTAATGTTTATTTATTTTTGAGACACAGAGCACAAGCAGGGGAGGGGCAGAGAGAGAGGGAGGCACAGAATCTGAAACAGACTCCAAGCTCCGAGCCAGCTGTCAACACAGAGCCCGACATGGGGCTCGAACCCACAAACTGTGAGATCATGACCTGAGCCGAAGTTGGATGTTTAACTGACTGGGCCACCCAGATGCTTGTGTTTTTTAATGCGTGTTTTTAATATCATGTAACATAAGTCTATCTGCAAATGCGTGTGGGTAAAGTTTTTTTGCCAACTATCTCAGTATAATCCTCCATGTTAACACTAAAGTCACAGGGCAAATTTTGATAAAGGAATAGAGCTACATTGTTTCTATTCAGAGATTCTATTCCGTGTGAACATCTCTGGTGTTCTTGCTGTCTACAAAATCGCCTGTGTCAGTAACTGTCAGCATTTTTAATAAACCAGTTGTAATCTAGGATATGCCTTACGGTACCCAGCATCCAAAAATTACTCACTCACTTTAAATCCCACAAAGCATTCAGCCTGTGGTTGGAGAAAAGTGGAAAGAAAGGATTTTACCCTGCTATCTAAATCCCCAAACGCTAAAATAATATAAAATTTCATAGGAAATAAGATATTACCCACCCACTAGTTCTATCTTCAAACCAAGTTATGTTACGTTACTACCATCCAAGGCATCTAAACAGAAAAAATAGTGATGGCCAACATTTATCAAGCCCCTGAATTAATTACTAGGTGCTGGGCACTCTGCTAAGGTCATGTCAGAGATTTTTTTTTACATTTAATGCCCCAGCCCTTATAAAATTAATACCTGTGTCTCCAGTTTGCAGTTAAGAAAACTAAGACTCAGACATTGAACGTCATCGTGTTTGCATCCCCCTGGAAGGTGTGACTCGGGAAATATAGATCAAATCTTCTTTTTGGGCCTCCTCTGTTTCTGTTTTGTGAGCCATGCTCCCACTTTACTAAGTTGTCATAGCTTAATTTCATTTGTCTGTCTTGTTTGACAGACAAATTTGTCTGTCCTCCTCTGTTACCCCATAGTTCTGGGAGTTTCTATCAATTTACAAACCTCCAAGCCAAAGAGGTTTATGTTGGTTCCTCTCAGAGACTGTGTATGGCTGCCCATCCCTAGATAGATCACATGACTGTTACTCCCTGAGGTCTGGCCATGTGACCAATACCGTCACTCAGAGTTCACTGAAATTAAAAGGTGGCAGCGTTGGTGTTCTATTAGTGCTGTCACAAATTACCATGAACTTATCAGCTCAACAGTTTGTATACCTCATAGGTCAGAAGACCAGTATACACAGGGCTGTGTTCCTTTCTGAAGATTCTAGGAAGGAACCCATTCTCTCAGTTATTCAGGTTGTTGGTAGTATTTGCTTCTTGGTGGTTGTAGGGTTGGGGTCCCTGCAAGCCAAGAGCCAGCCTCAGCCCCTAACAGTGACTCCACTTCCTTTTTTTTTTTTTTTTAATTTTTTTTTTAAATTTATTTCTAGGAGAGAGAGAGAGAGACAGCGTGAGCAGGGGAGGGTCAGAGAGAGAGGGAGTCACAGACCGAAACAGGCTCCAGGCTCTGAGCTGACAGTCAGCACAGAGCCCGACGCGGGGCTCGAACCCATGAACCGCGAGATCATGACCTAAGCGAAAGTCGGACGCTTAACCGACTAAGCCACCCAGGCGCCCCCAGTGACTCCACTTCTTAGTTCATGGCTCTCTCCCTCCCCCTCCAAAGCTGGCCGTGGTGGGCCAAGCCCACACATTTTCTCTCTCTCCACTTCAGCCAAAAAGGACTCCTAAGATTAGATTCAGCCCCTCTGTATAGTCTGGAGTAATCTCGCCATCGAGGTCCTTAGTCTACATCTCCTCTGCAAAGTCCCTTTTGCCCTGTAAGGTCTGGAGATTAGGGCCCAAACATCTTTGAGGCCCATTATTCTATGAAAGTAGCCGTCTCTGGTTTTCTGCTAATATTAAGCTCAGAACTCTAATAATAAACTAGGGGAAGGCAAAAAAAAAAATCTTTTTAATGGTTAAGAAGTTCTGATATCCTGTGATATCTAGGATCTAGTGCCAGATTTGTCCAGGTGAGAACTGGTACCCTCCACCTATATGGTACCGCCTTTCTAATAACTGGATTTAGGAAGTATAACTGGTCCCTTCCCCAAATAAAAGAGATTGCAGGCCAGGGCAAGATGGATACTGTCTTCTCCCTAGTTAGGGCAGAAATAATATACGCCACTTGTATGAGTTTCCTAATTGTTTCTGTAATGAATTGTCACAAATGAAGAGGCTTAAAACAACACAAGTTCATTGTCTTAAAGTTCTAGAGGCCAGAAGTCCAAAATGAGTTTCACTGAGCTAAAATCAAGGTGTCTGCAAGGTGGCGTTCTTTCTGCAGACTCCAGGGAAGGATCCATTTCCTGGCGTTTTCCAGCTTCTAAAGGCACCTGCATTCCTTGGTTCATGGCCCCTTCCTCCATGTTCAAAGCCAGAAGCATAGTGTCTTCAACTGTCCTTTGGTCCCTGTTATCCCGTCTCCCCCTGCTGGCTCTGACTCTTATGTTTCTTCTTTATAAAGATCCTTGTGATTACATTGGCCCACCTGGGTGATCTCCCCATCTCTATATCCTTAACTCAATGGCACCTGCAGAGTCTCCCTTACATGTAATGTGACATATTCACAGAGATCAGGGATTAGGATGTAGATGACTTTGCATGTGTTAGGGCGGGGGGAGGGGGCAGCCTATATAACCACTTATGTAGTAATTGTAACTCCATCCATGATTTCATTTCCATGTCTCATTGTCTGCAAGCTTGTGTACAACCTGTGGCTTGAGGCCGACGGTCCTGGCTTTGGTGCATCTCATCAGGGTGGACCCACAGAGTTTATTTTCTTCATGTGATTGGTTTTTAGGCTTTGGTACTGCAGCATAACCAGCAATGGCTGCCATCATCTGTCAACCCTTCTCCAGCAAAATTCAAGCCTTACACACTTGGATCTGGGGCTGAATCACATAGGAATTACTGGACTGAAGTTTCTGTGTGAGGCTTTGAAGAAGCCAACGTGTAACCTCAAATGTCTATGGTAAGTTATGTTTTTTAAATTTAATTCTATTTTTTTGTGTGTGTTTTATTTATTTTTTTCTGAAATAATTTTTTGTCAATTTGGTTTCCATATAACACCCAGTGCTCATCCTAACAAGTGCCCTCCTCCATGCCCATCACCCCCCCTTTCCCCCACCCCCATCAGCCCTCAGTTTGTTCTCAGCATTCAAGAGTCTCTCATGGTTTGCCTCCCTCCCTCTCCCCAACTATTTTCCCCCTTCTTCTCCCTCATGGTCCCATACCACCCTGAATGTGCCCGATCTTGTCTGATCTCGGAAGCTAAGCAGGGTCGGACCTGGTTAGTACTTGGATGGGAGACCATGTTTTTTATTAATTTTAATCTGTAGCTGAAATAAAATAGTGTAGCAATCCCCCCACCCCACCAGCTCTAATATAAGAGATTGGTACAAATCAAATTATTTTTTTAGAAAAGTAAGATAGCAGTTTTCACAACTTTTTTAACCCCAAAATTTGTAGGCAACCATAAAAGACTCCAAATAGCCAAATCAGTTAGTTCTCACAAAGAACAACAAAGCTGGAGGCATCACACTTCCTGATTTCAAACTATTATATCAAAATGGTATGGTACAGGGGTGCCTGGGTGGCTTAGTCGGTTAAGCGTCCGACTTTCGCTTAGGTCATGATCTCGCGGTTCGTGGGTTCGAGCCCCGCATCAGGCTCTGTGCTGACTGTCAGCTCAGAGCCTGGAGCCTGTTTCAGAGTCTGTATCTCCCTCTCTCTCTGACCCACCCACCCCCGCTCATGCTGTCTCTCTCTCTCTCTCCTAGAAATAAATAAAAATATTTTAAAAAATTTAAAAAAATTTAAAAAGTGCAAAACGCGTTTAAAAAAAATGGTATGGTACAGGCATAAAAACAGATACATAAACCAAAAGAACAGAATAGATGGCCCAGAAGTAACCCCCCCCCCATATGTACAGTCAATTAGTCTTTGATAAGAGCACCAATACTCAATGGGAAGGGATGATTCCTTCAATAAATAGGGCTGGAAAAAAACTGTATATCCACACGCAAAAGAATGAAATTGAACCCCTTACACTATACACAAAAATTAAATTAAAATGGGGCACCTGGAAAGCTCCATCAGTTAAGCGTCCAACTTCGGGTCATGTCACATCATGAAGTCACTGTGAGTTCAAGTCCTGCGTCGGGCTCTGTGCTGACAGTTTGGAGCCTGGAGCCTTCTTCATATTCTGTGTCTCCTCCTCTTTGCCCGTCCCTCAGTCACACTCTGTCTCTCTCTCTCTCAAAAATAAATAAATAATTTTTTTAATTTCTTTTTTTTTTTGAGACAGAGGAAGAGCACGACCAGGATAGGGGCAGAGAGAGAGGGAGACACAGAATCCAAAACAGGATCCAGGCTCTGATCTGTCAGCACAGAACCCAACATGGGGCTTGAACTTAATAACCATGAGATCATGACCTGAACTGAAGTCAGATGCTTAACTGACTGAGCCACCCAGGTGCCCCCCAAAATTTTTTAATTTAATAATACATATATTAACTCAAAATAGATTAAAGACTTAAGACCCAAAACTATAAAAATTCCTAGAAGAAAACATAGGGCAAAGGCTCTTTGACATTGTTCTTGGCAATGATTTTTTGCATATGATGCCAAAAAGCACCAGCAGCAAAAGCAAAAGTAAACAAGTGGGAGTTCATCAAACTAGAAAGCATCTGTCTACCAAATTAAATAGTCAACAAAAATGAAAGATGACCTACAGAAAAATATTTGCAAACCATATATCTGATAAGGGGTTAATATTCAAAATAGATAAGGAACTTCTACAACTCAAGTTTTTTTAAATGAGACCTAAATAGACTTTTTCCAAATCAGACAGACAAATGGCCAACAAGAACATGAAAGACTGTTCAACATCACTAATCATAGGGGAAATGGAAATCAAATCCACATGAGATATCCCCTCATACCCTTTAGGATGGTTGTCATCAAAAAGAACAGAGATGACAAATATTGGCGAGGATGTGGAGAAAAGGGAATATTTGTGCACTGTTAGTAGGAAAGTACATTGGTACAGCCATATGGAAAACAATATGAAGACTCTCAACTAAAAATTGATGTATCCTATGATCCAGGAATCCCACTTCTGGGTATATATCCAAAGGAAATGGAAACAGGATCTTAAAAAGATATCTGCACCCCCGTGTTTCTTGAAGCATTATTCACAATAGCCAAGATAGGAAACAACTTAAGTGTCCATCAACAGGATTGGATAAAGAAGATGTGAAATATATATACACAATGGAATATTAGCCATGAGAAGGAAGGAAATCTTGCCATCTTAGATAACATGGATGAAACTCGAGGCTAGAAGCTAAGTTAAATAAGACAAAGACATCACTTATATGTGGAATCTAAAAGAGCTGAGCTCATATAAACAGAAAGTAGAATGAGAGTTACCAGAGGTTGAGGGGTGGGGGAAGTGCTGAGGGAAGCATACAGACTTCCAGTTAGAAGATGAAGAAGTTCTGGGGAGCCTGGGTGGCACAGTCGGCTAGGCGTCTGACTGGATCTTGGCTCAGGTCATGATCTCACGGTTCATGAGTTCAAGCCCTACATCAGGCTCTGTGCTGAAAGTCCAGAGCCTCCTTGGGATTCTCTGTTCCTCTCTCTCTGTCTCTCTGCCCCTCCACTGCTTGTTAATGTTCGTTCCTTCATTCCCTCCCTCCGTCCCTCCCATACCCCTCCCCTGCTTGTGCTCTCTCTCTCTCTCTCTAAAATAAAAAAATAAATAAAGATCTTAAATATTCTCACAAAAAAGGAAATGAAGATGATGTGTCAGGAAGGAGGTGTCTGCTAGCACTACAGTGGTAATCATGTTGCAATATATCGATGTGCCAAATCAACACATTGCCCGTCTTAAATTTACATAATGTTTTGTGTCAATTATATCTCAATAAAGATTAAAGAAAATCTCCACACTCCAATTGACAATAAACTATTTGTAAAAAAAAAAAAAAAGAAACAATTTTACCTAAAAAAATAAATAAAGATACTTCATTACTGAAAAAAAAAAAAATAAATAAAAAGAAAATAAAAAAAAAGAAAATCTCCAGAAACTTCTACTTTTCAACAATAAGAAATAAGATCTACGCTCAGCAAATCTAGTGTTCTCAAAAAAAAAGTAATTGTGTGAGCCGACAGATGTAATTAACTTGACTGTTGATCATTTCACAGTGTGTATTCAACCATCACATTGTACATCATAAATACATACAACTTTTATTTGTCAATTATTCATCAGTAAATCTGGGGCAGAAAAGTCACTAGTGTGCTTAAAGGAATACTCTCTAGTCTAAGCCATTCAAAGGATACCAGTGAACCATTTTAAGGATTAACACCTAAGGCATCAAGAAGTAACCACTCCTGCCCCAGCTCCCAGCCTCCAGAGAGATGTGCCTCCTCCAGCAGATAAATGGCCTCGATTCACTTCTGTCTCTCAATCCCACATGAGTTAGATACCATCGCTCAGATGCACTGGAGTCCGAATCCTACCTGTGAAGGACCTTCAAATGGTAATCGGTTTTCTGGCCTCTACAGCACAAGATGGTAAGTCATGGTGTTCAGCCTCTACTGAGTAGCAGAAATGCTTGCAGGTTTGAGAATCCCAATACCCAGGCTGTATCTCAGACCACTCCATTTGGGATCTCCACAAGTAAAACCCAGACAGTGGTATTATTAAAGCTCACTGCGCAACTGCAATTTGCACTGGTAAGGATGCCGACTGAACAAATCCTCGAGATCGCAGGTGGGAAACCACTGGTCGTTACGATTCATGGCATGTGCCTGTTTCTAGGAAGGTGGTGATGTAATGTTGACAGGGAGGCGGCTCTCCTAACTGTGTGCTCTACTGGCATAGGGAAGTATCTAGTCAGCTGTAACTTCTTGATGGTATAATCTTGGTTGTGCATTTTAGGAAATAGAGTTAGTTGTGTCCATCAGAAAAGTTGGTTATGATAGTGAAATATGTGTGCATCATCCAACATGCCAGGAAGTATGCTAAATGTTTGATATTACTTTTAGCTTCTTCCAAATCCTGGGGTAAATGTCAATGTGTGACATTAACTCATATGTGTGTGTTCATGTATGCACAAACACCTTGAACCTTTGTACAATATTTGCTCAGAATGAAATCCCTCCTACATCATCCTTTATTCTTTTTTTCTTTCAAATATCAAATCTAAGCCTTTTTATTATTTAAATTCAAGTTAGTTAACTCCTGGCTCTAGGAGTAGAACCCAGTGATTCATCGCTTACATATAACACCCAGTGCTCATCCCAAAAAGTGCCCTCCTTAATGCCCATCACCCACTTAGCCCATCCCCCACTCACCTCCCCACCAGCAACCCTCAATTTATTTTCTGTATTTAAGAGTCTCTTACGGTTTGCCCCTCTCTCTGCTTTTGTCTTATTTTCCCTTCCCTTCCCCTATGTTCATCTGTTGGGTTTCTCTAATTCCACATATGAGTGAAAACATGATATCTGTCTTTCTCTGACTTATTTTACTTAGGATAATACTCTCCAGTTCCATCCACGCTGTTGCAAATGGCAAGATTCATTCTTTTTCATTGCCAAGTAGTATTCTGTTATATATATACCACATTTTCTTTATCCATTTATCAGTCAATGGACATTTGTGCTCTTTCTATACTTTGGTTATTGTTGATAGTGCTGCTGTAAACATTGGGATGCATGTGTCCCTTTGAATTGTCATTTTTGTATCATTTGGATAAATACCTAATCGTGCAATTGCTAGGTCATAGGGTAATTCTATTTTTAATTTTTTGAGAAACCTTCATACTGTGTTCCAGAGTGGCTGCACCAGTTTGCATTTCCACCGGCAGTGCAAAAGGGTTCCCCTTTCTCTGCGTCCTCACCAACATCTGTTGTTTCCTGAGTTATTAATTTTAGCCACTCTGACACCTGTGAGGTGTTATCTCATTATGGTTTTTTTTTAAATATTTTTTTTAATGTTTTATTTATTTCTAGGAGAGAGAGAGAGAGAGACAGCGTGAGCAGGGGAGGGTCAGAGAGAGAGGGAGTCACAGACTCTGAAACAGGCTCCAGGCTCTGAGCTGGCAGTCAGCACAGAGCCCGACGCGGGGCTCGAACCCACGAATCGCGAGATCATGACCTGAGCGAAAGTCGGACGCTTAACCGACTAAGCCACCCGGGCGCCCCTATCTCATTATGGTTTTGATTTGTATTTCCTTAATGATGAACGATATTGAGCATCTTTTCACGTGTCTGTTAGCCATCTGAATGTCGTCTTTGGAAAAGTGTCTGTTCATGTCTTCTGCCTATTTCTTCACTGGAATATTTGTGGGGTTTTTTTTTTTGGTGTTGAGTCTGGTAAGTTCCTTACAGATTTTGGACACTAACCCTTTATCGGATATATCATTTGAGAATATCTTCTCCCATTTTGTTGATTGTTTGCTTTGCAGAAGCTTTCTATCTTGATGAGGTCCCAATAGTTCATTTTTGCTTTTATTTCCCTTGCCTCCAGAGACATGTCAAATCAAAGCCTTTTTAAAATCTTGCTATCTGGGGTGCCTGAGTGTCTCAGTCATTAAGCATCTGACTCTTGATTTCGGCTCAGGTCATGATCTTGCAGTTCAGGAGATCCATCCCCAGATTGGGCTCTGTGCTGGCAGTATGGAGCCTGCTTGGAATCCTCTCTCTCCACCCCAACCCCACTCTCTCTCTCTCAAAATAAATAAACATTGATTATCCTGCTACCCTCTTCCAGATATCTAGAATCTGTTCTCATACCCCCCACGCATACTGATAGCATCGGTGTTGTCATCTAGTCTTCAACCCAGTCTGCATTCTGCCTTCTCGGTCTCCCTAGTTTTTCAGCCGAGTGCTAAGAATAACTTGTAACGTGTAACTCCCATCATGCTTCTGCTCAAAAGCCCTGATGGTTCCCCATCTCCTTCCCAAGTAAAATCCAAAGTTTACAATGGCCTAAGGGCCTGTGAGATGGCTCCCTCTTATCCGTGGCCTCACTCTTAAAACCCTCCCTGATTTCACTCTCTTGATTTGTTATTGATTCTGGCTTCCTCAATATTGTTTTACATGATAATTATACATGACCTCAGGGCCATGGTTCGTTCTCTTCAACCATTGTAGTGAGTGCCCCCCAGCTTCTCCCTTTATCCTGTGCCCTTCATAACCCTTAGTGGATATGGCACACTACATACATCTATTTCCTATTAGTACAGGAGCTCAGAGGGAAGAGATTTCTGTTGTTCCTTGTTGGACCCCCAACACCCAAAAGTGTGCCTGGCATGTAGGATGGTTTCTGTAAACACTGGTTGAATGAATTAACTAATTTTTGTGTCTCTCCTATAGGTTGTGGGGATGTGCCATCACCCCCTTCAGCTCTGAGATTCTCGCATCTGCCCTCAGCAGCAACCAGAGCCTGATCACTCTGGACCTGGGCCAGAATTCTTTGGGGTATAGTGGAGTAAAGATGCTCTGCGATACCTTGAAACTTCAGCGTTTCTCCCACCGGACACTCAGGTATGATCCTTCTATTCCTCACGGTGTTTGCTCCAGGATAGTAGGTGTGCAGGAGAATATGCAAACCATAGGGATGTGTGGCTTAGACATCTGCTAACGTTCAGCTTTTATCCATTGATGTTTGGTCACCAGATAATTCTCCATTGGCCCCTTCTGTTGCTTTGGCCAGTAAGATGAGTCAAAGGGTGAAGCCCAAACTCAGTCTGAAGCCAAAAGCTAATTGTAGGGGGCTCCTCTAAGCGAGAGAGAGTCATGGTGGCCAGCCATTATTGTGTGAGGAAGATCAGACTCTCGTGTGGTTTCTTGAAAAGTTTGTGTTGGTTACAGAGGTCTGGCAGTGAGTCCGCCTTAGAAGCACATTCCCTGAAGTGAGTTCACCATTGAATGAGACAAGTCTGTGTCTTCTTTTGGTCATCAAAGCAAGCTGTCATTGAGTTGTGCTGTTTGTTTACTTGCTACCATGGCAACAAAGAACCCTACAACTCTTTCTTCTTAGGTGTGTGGGAACTTTTTTTTAGTTATTTATTTATTTTTGAGAGAGAGACTGAGTATGAGCAGGGGAAAAGCAGAGAGAGAGAGGGAGACACAGAATCCAAAGCAGGCTCCAGGCTATGAGCTGTCAGCACAGAGCCCCATGTGGGGCTGGAACCCATGAGTCATGAGATCATGACCTGAGTCCAAGTCAGACAGTCAACTAACTGAGCCACTCAAGTGCCCCAGGTGTGTGGAACTTTAAATTCCCAGGTGCGACATAGACAACTGATGACTTCAAATGATAATTATGTAAAAGAAACTAATTAGACATTTGCTTAACATGAATATCAGGTAGCTTGCTAGTCTAAGGAAGCTGCATGTAGAGTCTGAAGTTTGTTTCTGATTTTAGCCCCTTTTTGGTGAGCTAGCTACCATTTTCTTTAATATAAGTGAGTTCTAATCAAGGTGTAAAACCCCCACAAAGATATTGAGCTGTTTATTTAGACCATCCAGTCAGATGTTCTCTCCTCAGTCTGTGAATCTCAAGATGAGCGATTTGGATGGGGGCTTCTTGTAGAATCGCAGATCCTAGATAGGCATAGAGACCCTGAGATCAGAACTTGGTTTTTAGTTCTTTGATTGTATCAGCTATCTCGTTTCCTTCTGAGATGCTCTTTTAAGTTAACTGGAATCATTTTCTTTTGCTTAGAGACAAAGAGGCCCTCTCATCACACCTCAGTCTTAGAGCAATACCTTTATATATTCCAGTGTGGTTCACACCTTGTTTCTGATTCCTTCAACACTTTTGACCAAACACAGGTTGACTGTGGGAACTTTTTCTGTCCTTAAACTATAGACTATGACCAACCTCCTACATTCACGAATCGACACAATTATATTTGACCTTGGAGGGTCATATTGAAAATATTTTGAAGCTTGTTGGCCTTTACTTTAGCCAAAGTTATTTTTATTGTGATTTTCATATGTTAAAACATTCTGAAATCATCACCATCATCAAGCTAACTAACGCTTCCATCACCTCATAGAGTTTTACCGTGTGTGTGTGTGGTGAAAACACCTAATATCTACTATCCTAGCAAATTTCAGGTATATAATACAGTATGATTGTCACCATGCTGTACATTAGCTCTCCAAAACATACAACTGAAGCTTTGTTGTATGATTGTATTGTGAATCTTAAACAGCAAAGCAAAAAATTGGTTAATATGCTAGCAAAACCAAGGGTTCCTTGCTAGCTCAGTCAGAGAGCATGCAACTCTTGAGCTTGGGACATGAGTTCAAGCCCTACATTGGGTATAGAGATTACTTATACACACACACACACACACACACACACGTTTCTTGTTGGCACTGTAGTCCTGTACACACACACACACACACACACACACACGCAAAACCCGGTCTACAATGCCAACAAGAAACATGGCAGCTAATATCTTCAGTCACTTACTTTTCTACATGTTTTTGTTTTAATTATTCCCTTTCCCCCACCCCATTCCCCATGTACGTGAATGAATATGGTTACCAAAAGGTGAATCTTACAACTGAGGTTGTAAATAAAGGTGATGATCAGCTAGTATCACGTAGCCAAAGGGGACACAGATCTGGTCTGACTGACTTGGTTCAAGTGTGTATGTCTCGTCCTCAGTCCACCAAATAGAAGTTGCCAAAGTGAGCTGTGAAGTAGGTAGGTGTTAGAACTAAATCACAGACTTCTCCATCAATTCCATCTCCCCAAGAACAATATGAGAATCGCCCAAAATTATCCAGGGATCTTAGAACCGTTAAATGTTAACCTGGCATTATCTCTTTTCCCTATCAAATCAATATGGAACCCTACTTTATGGCACAGAATAATCAATAAAGACTTCCTCTGTCCTAAAGCATAACACTTAGAGGCTCTTGGGTATTTGGAGTGAGTCTCCTTGAAACAACAAGAAACCTTCTTTTCACCCCCACTGCACTCCAGGTTGAGGATAGATGAATCTGATCCTCGAATCCAGAAACTGCTGAAAGAAATACAAGAAAGTGACTCACAACTGACCATTGAGAGTGATAAGCAAGATCCAAACAACAGACCTTCTTCATATGACATTTTCTGAATCCCCTGGAGTTATTCATTCTCCAGTAAAGTCTGAGATTGTCAAGGTGACAGGGGAACTTCCTCTGAACCCTCTCAGTGATGTTAGGTACTGGGCCAGATGTTCTTTTAGGCTCAGGAGTGACTTTGGCTTCCATAAAACACGCACAAGTGACTTAGCTCTGTTATGGGTGGAATGTCTGTATCTCGAGTCTATCAAGAAAAATAAAGGTGAAAGCATTCATGAAAGAGGTTGTGTTTAATACTGGATTCTGAACAGACTTAGACACAAGATACTTTATTTGGGGAGAACCTAGCCCAGCAGGGAAAGGGGACAGAAATGTTTGTGATCCCACTGGCCCTTTCACTTTGCCAGTCACTTCCTGGCTCTGGCATTTCTTGACGTGCATGGATAGCTGTCTATAGGTCTTCATCACTGAACTATTTCTCCTACAAATCCTACAATATTTTGTAGCATTCTTCAGTACTTTAATGAAGCACATAATATGATCACATCGTTGCTCTTATTAACTTTTTAATAATTTCCCCCTTACTTACAGAAAACATAAGTTCATGGTGTGCAAACTCCTTCCCCGTCTAGTACTTATTTCATTGTGACCTACAGAATCTCAAAATTCCTTAAAGCACTAATTGTTAAGAATTGCTTTTTTATTAAGCACTAATTTATAAATTATTCTTCCAGTCATCCTACTTTTCTGTTTCTTCCCTGGGTTCCATCAGTTCATCGTTCTCACCAAATATACCACGTTCCCAGATGTCCCTTTCACACCCCCCTTGAATGTGCTTGTATGTCATCTCCATGATGTCACTGCGTACTGTGTGGGATCCTGGATTTTCCCACATGTTTCCTTTGGTTTCTGTCTCCAGTCCTCTTATTCAGCTGGATATAGATTTTTCCTAGAGCATCTTCATTCTCGGGGTCTGAGGGTTGGTGAATTCCATTAGTAGGAGGGGGTGGGGTTGTTAAAAGAAGAAATGGAGAGACCCCTGCATGATTCAGTCAGTTAAGTGTCTGACTTCGGCTCAGGTCATGATCTCATGGTTCATGAGTTCAAGCCCCAAGTTAGGCTCTGTGCCTTCAGCTTGGAGCCAGGAGCCTGCTTTGGATTCTGCCTCTCTCTCTCTCTCTCTGCCCTTCCCCTGCTTGCACCCTGTCTCTCTCAAAAATGAACATCTTTTATAAAACACTTTTTAAAAAAGAAAAAATAGATGCACACCGTTTTTTAAAAGCTAAGAATGATTCTCAGCCAAGGTTTTCTCAATATCTACACTATTGACACTTGGAGTCAGATAATCCTTTGTTATCTTAAGTGTATCTCTCACCAAGAGTATATTCTGTTGAGAGAGAGAGAGAGAGAGAATGAGAGAGAGAAGCATCTCAACCCTCTACCCACTGACTACCAGCATTTCTCTTCCCCCCAAAAATATCTCCAAATGCCATGCAAAATGCCCTGAGGTTGATATCCACTGTAATCTAGCCAACTGCCCTTTAAGGGAAAAGAAACTGAGTAGCCTATGTACTACATTTGCCTGTGTACTACGTTGGCATTTGAGACCAAAGAGAAGGGCATCTCAGGGTGGGGTGGGGTGGTGGGGCAAGACCTGAGTACTCACACATGCGACCAAATGTTTCTGGTTTGGAGAGAAGCTAGGCTGATAGGCTCGGGAAATGAGTACTAGTCTGAATCAACCAGCTAAGCTATAGGTTAGATTCGTGGTTATGCAGAGAAAGCACAGTGGCCAACGAGGATGTGTGGGACGGTTTTATGCAGAGGATAGGACTCAGCTGTGAGTGTAGGGGGTATGGGAGGTCAATCAGGAACATGTATTAGAAAACGCTGAAGGAAAAGGTCAGTGTGATGGTCCAATTAGAACCACAGTGTGCAAGACAGACGCAAGGAGATGGTGGCATCCCCTAGATACCTTTAATCCCAAGTGCAGGGAGTCCTCAGAAAGCCAAATAGATACTGGCTCAATAGCTCCTTGATGGGACACTAAGGAGAGGTCCTTTAGTCCTCCTTCTCCACAGCCATAGCCCCTGCCTTCCTGCTCTTACATTTCACACACTCCATATATGGTCTTCATAATCCCTATCTCACAGATACAACCAAGCCTTAGGGTTCTAATTGTGGCACCCATGGTTATGGCCATCTGGTCGACCCTTATCCGGCCGACTGCGTGGTTTCTGGGTTTGCGGAAGGGGTGGGAGTGGCCTGTGGACAGCTCTGACCAAGTGCCGCAGGGGTTTCTTTCGGCTGTGCCAGTCTTCTGCCAGAAACCCCACTAGGAGTATTAGGATCACAGCCCCGAGGCATAACCGGACCAGATTGCCCTTGATGTAGTGCTGCTGGGGAAGACCTGAAGGAATGAAGAGAAATTGGAGCAGGTGATAAAATCCCATCTTCAGGACCCACTTCAAGGGACTCCTTGAGTTTCTCATAGCCATAACCCTCATCTGAGATCCTATTATTCTCTGCTACCTAGAATGTCAACTTCCGTCCTAGAGGGTCCCTCACCAAAGGTCAGGGCTAGATACTAGTTCTCTAAATATGACTTCTTCCCGTACTCTCCCTCCCCACACACAGACACTACCTGGTTTTTTTGGCTAATTGCAGGGGGAAAGATTATCACAAGGGGTAGAGAAGGAGATGGAATTTCATCTTTCTCTGATCCTTTAGACAATCTCAACCTTCCCACCTGATGTTATTGTTCAATTCTGAGTTCCAAGAGCTGATATTTACCCTTAATAGTTTACACACTAGGATCCAAGATCATAGAGTTGTAGCTTTTGTACAGGGAAAGCAGTCGGCTTTAGGGGAAGACACAGGAAATGGGAATGGAGAGGGCCCAGGGAGGACCACTTACTCACCGGTTGGAGAGTCTGATTCCTTTGGAAAGACGGTGATATGCCTAGAAGGTTCTGAGAATCAAAAGGGGGAAATATAAAGGGATGAGACTATGTTCTCTAGCCCTGTTCCTGAACCCTACCCTGAAAACATGCACTTGGAAGGCAAAACTCATGGCTATAAGAAGAGCATGAACTGCAGAGTCAGGCTGTCCAGATTTGAACCCCAGATCCATCACGAATTAGATGTGAGGCTTCTCCCAAGTGACTTAACATCTTTAGTCAGTTTTCCCATCTGCCCAATGAAAATAATTATAATGCATCACAGGTTAATGTGAAAATTAAACCAATAACAATAACAGCATGAGGCACAGTCCTTGACATATAATAAGCACCCCCCCCATACATGCTAGCTCTTCTTCTCTCATTCCACAAGTCTCCCCAGACTTTCCACGTGTTCAGCCATACTCATCACACAGGTGCATGTTTTAATATACTGTGAAAATTGCTATAATAGGTAGTCCATAGGACAGAGGAAACTGTACAACCCAGTGTCAGAAAAAGTTTCCTAAGGGACTGAAGCCATGAGTAAATGGAAGAAAGGCAGAGCAGTGGCTTGGATGCAGAGTCAGGAGGAGATGCCAGGTATCCAGAAGAGCTTCATCTGACTCCGAGTGGCTGAGATTTGCATGAGGAATGAAGACAAGACTGAAAGAATCCCCAGTGGTTGATCTAATGGCATTGGATCTAAAAAGCATTGAACATCAAGCTGAAAAGCCCAAGCCATATCCTAAGGGTGATTGGAAATCCAGAAGGATTTTTTTTAATTTTTAATTAAATTCTAATTTGTTAACATACAGTGCAATATTGGTTTGAGGAGTAGAATTTAGTTATTTATTGCATACATATAACACCCACTGCTCATCATAACAAGTGTCCTCCTTAATGCCCATTGTCCATTTTAGCCCATCCCTCCTCCCTCCATCAACCCTCAGTTCTCTATCATTAACAGTCTCTTATGGTTTGTTTCCCTCTCTCTTTTTTTCACTTCCCATATGTTCATCTGTTTTGTTTGTTAAATTCCACATATGAGTAAAATCACATATCTGTCTTCCTCTGACTTATTTCCCTTAGTATAATATACTGTAACTCCATCCACATCATTGCAGATGGCAAGATGTCATTCTTTTTTATCGCTGAGTACTATCATTATGTGTATGTATGTGTGTGTGTATCTGTATACATACCACATCTTTATCCATTCATCAGTTGATGGACATTTGAGCTCTTTCCATATTTGGTTGGTCGATAGTGCTGCTATAAACATTGAGGTGCATGTGCCCCTTTGAATCAGCACTTCTACATCCTTTGGATAAATACCGAGTAGTACAATTGCTAGATCATAGGGTAATTCTGTTTTTAACTTTTGGAGGAACCACCATACTGTTTTTCCAGAGTGGCTGCACCAGTTTGCATTCCCACCAACAATGTAGGAGAGTTCCCCTTTCCCTGCATCCTTGCTAATATCTTTTGTTTTCTGAGTTGTTAATTTTAGCCATTCTGACAGGTGTGAGATGGTATCTCAATGTGGTTTTGATTTGTATTTCCTTGATGATGAGTGATATTGAGCATATTTTCATGTGTCTGTTAGCCATCTGAATGTCTTCTTTGGAAAAGTGTTCATGCCTTCTGCTCATTTCTTCACTGGATTATTTGTGTTTTGGGTGCTGAGTTTGATAAGTTCTTTTTTAAAATTTTTAATGTTTTTTTTTTATTTATTTCTCAGAGAAAAACAGACAGCATGAGCAGGAGAGGGTCAGAGAGAGAGGGAGACACAGAATCCAAAGATAGGCTCCAGGCTCTGAGCTAGCTGTCAGCACAGAGCCCGATGTGGGGCTCGAACCCACAAACCATGAGATCATGAGCTGAGCCGAAGTCGGATGCTTAACTGACTGAGCCACCCAGGCGTCCCGATAAGTTCTTTATAAATTGTGGATACTAATCTTTTTTTCTGCTATTTCATTATTGCTGTATAGGAACACAACAGATTTCTGCACACTGATTTTATATCCTGCGACTTTGCGAATTCATGTATTCTAGCAATTTTTTAATGGAGTCTTTTGAGTTTTCTATGTAGAGTATCATGTCATCTGAAAATAGTGAAAATTTGACTTCTTCCTTGCTGTATTGAATGCCTTTTATTTCTTTTTGTTGTCTGATTGCTGAGGCTAACATTTTCAGTACTGTGTAAAATAGTACTGGTGAGACTGGACATCCCTGTCTTGTCCCTGACCACAGAGGAAAAGCTCTTAGTTTTTCTTCATTGAGGATATTAGCTGTGGGTCTTTCATACATGGCTTTTATGATGTTGAGGTATGTTCCATCTCTCTCTACTTTGTTGAAGGTTTTCAGAATGGGTGCTGTATTTTGTCAAATGCTTTTTCTGCATCTATTAAGAAGATCGTGTGGCTCTTATCCTTTCTTTCATTAATGTGGTGTATCACGTTGATTGATTTGTGAATATTGAACCACCCCTGCATCCCAGAAATAAATCCCACTTGAACATAGTGAGTAATTCTTTTGATGTACTGTTGGATTCAATTTGCTAGCATCTTGTTAAGAATTTTTGTAACCATGTTCATTAGGGATTTTGGCCTGTAATTTTCCTTTTATAGTGGGCTCTTTGTCTGGTTTCAGAATTAAAGTAATGCTAGGCACCTGGGTGGCTGAGTCAGAACTAGAGCATCCGACTTCAGCTCAGGTCATGATCCACAGTTTGTGGGTTCAGAGCCCCATGTCGGGCTCTGTGCTGACAGCTCAGAGCCTGGAGCCTACTTCAAATTCTGTGTTTCCCTCTGCCCCTCAGCCACTCATGCTCACACTTGCTCTCTCTCTCTTTCTCTCTCTCAAAAATAAAAATTTTAATTTTGCTTAGGGGATAAGCAAAATAAAAGAAGGATTAATGTAAAAAAGAGAGAGCCAAGCCATAAGACAGACTCTTGAGAACAAACTGCGGGTTGCTGAAGGGGAGGTTAGTGGGGAATTGGTTAAATGGCTGATGGGCATTAAGAGGGGCACTTTTTGTGATGAACTCTGGGTGTTTTATGTAAGTGATGAAACACTAAATCCTGCTCCTGAAACTAATATTACACTGTATGATAACTAACTGGAATTTAAATAAAAACTTGAAACTACCAAAAAAATAAAATAAAATAAAAATTTTTTAAAGAAAGGTAATGCTGGCCTTGTAGAAGGAGTTTGGAAGTTTTCCTTCCTTCTTTCTTTTCTTCTGCCTTCCTGCCTTCCTGCCTCTCTCTCTCTCTCTCTTTCTTTCTTTCTTTCTTTCTTTCTTTCTTTCTTTCTTTCTTTCGAATAGTTTGAGAAGAATGGGTAAAAACGCTTCTTTAAATATCTGGTAGAATTTCCCTGGGAAGCCATCTGGCCGCGGACTTTTGTTTATTGGGAAATTTTTGATTACTGATTCAATTTCTTTTCTGATTATGGATCTGTTCAGATTTTCTATTTCTTTCTGTTTCACTTCTGGTAGTTTGTATGTTTCTAGGAATTTGTCCATTTTTTCCCCAGATTGCCCAATTTGTTGGCATATACTTTTTCATAATATTCTCTTATAATTGTATCTCTGTGGTGTTGGTTGTGATCTCTCCTTTTTCGTTCATGATTTTATTTATTTGGGTCCTTTCTCTTTTTGATAAGTCTGGCCAAGAGTTTATCAATTTTATTAATTCTTTCAAAGAAAAAGGTCTTAGGGGCGCCTGAGTGGCTTAGTCGGTTAAGCATCCGGCTTTCGCTTAGGTCATGATCTCGCAGTTCATGGGTTCGAGCCCCGCGTCGGGCTCTGTGCCGACTGCCAGCTCAGAGCCTGGAGCCTATTTCAGAGTCTGTATCTCCCTCTCTCTCTGACCCTCCCCTGCTCGGGCTGTCTCTCTCTCTCTCCTAGAAATAAAAAAAATAAATAAAAATATTCAAAGAATAAGGTCTTAGTTTCATTGATCTGTTTTTCTATATTATTTATTTCTGCTCTAATCTTTATTATTTCCCTTCTTCTGCTGGCTTTAGGCTTTATTTGCTGTTTCTTTTCTAGCTCCTTTAGGTGTAAGGTTAGGTTGTGTATTTAAGACTTTTCTTGCTTCTTGAGAAAGACCTCTATTGCAATCTATTTGCTTCTACTTTGCTGCATCCCAAAGGTTTTGGGCTATTGTGTTTTCAGTTTCACTTGCTTCTATGTACTTTTTTATTTCCCCTTTAATTTTCTGCTTAGATGATCTGTCCATTGCTGTAAGTGGGGTGCTGAAGTCCTCTCCTATTATTGTATTATTACCAATTATTTCTTTTTGTTTATTGTTAATCAATTTATATATTTAGGTGTTTCAAGTTGGGGGCATAAATATTTACAATTGCTAGATATTCTTGTGGGATAGACCCCCTCAATTATGATGTAATGCCTTTCTTCATCTCTTACTAGAGACTTTGGTTTAAAATCTAGTTTGTTGAATATAAGTATGGCTACTCTGGCTTTCTTTTGATGGACATTAGCAGGATAGGTGGTTTTCCATCCCCATCACTTTCAATCTGCAGGTGTCTTTAAGTCTAAAATGAGTCTCTTGTAAGCAGCATATAGATGGGTCTTGTTTTCTTATCCATTCTGATACCCTATGTCCTTTGATTGGAGCTTTTAGTCCATTGACATTTAGAGTGAGTACTGAAAGATGTGAATTTAGCACCATTGTGTTTTCTGTGGATTTCATGTTTGTGGTGATGTTTTCTGGCCCTTGGTAGTCTCTGTTACTTTTGGGGTCCCCCCACTCAGAGTCCCCTTTGATTTTCTTTCAGGACTGGCTTACTGGTCACAAACTCCTTTACTTTTTCTTTGTCTGGGAAACACTTTATCTCTCCTTCTATTCTGAATGACATCCTTGCTGGTTAGAGTATTCTTGGCTGCATATTTTTCATGTACATTCAGCACATTGAATAATACTGCCACTCCTTTCTGGCCTCTCAAGTTTCTGTGAACAGATCTGCAAATCTGATCTGACTTCCTTTGTAGGGTAGGGACTTTTCTCCCCCTCACTGCTTTCATGATTCTTTCCTTTTCTGTATATTTTGTGAATTTGGTGTCTTGGTGATGGCCAGCTTTTGTTGCATTTAATAGGAGTTCTCTGTGCCTCTTAGATTTTGATGCCTGTGTCCTTCTCTAGAGTAGGAAAGTTTTAACTATAATTTCCTCAAATAAACCTTCTGCCCATTTTTCCTTCTCTTCATCTTCAGGAACCCAGAAGGATTTTGGAAAGAGGGTGGTGAATAATCTCACCAGGGTCTTAGAAAGAACTTGCTGGCCTCAGGAGCCTAACAGAGAGCTAGAGTTGGGTGGACCCAGCAGGGATATCTGACCTGTCGTCAGGGGATCTGCCAAGGTTTTCTGTCTTGAGGGAAATGGAGACGTTTCCCAGGAAAAGCAAGGGGAAAGAGAACTACAGCATGAGGGAAGCATGTGGCACAGGACTGCAGTAGTAGTAAGAGTAGTAAGAGGATGCACTGAACAATAGGAAACAAGATCACACACATGGATCACAGCAAAGTTGGGAGAGAAATGCGTAGGAATGAGTGATGGTCTTCCCATCATAGCCTTGGCTCCGTCTTCTTTTAAACAGCCACATTATCTAGAATGCTCCTCTGTCCCCAAGCTCAAAGCCCACCTCTATCCCATCCTTGATCCTCAAACCAAGGATTTTCCTTGGAAAAGTTAGGTGGTTTTCTGAAGCAGACTAAAAGCCTACAGCCCTAGATGATGAGAGAGAAACCAATTTTCATACTCTTTTCCTCTGGGCTCTGAGTGTCTGGTTACTCACCAATTGTGGAGCCTTTGTTGATAAGTGAGATGTTCAGTTTCCTGGAGGCTTCTGGGAATTCTAAGGAAGAGGGTAAAAAGAAAGTGGATCATGTCAGCTCTTCCCAGCGAGTCCCTACACTCCATACCCCTTCTAAGATATTGGGCTTCACACACTCTGTACAGACACTGAGGAGAAACAAACGCAGAAGGCTGTAAGACAAGTTGTCTTCTATCAGTGGCTAAATAAGAAATAGATCCAGTCATCCATTGATTGATACTACATTATTTCCTCTTTTTGGCTATTATGAGTAATGTCCCTGTGAACATTTATGTACAAACTTTTGTGTGTGAACATACATCCTTCATTTTCAAATTTTGGGGAGTTATATACCGACAAGTGGATTAGCTGGGTCCTGTGGTAATTCTGTGATATGGCTGTGATGATTCTTTCTGTGGAACTGCTGAACCATTTTCCACAGCAGCTTTGGCATTTTTTTATTCCCACCAGCAATGCCTGAGAGTTTCAATTTCTCCACATACTCACCAGCACTTGTTGTTAAGCGTTATTATTTTATTATTTTTATTTTTATTATTATTATTGATTACCATTCTGGTGGGTATGATGAATTTCATGGTATGTGGCTTATAACTCAAATAAAAACCTAAGAAGTGGATCCATAGGTCTGTGAAAGCTCAGTGGCTGATACCAGCCTCTAAGCATAAGAGACTCCCCTCCCCCACTAAGGTCATTCTCTTAACCAGGGAATCCCTGATTACACGGGCACCAAAATATTTCCTAAAACCCCTCAACCTATAAATATGTAGCTCCTATTGAGGGTGGGTGGGGAAAATCTCTGAAGTCCTTTTTTTATGGTGGAATCAGCTCATCAAAGCCCAGCTTATGCTCACCTATCCGTGGTATAAAAAGAGCTTGGATATTATTGGTTCTTTGTTATTTCTCTTCCTGTGAGTTCATTAATAAATTTTTGTTTGAATTTAGATTAAACATGAGGTGGTACATATATATCATGGAATACTACTCAGCCATAAAAAGGAACACACTATTGATGCTCATAATAACTTGAATGAACCTCAAGGACATTGTGCTGAGTGAGAAAAGCAGTCTCAAAACGTTCCATGATATGCGAACCTTTCCATTTATGCATAACATTCTCAAAATGACATTAAGTAGAAGAACAAACTAGTACTTGCCAGAAGTATGAGAGGAGAGGGTGCACGTAACTACGAAGGTGCAGCCTGAGGGACATTTTTGCAGGACAGACTAGTTCTGTATCTTGAGTAAAGTGGTGGTTACACGGATCTACACATGTGATCAGTTGCCATAGAACTAAATATAAATATTGTGTCAATGTCCGGTTCCTGGGTTTTATGTTGTACTATAATCATGCAAGATGTAACCACTGGGGGAAATGCAGGCAAAGGCTACATGGAATCTATCTGTATTGTCTTTGCAACTTCTTGTGGACCTACATCTCAAAATTGAAAGTTTTAAAATTCCAGTGAGAAATACACACACATGCGCATGTACACACACACACATGCACACACACACACACACACACACACAGTGTGCCTCATTTGGCATGACAGTCCCCATATGGCTCTCAACCACACACATCAGCACTTTCTTCCCCAACTTGGCTCTTTTCAACACACTTCTGTTCCTTGGGATTTGGGTCTATCCCCAGCACACAGGGAATGCTAAAGATGCCACAGCCTGATGTACAGTTTCTTAACACACAGGCTGGAATCCCACACACGGGAATCTACTGAGATGCCTTTGAAGATAGGGGAGCACTATGGCTCGCACAAACTTTAGTGCAGTGGTTCCCAAAGTGACATCCCCAGATCAGCATCAGTATCACCTGAGATAGTGTTAGAAATGGACATAATTGGACCCCACCCCAGACCTTCTGAATCAGGAACTCATGGGGTCCAGAAACCTAGATCACCTTCAGGCAATTCTCAGTCCCCCTAATCTTTGAGAACCACTGGCCAATGGAATCAGAGACTCAAAAATAGAGTCCAGGAGGGGTATTGGGTGGCTCAGTTGGTTAAGCATCCAACTTGGGCTCAGGTCATGCATGATCTCACAGTTCATGAGTTTGAGCCCCGTGTCGGGCTTTGTGCTGACAGCTTTTTTTTTTTTATTTAAATTTTTTTAATGTTTTATTTATTTCTAGGAGAGANTCCACATTAGACATTGTAAACCATCCCCCTAAGGCTAGATGGAAGTGAGGATGTAGGGCAGCATAGTAATCCTATCTAATATTATTACACATATTATTGTATTCACCTTCTTTATAGGCAGAAATAAGCAATTTTTTAAAATGTTTTATTTATTTCTAGGAGAGAGAGAGAGACAGCGTGAGCAGGGGAGGGTCAGAGAGAGAGGGAGTCACAGACTGAAGCAGGCTCCAGGCTCTGAGCTGGCAGTCAGCACAGAGCCCGACGCGGGGCTCGAACCCACGAACCGCGAGATCATGACCCAAGCGAAAGTCGGACGCTTAACCGACTAAGCCACCCAGGCGCCCCAAGCAATTTTTAAATATAGCAAATATGTGATTTAATTTGAGACAAGTGAATTAAATTAAGAAAGATAGAGGGGAGAAAGAAAAGAAGGGGTCCATGGGTCTATACCTCAGACACCAGGGTGAATCCTCCAGAATTTACCTGTCACAAAGGCAGGTGGTTTTGTGGGTAACCAGCCGGGGGTCACAGAGGTCCCTAGGAAATCAGAAAAAGAGAGCCGTCTGTGCTGTGTCAGCTGTGGGTCCTGAGCAAATAATAAAGCATTTCTGTGACCCAGCTTCCTCACTTAGAAAATGAATATGAAGAAGCTCACGTCACTGGACTCTCACGGGTGTTAAATAGCACACCTAGCACATTCTGGGGCTAATTAATAATGACAACCCCTGTAGCTGCCTTCCCTGCTTTTCAAACTTCTGTCCCTTTTCCTGGATTTCTGTGACCTGTACGTTACTTCATCCCTGGAAGCAAAACTGGCTCTTATGTCCTGGAAGAGCAGATAAAGAGGCCAAAGCCGTGGATATATGTGGGGAGGGGGAGCGATCCATGCAGGGAGAAAGGATGATGGTTGTATAACAAGACACACCCCTTTCCACCCACCACCCTGGCTGGGTAGCTACACCAACCTGACAACCTCCTTTTACCCCAGGACATTTGCTCACACAATCCCGTCTCACTATTTCACCCACCTGGTTACCTCTTCCTCTAACCTAGGATCCAGATCAAACATTTATTATTCAGAGAAACCTTCCCAAGCTGCCTCCCCTTTAGCTTCTAGCCGTGCCATGTACTTCTAATTCATCACATCACAGCCACAACTATACATGTTGTGCTGGACACGTCCTGAAGAGCATTTGATCTAATTACTATATATATTATGTGTCTATATGTGTGTATGTGTGTGAGAGGGAAAAGATATCATACAGAAAGAGAGCTTCAAGCTGTCCCCAGCAAAGCACCAGCCACAGCCTAGCCCCTTTTTTTTTTTTAATGTTTTATTTATTTCTAGGAGAGAGAGAGAGACAGCGTGAGCAGGGGAGGGTCAGAGAGAGAGGGAGTCACAGACTCTGAAACAGGCTCCAGGCTCTGAGCTGGCAGTCAGCACAGAGCCCGACGCGGGGTACAAACTCACGAACCGCAAGATCATGACCCAAGCGAAAGTCGGACACTTAACCGACTAAGCCACCCAGGCGCCCCTAGGCACTTTTGAAATATATGCAATTTATGGGGCACCTGGGTGGCTCAGTCGGTTGAGCGTCCGACTTCGGCTCAGGTCATCATCTCACGGTTCGTGGGTTCGAGCCCCGCATCGGGCTCTGTGCTGACAGCTTAGAGCCTGGANGCTATAGGGTGGTGGAAACATTCTACAAGGGGATTGTGGCAGTGACCACACAACTGTAAATTTATACACCACTGAATTGTACACTTAGAACAGGTGACTGTTTGCTAAGCACCTACTATGTGCCAGGAGCTATTGAAGGTGGTGGGGATACAGCAGAAAAGAAAACAGAAGTTAATGTCTGTCTTTCTGGGGCTCACATTCCAGGATGTGGGGGCAACAGATGATAAACACCGTAAATCAGTACGATATGCACGGGTATAGGTGCCACAGAGAAAAATTAAGGCAGAGGAGGTAGCAGAGTGCATCAGAGAGACAAGGATGTGACTTCTGATTGAAGGCCTGAAGGAGACGTGGAATGAGCCATGAGAATATCTGGAGAAAGCGTCGCAGCGAGTGCAAAGTACCTGAGGACCCAATGAGCCTGCATATTCAAGGAAAAGCAAGATAGGATGTAGTCAGTAATATTGTAACCACTTTATAGGGTCACAGACAGTAACTAGACTTATGGTGGTGGCCATTGTATAATACATACAGTTATAAAATTACTGTGTTGTACACCTGAAACGAATACACTACCATATGCCAATTATTCTTCAATTAAGAAAAGGGAAAATCAAGATGCCGGTGTATCTAAAGCAGAGTAAATGAGGGAGGAGCAGTACATCAGGCAGTCAGACAGGCAAAGGAGGGGCTTGGAGAGGAGTGAGTGCTGTGGGCTTCAAGCAAAGGTATGAAATCATCTGATTTTGACAAGCTCTTCTAAAATGATTCCTCCTGCTGTGGTTTTGCAAACACTAGAAAGAGGACAAAGGTATAAAGTCTTACAAACCACAACCAGTAGATAAACATAAGTCCTGGAGATTAATGCACAGCATACTGTCAACAGCACTGTATTACAGAAAAGGTGCCAAGAGGCTACTTCTTTAAAGTTCTCAGCACAGGGGCGCCTGGGTGGCTTAGTCGGTTGAGCATCCGACTTTCGCTTCGGTCATGATCTCACGGTTCGTGGGTTCGAGCCCCGCGTCGGGCTCTGTGCTGACTGCCAGCTCAGAGCCTGGAGCCTGTTTCAGAGTCTGTGACTCCCTCTCTCTCTGACCCTCCCCTGCTCACGCTGTCTCTCTCTCTCTCTCTCCTAGAAATAAATAAAAACATTAAAAAAAATTTTTTTTTAAAAAGTTCTCAGCACAAAGAAGCAAAGGCAATTGTGTGAGGGGTGGAGGCGTCAGCTGGTGCTACAATGGTAGTCCTGCTGCAGTATATAAATGTATCAAATCAACACGCTCTGACATCTTAAACTTACACAGTGTTACATGTCACTTATGTCTCCATTTAAAAAAATTTTTTTTAATTAAAAAAATTAAAGGGGACAAAGGTGGAAGCAGAGAGAGCAGTATACAGTCTGCTGGAGTAAGTCAAGTTCAAGGTTATGGATGGTGGAGCTGTGGAGATGCCGAGAAGATGAGGGACACGTTTCAAAGTGTGTAGGTAGGAAGCAGGGGCACCTGGTGGCTCAGTCGGTTGAGCTTCCGACTTTGGCTCAGGTCATGATCTCACGGTTCATGGGTTTGAGCCCCGCATCGGGCTCTGTGCTGACAGCTCAGAGCCTGGAGCCTGCTTTGGATTCTGTGTCTCCCTCTCTCTCTGCCCCTCCCCCTCTCAAAAATAAACAAACACTAAAAAAAAGATGTGGTAGGAAACATGAGGTGGGACAAGACACCAATACTTACAGGAAAATGCCTCTTAATATTATGGCAAAAAAGCAGAAGTGTCTTTTTAAATATTCATGTTATTTTAAGGGCAGTTACAATCACTTAGCATTAAATGTACCATGTTAAACACTTGAGGGTGCAGTCAGTAGTATTAAGTACATTCACATTGCTGTGCAAGAAGTCTCAGAACTTTCATCTGGCAAACTGAATGTGCCCATTAGACACTAACTCCCCTGTCCCCTCGCCTAGACTTGGCCAACCCTCTTTCTGTTCGCCGCCTCTATGATGTTGGCTACTTTTATTATTTTTATTTATTTACTTATTTACTTATTTATTTATTTATTTATTTATTTATAGGAGAGAGAGACCGCATGAGCAGGGAGGGGCAGAGAGAGGGGGAGACACAGGATCTGAAGCGGCTCCAGGCTCTGAGCTGGCAGTCAGCACAGAGCCCGACGCGGGGCTGGAACCCACGAACCGCGAGATCATGACCTAAGCGAAAGTCGGACACTTAACCGACTAAGCCACCCAGGTGCCCCTAAAAGGGGTAACTTTTTAAAAAAAAAAAAATTTCATGTCTAGTTTTGAGAGAGACAGAGCATGAGCAGGGGAGGGGCAGAGAGAGGGGGAGACACAGGATCTGAAGCGGCTCCAGGCTCTGAGCTGTCAGCACAGCTGGAAGGGAAAGCGGTGCAGGAAGAGAAGAGGGAACAAACCACAAGAGACTCTTAATGGTAAAAACCAAATAGGGTTGATGAGGAACCTCCACACTGTTGTCCAGAGGCGGTGCTGAGCCAAATAAGTCGGGCAGAGGACAGTTACCATATGTTTGCACGTATAGGAGGATTAGGAGGAACTTAACGGAAGACCATGGGGGAGGAGAAGGGGGGGGAAACCATGAGAGACTCCTGAATGCTGAGAACAAACTGAGGACTGATGGGTGTGGGGGGGGGGAGGAGATGGGCATGGAGGGGGGCACTTGTGGGGATGAGCACTGGGTGTTGTATGGAAACCAACTTGACAATAAAACTATGAAAGAAAAAAAAATTCTTTTTCTAGTGTATATGCTCTGTAGTAGATACAATAGCAGCTACCCAAATATGCTCACACCCTAACCCCCAGAATCTGTGAGTAGCACCTGACATAGTAAATGGCACTTTTGCAGGTGCACCTAAGGATGTCGCGGTGCAGAGATTGTCCTGATTATCTAGGTGGGCCCAGTGCAATCACAGTGTCCTTAAAAGTGGAAGCAGGAGGTGGAGAGGGACAGAGGAGTCTGAGACAGAGAGACTGAGGATGCTGCGCTGCTCACTTTCGTGATAAAGGAAGGGACCTTGGGAGCCAAAGGATGCAGGTGCCTCTAGCAGCTGGAGAAGGCAGGGGACAGATTCCGCCCTGGGGCCTCCAGAAGGAACACAGCCCAGCTGACAGCTTTGTTTTGTCCAAGTGAGACCCATTTGGGTCTGATCTCCAGACGCATAAGGGAATAATACCGTTAGTGGTGGGGGTGTCTGGGTGAGTTTAGTCACTTGAGAGTCTGACTCTTGATTTTGGCTCAGGTCACGGTCTCACACTTCATGAGTTTGAGCTCCGCATTAGGCTCTGCGCTCACAGTGTGGAGCCTGCTTGGGATTCTCTTTCTCTCTCTCTGTCTCTCAGAAGAAATAAATACACATTAAAAATAAATACATCTCTGTTACTTTAAGGCAACGGATTAGAGGTGATTTGTTAAAACAGCTATAGGAAACTAACACACCCTCCAAAGCCTGGCCTCCCACTTCCTTCGCGCCTGTTGGTCTCGCCCCCTGGAACTTCCATCAGACCCTGCAAGGGCTGCAGAAGAAAGGTTGGGTCTGCACCTCACTCACCTGTGACCACAAGCTCGAGGGGGTCGCTGGGGGCTGACCACAGGTACGGGTACTTGCTGGAAAAGCTGTAGCATCGGTAGACCCCGCTGTGGGCAGCAGTCACTGTGATGATGGGGAAATCGGCCCGGTACCACCTCTCTGGTCCCTTGTAGGGCTTTGTGTCCCCCTCCTTGTATAGAGCAAATTGGTCAAAACCATATTGGCTCCGACACTGTAGAGTGACATCCCCTCCTGGCGACACGGCTGGGCCGGGCTGGGCTGAAAGTGAGGGCTTGGTGTAAACTCCTGGGGAAAAAGAAAGCTCTGGTATTAAAGATAGTGGCCACCGTCAGCCATAGGGGTGGGAAGGTCCCTCCACCTCCTGAGAGCTAGGGAACTTTCCAGGTGTATCCACCCTGGAGAGTACACTCACCCTGCTTCCAGTTCACAAAAGTTTAAGGGACTGTGACCAGGGTCACATCACAGTGCCCAGACACAAATCCTGGCTGTCATCTAGGGGCTGGGTGACCCTGGAGATGAATCTCCCCCTATATCTGTGCCTCAGTGTTCTTTACTGTAAAATGGGAAGGACTGGATGAAATATTGCGTATTAAGCATTTAGCAGAGTGCCTAGTGGATAGCCAGCTCCCAAACTATGACGGTAGTAACAAAATAACTTTAGCTCATCTCCCACTGCAAGCTAGTATTACAGAAAACAATCTGTGGCTGCAAACCTGTATTAAAATGCCAGCTTCCAGGTATCATTGCAGACTTATGACTTACACTGACTCACTAAATGCTCACAAAAACATATGAATTCATCACTGTGAACACCCTGGTTTTAAAAATGGAACTCAGGTATGCAGTGCTCAATAGCTTGCCCCAAACCATAAGATACTAAGTGGCAGGGGCGCCTGGGTGGCTTAGTCGGTTAAGCGTCCGACATTCGCTTAGGTCATGATCTCGCAGTTTGTGAGTTTGAGCCCGGCGTCGGGCTCTGTGCTGACAGCTCAGAGCCTGGAGCCTGTTTCAGGGTCTGTGACTCCCTCTCTCTCTGACCCTCCCCTGCTCCCGCTGTCTCTCTCCTAGAAATAAATAAAAACATTAAAAAAAAAAAAAGATACTAAGTGGCAGAGGGGCGCCTAGGAGGCTCAGTCGGTTAAGCATCCGACTTCAGCTCAGTGCATGATCTCGCAGTTTGTGAGTTTGAGCCCTGCGTCGGGCTCTGTGCTGACAGCTCAGAGCCTGGAGCTGCTTCAGATTCTGTGTCTCCCTCTCTCTGTGCCTTTCCCTCTCTCTGCCTCTGCCTCTCCTTCTCCCTCTTCCTCTCCCCTTCTCTCAAAAATAAATAAACATGAAAAAATTAAACTTGGGTGCAATTATAAATAGGAAGATGAGGAATATACTTATGAGAAGGTTGCATTTGAGTCAGCCCTAAAGGCAGAGCAGGTGTCCCTGCATGAGGTATATGGACCATGGCACAGGCTCAGGGATTAGGCTGTACGAAATGCAAAGGGGTGAAAAAAAAAAAGCAAAAACAAAAAAATTCAGCAATGAAGACAAATAATATTTCAATGCAATTTTTAAAACAAAATCCAAATAATTCATAGTGAACAAAATATCAAGATTTTTAAACAAAGATTGCAATTGTGCCTCCCGGAGCCAGAAAAAAAAAGGCTGAAAACACTTTTAGGTATTTCTGTGGTTAATTTTGTCCACGCTATTAACACAGTTGAAAAAACATATTGAGGGGCGCTTGGGTGGCTTAGTCGGTTAAGCGTCCGACTTTCGCTTAGGTCATGATCTCGGGGTTCGTGGGTTCGAGCCCCGCGTCGGCTCTGTGCGCTCAGCCAGCTCAGAGCCTGGAGCCTGTTTCAGAGTCTGCGTCTCCCTCTCTCTCTGACCCTCCCCTGCTCACGCTGTCTCTCTCTCCTAGAAATAAATAAAAAATAAAAACACTGAAAATTAAAAAAAAAAAAAAAAGAAAAAACATATTGAAAAACTTCAAGTTAACCCACTGAGCTACCCAGGGGGAAAGGGAGAGAGGCAAACCATGAGAGACTCTTGAATGCTGACAAAAACTGAGGACTGATGGATGTGGGGGGAGGGGGGGATGGGCATGGAGGAGGACACTTGTGGGGATGAGCACTGAGTGTTACGTGGAAACTAATTTGACAATAAACTATTTGTAAAAAAAAAAAGTGAAACACTAAAATAAATAAATAAATAAAACAAAACAAAAAAAACAAAAAAAACCCAAAAACTTCAAGTTATTAAAACTCACAGATTACTTTAACTTTATTTCATTTGTACCTCCTCCACCCCCCCCCAAAGAATTTACTATTATCATACTCTCTTGGCCTTAGTGGAAGCAAGTTCATCAATGGTGTTTTCAAAATCTATTTGGAAAATAACCATTTAAAAATGCATTTAGAAATAAAAGCATAAGCTTAAAACACTTTGTGCCATCAAAAACTTAAAAAAACAACCCAGTGCATTAGAATGTAGCTAGGGGTACACACGGTTCCTTTTGCCCCAGGCTCAGCTATAGCTTCACAGGGCACTGCCAGGTTCTGGCTTTACTTAAAAGCATGATAGGGGCGCCTGGGTGGCTCAGTCAGTTTAAGTGTAGGACTTCGTCTCGGGTCATGATCCCCCAGTTCGTGGATTCAAGCCCCATGTCAGGCTCTGTGCTGACAGCTCAGAGCCTGGAGCCTGCTTGGGATTCTGTGTCTCCCTCTCTTTCTCTCTGCCCCTCCCCTGCTCACCTTCTGTGAGCATATTTTGTTCAATGTGAATGTTTTTGTATTGGTTTTGATTGTTTTAGAAAGGCATTGCATTGACCTATTATGTGGATCACTGTGGGGGTTGGGCACCTCCCCTAAATGTCATGGGCAAGGCTCAGGCTTTACTTGCCCATCCTAACTAATTCAGGACCCCTGGGACCATCCCCCTTTTGGCCTTCCTGGAGCCCCGAGGCCACGGGTGCAGCCACCCCCTCCACATTTCCAGGTACCAGTAGCGATCAGCTCCAGCTGTTCGCTGGGAGGAGACCAGCGGGTCCCTTTCTGGTAGGAGCAGCGGTATTGCCCGGCGAAACTCTCCTTCATGGCCGAGATGACAAGGGTAGCTTGATCCTCATACTTCCCAGACCTCAGCTTCTCCAGGCGGTACAGGTCCACGCCCGGAGGCCCCCGGCATTGGATGGTCACCGGCTTGTCCAGCGGCACTAGGGAGCTAGGCAGGGCATGGAGGGAGGGCTTGGGGAGAGAGCCTGGAAGGGAAGGGGAACCTGGTGGAGGGGCCTTCCAAACAGACCCCTCCTCCCGGGGGCCCTCACCCACCCACCCTCGTGTAGGCTGAACCCAGAGGGATCCAGGACTCCCCAGGGGGGAAGGACTCACCCTGCTGAGTTTGCACCATATGCCCCAGACACAGCCCTGAGCAAAGAAGAAAAGGACCAAACGCTAGGACCTCAAAGAGCCCACACTTTACCTGCAGGGCAGGTGATAAGACATTTGCATGCATTAATTTTCTCTTATCCCCATTTTTTCTTTTTTTGAGACACACACACACACGTAATTTAAGTGCCGGAAGAAGCCAGCCATAAAAGGTCACATATTGTAGTATTCCAGTTACCTGAAGCATGCTGAATAGGTAAATCTGCTCAGGCAGAGAAAGTAGATCAGTGAGGGCTGGGGGCAGGGGGCTGGGGATTGAGGGGTGATTGTCACGGATACTGTTTCCTTTTGGAGTCCTGACGATGTCTGGGAACAAGCCAGAGGCAATGGTTGTATACGTTGTGAACGTAGTAAGTGTTATCAGTGATAAATTTTATACTAAGTTTGTCATTTTACCACAATTCTTATATTTTTAATGTTTTATTTTTGAGAGAGACTGCATGAGTGGAGGAGGGGCAGAGAGAGAGACACACACACAGAATCCGAAGCAGCTCCGGGCTCTGAGCTGTCAGCACAGAGCCCGATGCGGGGCTCGAACTCATGAACTGCGAGATCATGCCCTGAGCTGAAGTCGGAGGCTTAACCAACTGAGCCACCCAGGCGCCCCAACCACAGTTTTTAAAAAACCAGAGATTCCTTGCCCTGCTCCCAATGAACACACTTTTAACAACTGTAAAGAGAAATACCTTCTCTCTGAAAAGGGTGCTGTGTGCAGGATGGGGTCTCTTCCCACACCCCAGCTTTATCAGGATATAATTGATGTATAACATTGTATACATTTAAGGTGTGTGTGTTGATTTGATACATTTACGTATCACACAATGATTACTGCCACATTGTTAGCACCTCCATCATGTCACATAGTTACTGTTTCTCTTTTTTTTGTGGTGAGAACACAGCATTTTCTGCAACACAATATCGTTGGCTATTGTCACCACGCTGTGCATTAGATCCTTAGATCCGAATGGGATCCTTTGCCTTATATCTTGTCAAGAGATCTCAGGTTGTGTTAATCATGGATTTCCCACTGTTTTAACTTGTTTAAACCCATATCCGAGGCAGGGAGGGGCGCCTGGGTGGCTCAGTCAGTTAAGCATCCGATTCTTGATTTTGTCTCAGTCATGATCTCACGGTTCGTGAGTTTGAGCCCCGTGTCAGGCTCTGTAGTGACCGAGCAGAGCCTGCTTAGGATGTTCTCTTTCCCTCTCTCTCTCTCTCTCTCTTTCTCTCTCTCTCAAAATAAATAAACTTTTTTTTTAAAGATAAACTTTTTTTTAAACTTTTTTTTTAATGTTTTATTTATTTCTAGGAGAGAGAGAGAGAGAGACAGCGTGAGCAGGGGAGGGTCAGAGAGAGAGGGAGTCACGGACTGAAACAGGCTCCAGGCTCTGAGCTGGCAGTCAGCACAGAGCCCGACGCGGGGCTCGAACCCACGAACCGCGAGATCATGACCTAAGCGAAAGTCGGACGCTTAACCGACCAAGCCACCCAGGCGCCCCATAAATAAAGAAACTTTTAAATATAATTGCATTATTATGACTATACAAATATTATTCACGCCTGAGGATTGTAATGTTGATCTTGTATACTTTTCCTCAAGTCACTATTTGCCTGGCTTAGTTCCATCCTTATAGTTTTCCTTGACCCTAATGTCTGATTCTTTCCACGGTTTCCAGTGGCCTCCCCAGGTAACGTTACACACCTGTCAGCCTGCATGATCTATGAATTATGAATTCCTCTTTCTCCCTTGGAGTCACCTTTCCCCCATTTTTCCTCCTATCTTCTCTATGTTGAACAGCTGCCTTTTTTCTCTCAACCTAAGATTCCTTTTCTTTTTTTCTTCTTTAATCTTTGGCTGAGCTTAGCATTACCTGTTTTAGTCTCACCAGTGTTGTCAGATTTAGCAAATAAAAACATAGAATTCTTGCTTAAATCTGAATTTCAGAAAAATAGCGAATATGTTTTTTTTGCATAGTATGACCCATGAAATGCACAGGATATACTTAGGCTTAAAAAATTATGTGTTGTTTATCTGAAATTAAATTTCCCTGAGACTTGCTGTGTTTTATCTGGTAACTCTTCGCCTTGCACACACACATGCACACATACACTCATGCATGCACGCCCACACACTAGAAGGAGAGGACGTTGTGGTTTCCATTGTAAACCTAAGGAAGCTGGACAGAGAGGCGATGCAGTTTCTTTCAGCTCGCACAGCTGGGAAGTAGCTGAACCTGGATCATCCCTGACTCCAGAGCTCAGGAGGTGACACGCTTGTCTCCAGCCCCTCTGAGCCCCACCCTCTGTTCACCGGGTTCTGCTCCCTGTCTCCAAGTTCTACCCACATCTATGTCCACTGCCCAAAACACAACCCCATCTCAGCCCCTCCTGGGGTTTCCTCACAACCTTCTAACATGACTGGAGATATTTCAGGTGCCCTTCTGAGTGTTCCCTGTATGGATCTGAATCACCACAATCCTAATGGTCAGGGATCATTATTAGCTCCATTTTATAGATCAGCCTATAGAGATAGCATCCTGTCCACTGCCCTGCAGCTGGTAGGGGGTAGATTCTAACACCAGCAGCATATTTTAGTGGTAGAGAATATGAACATGGTAGGGATCCCTGGGTGGCTCAGTTGATTAAGTGTCCAACTTCGGCTCAGATCTTGATCTCACAGTCCATGAGCTCAAGCCCCACGTCAGGCTCTGTGCCAACAGCTCAGAACCAGAGACTGCTTTAGATTCTGAGCCTCCCTCTCTCTCTGCCCCTCCCCTGTTCTCACTCTGTCTCTCTATTGGTAAGCTGAGGTGTGTATGCATTGTGACAATAAGGTGAAGTATAGGGGTGAAAACCATTAAAAATTAAAAAGAAAAAAGAATGTGAACGTGGCACCAAATTCTTCAGTTTATTCAAGTTCTAGATTGTGACCTTAAACAAGTTCCTTAATCCCTTGGGGCCTCAGTTTTCTCCTCTGCATGGAATACTCCATGGCAATGAGAAACAATGAAATCTGGCCTGTGTAGCAACATGGATGGACCTTGAGGGTGTTATGCTGAGCGAAATAAGTCAGGCAGAGAAGGACAAATATCGTATGTTTGCACGTATAGGAGGATTAGGAGGAACTTGACGGAGGAACAAGGGGGAGAAGAAGGGGGGAAATGGTGGGGGAAAGGGAGAGAGGCAAACCATGAGAGACTCTTGAATGCTGACAAAAACTGAGGACTGATGGATGTGGGGGGAGGGGGGATGGGCATGGAGGAGGGCACTTGTGGGGATGAGCACTGAGTGTTATGTAGAAACTAATTTGACAATAAACTATTTGTTAAAAAAAAAATAGCCCCTACATAATTAGGCTGCTATGGAGAATAGGTGAATGTCTGTTAAACAAAACAAAACAAGAACAAAATCAAGGGGGTGCCTGGGTGGCTCAGTCAGTGACACGTCCAACTTTGGCTCAGGCCATGATCTCACAATTCATGGGTTCAAGCCCCACATCAGGATCTGTGCTGACAGTTCAGAGCCTGGAACCTGCTTCCGATTCTGTGTCTCCCTCTTTCTCTCTGCCTCTCCCCCGCTCATGCCCTGTCTCTGTCTCTCTCTCTCTCAAAAATAAACAAAAAATTTTTAAATTTTAATAATAAATAAATATACATATACAATTGGTTTCATGTAGGAAGCAGTGAAAGGCCCGTCTGCATTGGCTTTGAATGATACTAAGGATTTTATGCTTTAAGCAAGCACTAGGAAGCTCCTGAAATAGAAGGATCTATCAGCACTACACACTGAAAAGATCTGCCTGCCATGGTGTCTAATAAGAATTAGAGATTTAAAAAAATAAGAATTGGAGAAACTGGTGGATGAGGAAGACAGAATATTAATGCATAGTCCAGCTGAGATGTGCTAAGGTTCTGTCATAAGCTCATAGCAGCAGCCACAGTCAGAGTATAAGTGAGTTACATCAGGAGAGGGCAAAGGTAGCTGTTCTCTGCTAAGCAAAATTACTGAGTTATAATACATACCAGAATAAAGATGAAATACGTGAACATTAGTATAATTGTTAAGCTAGCTGATTTAAAAAATTAATCCAGGGGCGCCTGGGTGGCTCAGTCGGTTAAGCCTCCAACTTTAGCTCAGGTCATGATCTCACAGTTCATGGGTTTGAGCCCCGCATCGGGCCTTGTGCTAACAGCTCAGAGCCTGGAGCCTGCTGTGGATTCCGTCTCTCTCTCTCTCTGTGTCTCTGTCTCTCTCTGTCTCTCTTTCTCTCCCTCTCCCCTCCCCCAGCTTGTACTCTCTCTTCCTCTCTCATAAATGTACAAATAAACATTAAAAACGAAACACGGAGTAATCCTCAGCCCATAGGAAGTGTTTCGTGAGTGTGTGTTAACGAATGACCGACGGGCGGTTTGTGTCCATGGCCTGTTTTCTTATCCCCATAACACAGCTGTTCCTTCCTGCTTGGCCCCTTGGAGCGTCTGTCCTCTTAGCAATATGTCCTTCTGGAGAAATAGGAACTCATTCATCTTATAACCGGGAATTTGTACTCTGTCCATCTATCTCCCCATTTCCTCCCACCCCAACCCCCGGCCACTACCGGTCTACCCTCTCTGCCTTAGCAAGTTAGACTTTTTGGGGCTCCACACAGAATGTGAGATCATGCACTGTTTTCTTCTGCATCTGGCTCATCTCGCTTAGTGCCATGGCCTCAAGGTCCCTTCGTGATGTTGCGAATGGATTATTTCCTCCAGCGCTGTACAGTTTGGTGACAGAATCTAGTCCTGATGTCACCAAGTCCATATTTAAAATACTAAGTAAGTAAGTAGTTTTTAAAACATGGCATATAGAGACAGAGTTACAGTGCAAAGCGGAAGAGCTGTATCGTTCCCAACCAGCCATGCAGAGAATATAACAGAACAACAGACACACACCACCTCCCTGGGGCCTGTGTTCTCACCCAACAAATGAAGTCCCCTCATCAGTCCCCTGAATTGCCCTGAAATTCATTTCCAATCCAATTTTTTAAAATATTTTTTTAATTTATTTCTAGGAGAGAGAGAGAGAGAGAGAGAGAGACAGCGTGAGCAGGGGAGGGTCAGAGAGAGAGGGAGTCACAGACTCTGAAATAGGCTCCAGGCTCCGAGCTGGCAGTCAGCACAGAGCCCGACGCGGGGCTCGACCCCACGCACCGCGAGATCATGACCTAAGCGAAAGTCGGACGCTTAACCGACCAAGCCACCCAGGCGCCCCTCCAATCCAGTTTTGAAAACAGCCTCAGTCTCACAGCCCACTGCCTGCCCTGCAGCGTCTCCCAGATCAGCCCTCGGGACTCACCAAGACTGACAAGGGCAGACAGCAGTGGGGCCATGGTCCTTCAGCCCGTCCAGAGCTCTGTAGCCCAGGAGGGATGCTGCGGGGGCTGGAGCAGAGGCACAGGATGTGATGAGGACACGGAACCCTCTCTTCCCTTCCGCCACGAGCCTGGCTTTTCCTAATTGAGGCTCATCAAACTGGAGCCATCCCCTCAGAAGAATGACTTGCACACAAGCTCACAGAAGCTCATTTATCTTCTCCCTCCAGCCCAAGGTTGCACCCTGGCTGCTCTTGAGACGTTGAGACAGAATGCTGTCTGATGGGCCTCTGTAACAGAACGGTTTCATGGAGCTTTCTTTGGACATTTGAGATTACAGCTGGCGATCAGAAGCATTTGTGGAGAAACAGCAGCATGTGCAGCGTGCAGCCTCAGTGAGGCAAAGAGCTTGGCATTTTCACGTAACCAGGAAGTGATTGGTGTGGCTGGACTCGGGAGTGCAGAAAGCGGAGACTGAGGACATGAGGAGGTCATACAGGGTGTCCCAACCTTGGTGCTCTTGACATTTGGGACCAGGTGACCGTTGGTGTAGGGGTGGGCTGCTCCGTGCCTCTGGGAGGTTCAGCAGCATCCCTGGTCTCATCCATTAGATACCGCCAGCACAGCAGCCCTCCAGCTGGGACAACCTGCAAGTCTCCACACATTGCCGGATGTCCCTGGAGGACAAAATCACACCCAGTCAAGAACCACTGGGTTAGACCATTCAGGGACTCCAAAGGCAAGAAAAACTTGGGTGCCTAGGGGCGCCTGGGTGGCTTAGTCCGTTGAACGTCCAACTTCGGCTCAGGCCATGATTTCACACTTTGTGGGTTCAAGCCCCACATGGGGCTCTGGGCTGTCAGCCCAGAGCCTGGAACCTGCTTCAGATTCTGTGCTTCCTCTCTCTCTGCCCCTCCCCCCGACTCTCTCTCTCTCTCAAAAATAAATAAACATTAGAAAATAAATAAGTAAGGGCACCTGGGTGGCTCAGTTGGTTAAGCATCCCATCTCAGCTCAGGTCATGATCTCACAGTTCGGGCTTTGTGCCGACAGCTTTGGATTCTGTGTCCCCCTCTCTTACTCTGCCCTCCCCGGTCATGTCCTGTCTCTGTCTCTCAAGAATAAACAAATCTTTTTTCTCTTTTATTTTTTAATAGTTTATTGTCAAGTTGGTTTCCATATAACACCCAGTGCTCATCCCCACAATTTTTTAAAAACAATAGAAATTTGGGTGCCCAAACATTTCTTTGTAACCCGACTCACTTTTCAGGCACCACCTCTTTTGACCTTCACACAAGACTGAGAAACAGATACAGTTTTAGTCCTACTCAAATAGGAAAACATGGACTACTTCAAACAGGAAAAATAGGAAAGCTTGGAAGAAAATGTATTTTTCTAGTTGAAGCTTGGACGCTGGGAGCTGAGTGATTGATTGATTGCCTCTGGCTTAGCACATGCACATGTGCATCTAGGTAATTGATCTCTTCTGTGATTTATCCCTGTCCTATGGTTCCCATTTCTGAAATCACGGCCCGTGCAAATTCGTTCATCTTTGCAAAACTTTATTTTGTGTCTTGCAAAATGTATAGTGTGTTGGGGCGCCTGGGGGGCTTAGTCGGTTAAGCGTCCGACTTTCGCTTAGGTCACGATCTCGTGGTTCGTGGGTTCGAGCCCCGCGTCGAGCTCTGTGCTGACAGCCAGCTCAGAGCCTGGAGCTTGTTTCAGAGTCTGTATCTCCCTCTCTCTCTGACCCTCCCCTGCTCACGCTGTCCCTCTCTCTCTCCTAGAAATAAAGAAAAAACATTAAAAAAAAAAAGTATAGTGTGTTGTCAAGTGTGTAATGCCGTTGAAGTCATTCATCTTTCCATTGCACACTCGGGGTTTACAGACCATTCATATGTCTACAGAACAGTTATTTGCTTCAACACAGTAATCCCCCCAGAGTCTTAATAAGGAACAGCCACCGCTGTAAACAAAGCTGAGCTAAATGTCATTCTGCAGACTCCCCTATGAACACATGTGAGAATATCTTTAAATTATGAATCCACATCTTGCCATATCTTTTCCTCATGGCCAAATGGCACTCCCAGCTCACTGTACCAGTTCCTTCTCTACAGCAATACAAGAGGGTCCCCACACACCCAAAACCTGAGGTTGTCCAGCCTCCTAATCTTTGCCAGCTTCTTTTCTCTAACACCTAATGAGGTTGAGCATCACATCACCTGCTCACCTGAGCGTGGGGTTTCCCCTCTGTAAATTAAAAACATCTTTCTGGCCTAAGGAATAATTTTAAAATGTGTACACGATCATGCAGCTGGCGGTTGCCGAAGGAGAATTTGAACCCAGGTTCGCTCATCTATTCCAGAGTCTAAACTCTTACCTGATTTGCCTTCCCACCAAGTTCAACCATCTCTCAGTCCCCAGCGCCATCCACATTGTTCCCTCCCCTCGGTTATTGCCATCAATCAACACACGTACTCAATCCCCCACTACATCTTCTACCCCTCACTCCAGACCACTGGAAAAGTTATTGTTAACACCAACTTCAGGGCCTCTCCTCTCATTCGCATCTTTTTAAAAACTATGTTCTATTTATTTTATTTTTTTTATTTTTATAGTTTATTTTTGAGACCGATACAGAGCACAAGCAGGGGAGGGGCAGAGAGAGAGGGAGACATAGAATCTGAAACAGGCTCCAGGCTCTGAGCTATCAGCACAGAGCCTGATGTGGGGCTTGAACTCACGAACTGCGAGATCATGACCTGAGCTGAAGTCGGATGCTTAACCGACTGAGCCACCCAGGTGCCCCGAAAACTATGTTCTATTTATTTTAATGGGATAACTGAAAAGGAGAAATTCGTCAAAACCAGGCGGAAACCACACACCCCCCTCCAAACGCCCTCTGCACCATTCCCCTCCCCAGGAGGAACCCATCCCTCCTGTGGTCAAATTCTTTTTGGTTCCCTCACAAAAAAGCTTCCTTATTCACTTTCAGTATTTTGAAGGCTTCGTGAAGGTGAAGACACCTAGAACATTGTACCAAATGCCATTAAGAATGCCCTCTGTGCCCAAACTGACTTATTGCTTGACTTCTTGTATTTGACACCAATAAGTGCTCTTTAAACATCCCTGGACATTGTGCTGCTCAGTGCCCTAAAGCATCCTTACACCTGGTCCTGCGGGTCACCCCTTTTGCTTTCCAAGGGTCAGATCATGGGCTTGCCTCACTCAGTAGATCATGAGTCCTTGAGACTAGAAGCTGTATCTTTGTAATATGCAAATCCCCAGCACAGATCCAAGGAAGGAGCTCACGTCTGTAAACATTTCTTGAATAGGCAACTAAGTGGGTAAATATACAAGGGACCAGGAATCTGTTGAGAGATATTTGATGGGCCCAGAATTTCTTGACAGTTGACAAATTGACTCCAGTCTTCAGTCTTTGGGGAGCTTCAGGGTGATGGCTGGTGTTGAGTAACATGAGTAGGACACACCACGGACCTGACCTTCCTTAAGGAGCGCTTCAACACTGGAGTCTACACAGCCAGTCCTGGCTCTACACTCAGGACAAGACGACAGTGGCATACACACAGGGCTGGCCAGAGGAATCCTCATGGTTGTGGGAGAGTAGAGTATCCATGTTCCCCCTACGGGTTTCCTGGTGTAGCTGATCACAGGTCACCTCCTGAGGGTCTTCCTCTATGGAGACCTGTCAGCATGGAGGTACAAAGTGAAAAGAGAACACCTGTAGAAGGTGACTGGGGCAGGAGAGGAGGTAGGTAAGGAGAGGCTCACCTGCATGTCTGTCTGTCTGTTCTTCTCAGGCTGGATGTCCTCCAAGACATCATCTACAAGGAAATATATAGGGGTAAGCTTCCAGAAAGAGCCTTAAAACTANCACCCAGGCGCCCCAACATATATATGTGTTTTAGAGATGGTTGACTGAAATAGGGAAGGGCAGTGATGTCACGTCCAGTAAGGTGATGCCCCCACCTTGTCGTCTTCTTCCAGGATGCCTTCTATCTTTCCCAAACACATCCTTTCCCCACCCCTCCTTCTCACTCCCCCTTACATCGATTTTCTTCCTGGAAGTCCATGACTGGGAAGGAGCTGAAAAAGAGAAGACAGAAGCATTAAGGCAAGTCTGAGAAATAAGGCAGAAGGTTTTCTACTGGGGGAGTCCAAATTTTCCTACCTCTTATACTTCCCCTGGTTCTTGGTCTCACCATCAATGTTCCCTAAGGAGAGTCAGTAATCAGAGTCGTGGCAGGGGACCCACCGGGCCTCTCAGGTTAACCCTCCCACCTTCAGGACATGCCATTCTGTCCCACTGCCAACACTGGCAAAAGGGAATGAGGAGAAGTAAGACAATGATGGCCAAGATCCCAGTCACAATGGGAAGGTATCCATTTTCAGGAGTGGGTGGATCTAGGAATTAGTAAACAGCAAAGATCTGTTTTTGAGCTCTTGATGGATTGATTTATCCGTTCAATAAACATTTATTGTGTGCCCTCCCTATACAAGGAAAGTTATTGGATGTTTGGGAACCTGTAATGAACATACCCAACAATAGAATCTATGCCTTAGGAGTATTTTTACAGATAGAGATAAGTTCTAGGACAAAACCATTTATGCTGAATTATAAGAAAAGGTTTCTTTGGGGGATAAGCCCTGAAAGATAAGAAACACACAGATCTCTGAAGTACAGGGAGAATTACCTCTGGGCAGAGGGAACAGCGTAACACAACCCAGAGGCGGGAAAGAGCCGTGTGTGACCCACACACAGAAGGACGGGAAGAGTGGCTCCTGATAGTGATGGAAAGGTCAGGAGACATCAGCAAAAGTCCAAAACTATAGAGAAGTTTTGCATTTGGACTTAGGTCTAAATGCAATAATGAACCACAAAGGGATTGACAAGCAAAGAGCTATGTATTTTTTAAATAACGGATTTTCTGTGTGACACATGGATTTAAGGGGCCAGGTGGAAAGAGAAGGCATCAGGGAATGTGCTACAGGGTGTGGCTGTGTTTTAACAATGAGGTGGCGGTGCTGGTGGGAGAAAGAAGTAAATGGACTTGCAGAGTTTTTGAGGATAGAAATGATGACAGTTGTGGTTTGATGTTGGAGTATGTTGGCACTGGGAGCAGAAGAGGAGCATCAAATATCATTCTTGGTGACCTGATCATAGAGGATGAATGGGCCCTACTGAGATAGGAAGACCAGTATAAGGAGGAGGTTTTGAGATTTATTGATTAAGAGCCCTGCTGAGATGCTTAACAGGTGTCTGAGTAGGTGTCCAATAATCCATGGATGTGAAACCCATAAGAGCTTTTTTGATGGGAGTGGCAAGTTAGCAGCCATCAGCAGATACTCAACAACTCAAATAGATTCTTTTTATTCCACCCAGCAACCAGCAACCCTGCCTGCAGGCGGGTCGTGCACGGACTTCTCCAGTCACTACCCCCTTCTCTATCCTATCCCTGCCACTTTCTCCTCAGGTCCCTGCCTCCTTGTGTCCATCTTTCCACCCCTAACCCATGCACCCTCCCACAACTCACCTGTAGTTCCCAGAATGCACCAGCCATGCTTGTCTCGCTCCGGTGCATCCACCCCCTCTGCTCCCCGTGCTTGGACATGATCCCCTCCCTTGAAACCCTGAAAAGTGTCAGCCAGCCAGGAAAGTTATGGCTTACAGAACTCCACCCCCATCCACCAAGACACCTGAACTGCCCCTGCATGCATAGCCCACAGCCTTATAGGATCTTGATCATAAACCCATCTTGGGCATTGTTCTGTAGGTTTTCTGCATTCTCCACTGTGTTGGTGGCTAATGAGAGACACTGCTGTGGTCCCAGCATCTTATGTGGGTAATACAGGGCTTATGAAAATAGTCTTGAATTAAGAAACCAGTGTGGTCCTTCCTTTCCCTTTTCTGTCACTATTGGCTAGTGATGACGCTCCATTACCCACCCATCTGCAGATGGGACTGGCTGAAGAAAGGATTGGGGGGGGGGGAGGTATAAAGGATGGCCACATGCCCACACAGCCCGTGGTACAGCCGCCACTCATGGTTGTCAAGAACCACCACCCCAGATCACAGAGCACTTTTGTGTAGATGGTTAAAGATCTTTCTTCCCAAGGAAAATTTGCCTCTATCTATGCCAAATTGTCCTAATAAATATTAAGTTTCAGGGTCTATACACTGAATGACCCATGTGTAGGGGGTCGTCTTATACAGTGCACAGGAAACCCCTTTTCCTCGTCTCCAGAAGGTGAGAGACACCTCTGCCAACTCCACCTTTACCTCAGTCTGTGCTTTCTAATTGAGTAAGTTCCTCTCTCCAGTTTGTCTTATTCAGACAGATTCCCCAACCCCAGACATCATGCAAGACACTCTTGAGCAGAGAGCAGAGGGCTAACAGTCCAGCCTCTTTTCTCACCTGTAACCGAAAGCTTAACAGGGTTACTAGGCAGTGACCAGCTGTGGGGGTAGATCATAGAAGAACCATAGCATCTATAGATACCCCCATGGGCAAGGTCACAGGGGAGATCAGGAAGGCGTTATGGTCCTGACGTAAAGAATCCTGCGGAGAGGCATTTCTCCCATCTTTAGACAGATTAAAGATTTCATAGTACTGAGATGTTTCACAAAGGAGGGTCACGTTCTCTCCTGAGGTCACATTGGAGTCTGGAAGAGCAGTCAGGGAGGGTGCGTCCTTGCACACCTCTGGAAGAGACAAGAGCCTCTTATCAGTATCAGGGAACCACACACAACACCACCATTCTCTGGTTTGGACCTACAAGAAAGAAGAAAGAAGGTAGGTTGAAATTCATCCATTGCTGCTCTACAGGGATTATGAGGACAAGACAAACACTTTTCAGTTTTCCCACAACCTGAGACCAGACAGTGGTCATATGTATGGAGGGGGAGCTTAGTATCTGTCCCCAGGAGGACAGTCCCCTGGGGACTCCAGCCACCTTCCTGAAGAGATATGGGACCACAGTAAGAACACAGAGATTGAGACCCAGATGGATAAGGTAGGAGGGCAGAGACAGAGGGCAGGGGTCCTATGATGGGGACACCTCGGGTCCAGTGTGGTGGGAAGCAGAGATAGAAGCTAGAGATGTGCCCTTGGGGGTGTCCCTTACCTGTCGCCACCAGATCCAGGAGGTCACTGCATCCTGACCAGACTCCTAGCTTCAAGTATACACAGTAGTAAATCCCTGCATTGATGTCTGTCACAGACTGGTTGAAAAACATGGAAACTTCCTGGGCTCTGTCTGAGGCTCTTTCGTACCTTGTGATGAAAGCTCCTATTCTAAGTAGCTTCCATCTGACTACTCCTGGAGGCCCCCCGCAGCAGGTGGTCACAGGACTGTTCTGGGGAATCACACCCCCTGGCAGTGCCCAGATGGAGGGCTGGGGTAATAATCCTGGAAGACAAACAGGACATGAACTCCAACCACCCTGATGTCAGGAAACCCCTTTTCCTCATCCCCAGGAGATGAGAGACAACTTCTACCACCTCCTCTTTGACCTCAGTCTGTACTTCCTGATTGATTTACATTCTTTTTTTCTGGCTCATCTCTTAACTCAGGCAAAAGGTCTGGTGGGCAAAGCATGCTATGAAGGAAATCAAAACTACCCCCTCCAGCAATAAAGACCCTGTGTGATTGGCCCCAAGGGCAATGATCGACCTGACACTTTCCTTATATAAACCTGGAAGTATTCTCAGTGCCTGCAGACAGTCTGTGAGATGTTAGGCCACTGTCTTCCCAGTGCTGGCCTCCCTGAAATAAATCCCTGTCCACCACCGCTTCTGTCTCTGCCTTTGGAGGTCGTCAGTGGCAAGTGGCCAAACCTGGTCTGTGAGGGACACCCCCCCCCAGAGCCAATATTTGAAATCACCTTGCCTGCCAAAGGCTATTTGTCTCCCAGGACCCCACACTCTTGACTTCTGTCCCACACACACTTCTCAGTCTGGTTTATTGTTTCCCATCATCTCCGAGCACTAAACTTTGGGATGCCTCTGGGCTTGGTCCTTCAATCTGTTTTCCTTCTGTAAGTACTCACTCCCGGTTGTCCCAACATGGCTTTCTGTCATCTGTCTATACATAGACAACTATATATCTATACATACTCGTGTATATATTCATATGTGTCTCACACAACGTAACCACCCACCAGAACTCTAGACCAATGTATCCAACTGTGAGCTTCTCATGTACACTGGAAACTTTTTCCTTTTTTTTTTTTTTAACCCAAATTAGTTAACATATAGTGTAGTAATGGTTTCAGGAGTAGAATTTGGTGATTCATCACTTATATATGACACTCAGTGCTCATACACTGGAAATTTTCAACTAATTGTGTCCAAATTAGAGTTCCTCATATATCCCAAAAGATCCAATTCAACTTAGTCTTCCTCACCAATTTAAGAATAACTAGCATTCCGGGGCCCCTGGGTGGCTCAGTTGGTTAAGTGTCCAACTCTTGGTTTCAACTCAGGTCATGATCTCATGATTTTGTGAGTTCGAGCCCCGAGTTGGGCTCTGTACTGACAGTGTGGAATTGTTATGCTTGGGATTCTCTCTCTCTCTCTCTCTCAAAATAAATAAGCTTAGGAGAAAAGAATAACTAGCATTCCTTGGCATTATTACTGACTGGTTTCTCTCCACTGCTGGTGTCCTGTTTGGAAATGAACCCTATGGGTCTACATTCTTGTCACCTGCTGCTACCACCCCAGCGTACCCACCACTTGCAGCCCCCAATAACCCCATCTCGTTCTGAGTAATGTCTTGCCCTGCTCTACCAAACTCTTGGCTCCCTGATCTTACCCCCCACAATATTCTCACTCACTGCCCGTCCTCCAGACCCCCTGGCCTGCATCTCGATGACCAGCCTAGTTAGTTCCACGGCAGCACAACGACATCAGCATTTGTTTCCTGCATGGAAGGGTGTTCCCCCGGAGAGCTCCTGCCTCCCCTCCCTGCTCCAGACTTGACTATAGTGTCCACATGGGAATGCCTTCCTCCAATGCACCTCTCCCCAAATACACACTCCTTTCATTCTACATGTTTCTCTTTAGCATTAAACACCTTCTCACATGTTATATATCTTGGTTATCTATTTTATTAACATTGTTTCCCTTCAATTGGAGTGCAAAGACATTTCTGTGTATTCAAAACCCTTTCCTCCACCACATAGTACAATGTGGAGGTAACACCGAAGGCTCAATATATCTGAAATATGAAGGAATGAATTTACCTCTTGGAGGAGTTCTAAGATTAAAATAAGATAATGTATGCAAAAACTGAGAACAACACTTGGCAGGGGACAAACCCTAATAAATTTTACATGGCCATTGTTAACTTTACACAGTGGTACCTAATCTGAGGAAAGTACTGTTTTCTTTATATATATATATATATTTTTTCTTAAATAGTTTATTGTTAAGTTGGTTTCCATATAACACCCAGTGCTCATCCCCACAAGTGCCCGCCTCCATGCCCATCACTCCCTTCCCCTACCCCCACCCCCATCAGCCCTCAGTTTGTTCTCAGCATTCAGAGTCTTTCATGGTTTGCCTCCCTCCCTCTCCCCAATTATTTTTCCCCTTCTTCTCCTCCATGGTCCTCCTATTTATTTTATTTTTGAGAGAGAGAGAGGGAGACAGGGTGTGAGCATGGGAGGGTCAGAGAGAGAGGGAGACACAGAACTCGAAACAGGCTCCAGGCTCCAAGCTGTCAGCACAGAGCCTGACGCGGGGCTCGAAGTCACAGACCATGAGATCATGGCCTGAGCCAAAGTTGGATGCTCAACCGACTGAGCCACCCAGGAGCCCTGGAAAGTGCTGTTTTCTGAACTTGACATTTATTGTATCTTAAATGATCCTTGTGAGCTGACCTCTCCTTAGGGAAGGGACCTGGAAGCATCTGAGGTAGCAAATGGAAAAGGACACATAATGCACCCAAGGGGTCCAGCTTCCAACCCCATTCATTAAATATTTGTTCTCACCTCTACTGTCAGTATACTTTCCATACAGCCAGGGTTGGTTTGAAATGTACGCTGGGTATTAGATCAGTATTCAGCTTCCCATTGGCTTCCCTTGCCCTCACAAGAAAGTAAGACTTCTCACCATATCCCAAGAGGATAGCATATGCCCCTTGTGATACTTAGGATCCAGAAGGAGAGATCCTAAAGCATAAACACACAAAGGAACCTAGAATATAAGATTAGGTAGGAATCAGAGCAGGGCAATTTGGGGGGTTTACTGGGTTGGATGGAAAACTACTCCCCACTGGGCATCAGGGAAAGAACTCAAAAGCTGGAGACTTTGGGGTTACATTCTGAAAGGTGGAAAGGGGAGAAAGACTGGCAGAAAGAACATTCTAGACTAAGGGCAAAAGAAGAGGGAGTAGAGCTGGAAGGAAGCGAAGAGAGTGGAAATTGAAGCAAAGGTCAGAACAAACTAGAACTGGAGTCTGTAGAAATGGCTGAATTCTGCACTCAGAGTGCCAAAAAATACGGTTTTGAAGGGCTTGCATAAGCTTGTGGTGCAATGGGATGGGGTTTGAAAGGGTCACTTCCAGTGCCATGCGGAGGGAGCACGGTGTTAGGCAGTGTGGAAGACGAAGACACGTCGTAGGGGGGATGTAACTGGAATCCAGTGACACATGAAGGTGCCTGAGAACACCTGAGGGTGTGGAGAGAAATCTGCACTCATAATCACTTTCCAAGGTAGAAATAATAGAAAGCGTTCTTCCATTACTGTGGATTTTATGGGAAAGAAAGGAATCAAGATTGGCACCAAAATATTCCATTGGAAAGAAAAGGAAGATGGCGATCCCAATGCCACTGCCGGAGAAATGGTTTGAGGGATTTTTAGGTTGCAGTTTGTGCCGATCAAGAGCTCTTTGTAAAAGTGGAATTTCTGATACCACCTGGTGAGATTCACCCAACATGGAAGACCGCTGATGTAAGATGCGTCATTATTTTACATGGAGGTGAAAAGAATAAAGTCAGCCAAACTATAATCATGTCCTAATTTTAGAGGTGATACATGTGGAAAACTTGCATTTCAGGATATAAATATGAAACTCTATGTTCCCTATATTATATATATTATATATGCTAAATACATAAAATACTCAGTATAAATATAATATATATCATGTTATGTGTTATATTTTTATATATACTTTGTATTAGACATAATGTATTACACATATGAATATATACACATATAAATTCATACACATGTTTACATATACATATATAGTCACATATGCTATTCAGGAATTCAGGGGGCTTGCTGAGCTTCATAAATATATTGCACGTTCGGGGCGCCTGGGTGGCTTAGTCGGTTAAACGTCCGACTTTCGCTCAGGTCATGATCTCGCGGTTCGTGGGTTCGAGCCCCGCGTCGGGCTCTGTGCTGACTGCCAGCTCAGAGCCTGGAGCCTGTTTCAGTCTGTGACTCCCTCTCTCTCTGACCCTCCCCTGCTCACGCTGTCTCTCTCTCTCTCTCCTAGAAATAAATAAAACATTAAAAATTTTAAAAAAAAAACACAAAATAGAGCTCCTGAAATATTCTGAAAGACTTAATCCAATCTCATTCTCCACCAACAATCTAAGAGTAATTTATTCCTTGGTGTTATTACTGACTGGCTTCCTCTCCAACCACCCGCATCCAATCTGAAAATTAACCCTGTGGGTCTTTTCCTCATCACCTTCACTGCTACCATTCTCCCCCTTACTGCCCTTTTGTAATATTTCTCTTTAGCATTTTTAAAATTTTTAATGTTTATTTTTGAGAGAGACAGAGACAGAGACAGAGTGTGAGCAGGGAAGGGGCAAAGAGAAAGGAGACACAGAATCTGAAGCAGGCTCCAGGCTCTGAGCTGTCAGCACAGAGCCCGACATGGGGCTCGAACTCACAAACTGTGAGATTATCACCTGAGCCACCCAGGCACCCCTCTCTTTAGCATTAACAACCTTCTAACATATTCTAAGTTCTCTGTTATGTTAACTTTATCTTTCCTCCCATTAAAGGGCAGGGATTTCTTTGGTTATTCAAAACCATGCCCCCAGTAAGGGGAACAATGATGAGGTCACAGCAAGAGCTCAATATATCCAGAATATGAATGAATCGGTTAAGCTCATAGAGAAGCAGTAAGCATAAAAGGAGACAATATATGCAATTGGCCAAGACTGTTCCTTGGCATCTGAGAAAATCTCAGTGAATGTTATCCAGCAACTGATAACTTTATATGATATCAAATCTGGGCAAAGTGGGCAGTTGTTGATCAAGAGGTATAGAGTTATACCTGCAGTGGCTGACACTTCACTTTGCAAGATGGGTCTCATCCTCACCCTGTTTTCTTTCCAAAGCCACCAAAGTTGGGCCTCAGCCTACACACCACTTGCCTCCCTCTCACTCCCTAGGAGAGCTCACCCAGGTGCCCCGGGTGAGTGTGGAGCCTGCTTGAGACTGACTCTGACTCTCTCTCTCTCTCTCTCTCTCTCTCCCTCCCCCCTCTCCCTCTCACCATCCCTCCCCTCCCAAAAATACATAATAACAGCAAAATGGTTTTCATGCTTACTAACAGCTGTAAAATGTTCTTTTCCTTGGATGTACCATAACTTGCTTAAGATGACTCATCTTTCTGGCTTCTAATCGTTCACAGTAAAGACATCCAATCAACATGCTTTTATAAACGCAAGCAACTTTCGTTTACAAATCCTGTGCACACAAGCAAGTGTGTCCCTAGGCTACATGCCAAGGATGGAAATTCCTGCGTCTGTATCTGTATTTTTTTTAATTTTTAATGTCTATTTATTTTTGAGAGAAAGACAAAGAGTGCAAGAGACAGAGTGCAAGCGGGAGAGAGACAGAGAGGGAGACACAGAATCCAAAGCAGGCTCCAGGCTCTGAGCTGCCAGCACAGAACCCAATGTGGGGCTTGAACTCACAAACCATGAGATCATGACCTGACCCGAAGTCAGATGCTTAAACTGACTGAGCCACCCAGGTGCCCCCGTATCAGTATATTGAATAGATGTCATCAGGGAGATTCTGCTCTGGAGAGGTCCCTAATGCTGTAAGGATGGGGACAATTAATGGGAAGACTGCCCCTAAGCATGGTCACAGCTTTGTGCCTTCCCTCCACATTACGGATGGGAGTGTGAAGGTCAGTATGGAGACACTCTCTGGCAGAAAAATTGGGGTAGTTTGTGTATGAGGGAGAGAGAGGGGGAGAGGGAGAGAGAAACAGGAGTCAGAAAGAGGGACACTGAAATTTCCTACGCTTGATACAGTTAGACTGTGACGTGGGGATACAAAACCCTTATGTTCCCTCAGGGGAAGTAAGCCAAGTGCTAGCTCCATAATGTTGGCAAAATATAATTATTTTTGAGAGAGAGGGTGCAAGTGAGCAAGGGGCAGAGAGAGAGAGAATCCCAGGAGAGCCAGGGGGAGAGGGAGAGACAGAGAAATGGATCCCACCCAAGGGGGGCCCCAGCTCACCCATAACGGGACTCAAAATCACGAACTGTGAGATCACGACCTGAGCCAAAGTCAGCCATTTAACCAACCGAGCCACCCAGGTGGCAAAATATAATGAGACAAAATCTCCCGACACAAAAGACGTCTCCACAAAGGTGGAGACGGAGGGAACCGCTTTATCATCGAACAGGTGTTCCAACCAGAACTTGATGCACATACATCACGGACAATGTGCCAAAGGGACGGGGATCACAGCAAGCAGTCTCGTCCGTCCACGTGGCCAAGCAGGTGCGGCTCTTACATCCGGTCTCTCAAGATGAATAATAATTGGTCCTCAGGCTAGAGGACTTGACAGCACCGTGTGTCACACAGAGACGATCCTAAATGTACTGGGTGATTGGGGTGAGCACATGTGTTACCCGGTTGGCTGCAGGCAGAGGAAACACAAACTTCGTCTATATGTCAGGAGAGCTTTGCAACAGGGAGCTGGGCTCCTCGCCCTCCGTCAGGAGCTGGCAGATAGGAATGCCTCTCCCTTGATTTTCACACTCAGGTGCTGGAGAAAGACATTCCCAGATCACAGAGCAGGCAAGGGCTTATTTACCTACTAAAACTTTTTACACACACTTCAAAAATACAAAAAGAACATAGAAGGTTTTTTAAAGCCATCTATGACAAGCCTTCAGCTAACATCATCCTCAACAGGGAAAAACTGAGAGCTTTCCCCCTGAGATCAGGANTGACCCAGCAAAAAAAAAAAAAAGAAAGAAAGAAAGAAAGTTTTTTAAATTAGTTTACTTATTTTGAGAAAGAGAGGGCAGGGGAAGGGCAAAGAGAGGGAGAGAGAGAATCCCAAGCAGGCTCCACACTATCAGCATGAAGCCCAATGTGGGGCTCGAACCCACAAACTGAGAGATCATGACCTGAGCCGAAACCAAGAGTCAGATGCTTAACTGAGCCCCCCGGGCGCCCCCAAACACACAAGTTTTTAAAGAAATGCTCTAAGAAACAAGAGAGACATTTCTCCCCATATGTTCGACAGGGAGAGGTACGCTCTTGATTGTAATTAGCTGCGATTGCCTTCACGAGGTCAGGCCTCCCCAGGCGTCCCGAGGGTCGGCTGCCGATTTGGTGCTAGACCAGCAGCCCGCGCGCCGCCCGCAGCAGCGCCCTGCTGAGCCAGAGCTGCGCCTGGAGAGGCTGGTCTACTGCTCGGGTCCCAGCACTCCGCCTCCGGATCTTCTCCTCTCCGCCCCGGTGAGCCCCGTGCTCTTCTCTGTCCCTGTGAATCTGGCTGCTTTAGAAACCTCATGTAAGTGACACGCGACCGTAATGTGTTCGTGACTGGCTTCTTAGCGCTGTGTGGTCAGGCTCATCCGCGGTACAGCAGGTGTTAGTGCCGCCTCCCCTCGTGAGGCTGAAGAACACTGCACTGTGCCAAGCGACCGCCTTGCCTTTTCCCATTCATGTCTTGGTGGACACGGCGTCCCTCTTGGGGCTGTTGTAAACCTGTGAACCCGGGTAGGGGGGGGGCAGTTCCTCCGTAGCGTGACCCCGAGACCTAGCAGCTCTGCTCTTAGGAGTCTGTCAACTGAGTTTGGGGCTTCTGGCCTCCTGGTTTATTTTGGTGCCTGTGTATTTCTGCAAACGGGCTGGTGCTCCCGGATGATTCGCACGGCCCTTGTTAGATGTGTTCCTAGATAACGCCCGTGGTTGCTTCTGGAAAGGTTTTTGGTACAAGTGTGCCCTCTGGTGCCAGTGGAGTGAGGCACAGCTTCCCGCTCGCGGGCTCGTGCGGGGAGGCGGAGAGTAGGGAGGAAGGTGATGACCTTGATTTTTTTTTTCCCCTTTCTTCTTCAAAAGTCCTAAGCTCCCCCCCCTTTCTCCTTTCCCCCTTCGCCATGCAGTGTCCAAACGGTGCCTCTCTCTGCTCTTAATGTTCACAGGCTGCAGTCAGTGCCCTGAGCTGTCTGAATGCTCTTTTTTATTATTTGCACAACTTTCGCTTCCTCGCGGTGGTTCACACAATTTTCGGCCCAAGAGCACCTGCCTGCCTTTTGTGCGGCTTTCCTCACTGTCTTTGCGGCATCTGGATAATTCCACCATGTGATGAAATCATGTGCAGGTATTTTTAATTTTAAGGATGTGGTAGATCTTTGTGTAGTGATAGGGGAAGATCTTCGAGGTCTATTTCTTGGTAAATGAAGAGAGAAATGCAAAAAGCACACCGCAGGATCCCGCCATGGGTGTGCGTTCTTTCGCTTCTATTTACTGAACTTGATTTTATTCTAGTAATGCGTTCGCGTTGTTCAAATATAGAAACTATGAAGAGAGAGAGCATGAGAGCTTGCTCACTGGGAATCGGTGAGGTTTCCCTTTTTGTTTTACTTGGCGTTGTTTTGAACTGCAGGCATTCTGTTCTGTTCTTTCTCAGGCTAAGATGTGGTTTGGGGCTGTTTTGTCATTCTGCATTGTTTTTATTTTTTCCGTGTATTTATTTTGAAACAAACTTACAGAACAGCTTAAGTATGTTTCTTTTTTAATTATTATTTTTTAATGTTTATTTTTGAGAGAGAGATGAAGCCACAGAATCCAAAGCAGGCCCCAGGCTCTGAGCTGTCAGCACAGAGCGAGAGAGAGAGAGGTTGAGAGAGAGAGAGGTTGAGAAAGAGGGAGAGAGAGATGCAGGGCTCAAACTCACGAACCACGAGATCATGACCTGAGCTTCAGTCCAACACTTAACCGACTGAGTCACCCACGCGCCCATAACATAAAAGTTTATGAATACAGTACAAAGAATTTTTTTCCCTAAACCATTTGAGACTATGTTGCAGACTTGATTCAACTCACCCAAATACTGTTTCCTGCAAACAAGGACTTTCTCCTAGTTAACCACCAGACAGTCATCAAAATGGGGGCATAAAAATTGATCTGCACTGCCTTTGGGCATTATAGGGGAGACCCATACTTACATAATTGTCATAGTCATCAGCTACCCAGAAGGCCTAAAATACTAGGTAAAAATCTTGATCATCCACCGACCCCAAGTGCATGGATTCTCCCCACCTTCTCTCAAGTGCAATCCATCCCAGGTGAGCTGGGATTTGCCACAGGCAAGGAAAGATGCTAGAGGCAAGTGTTGAGGGGAAGGAGCATCGTCTGCAGAGATGCCCACGTAAGAAGGAACGGTGACCTCCGATCAGCAGGTGCTGGTGTCTCCTTGCAAGGGCATCTCGGGAATTTGGGGCTCAAGAGTCTCAGGTGCGTCCCCACAAATGACTGAATCCCAGATCTCAGATGGGCCCCAGGGCTGCGTATTTCATTTCCTTTGAAGGCCTGCACCGTCAGGCTGAGACCCTGGCCTGACCTCAGTGGGGTCTGCCTGAGGCTGCAGCGTGTGCTCTAGAGGACTCTGGATTTTGTGACACGTCTTCAACAGGAAATTGCTGCCCTGGGCCGGTCACTCTGTTCCTACAGTTGGTGTCGCCTTCAGAACAGACTGCCCCTTGCCATTTGCGTCGTTTCCGCGGGGACCTGCCAAGTTCTAAAACCACGGAGTCCCCCAGTGCCTGCCTTTCGCCCACATGCCCTCCCAGTAGCAGAGGGGACAGCAGGCGGCTGTGGCTGGGGCCTGGTTCCACACTGCGGTCATCCGCCGGCAGCTCCTCACGTTCCCAGCCCAGAAAGGGGTCCACACGGGTCTGCACAAGGGGTTCTCTTTCTCTGAAAGCGACTTCCCTCCAGGGGACACTTGGGGATCTGGGCTGTCACACCAGCAGGGGCGCAGGGTGCTACAGGCATCCTGGTGGGTAGAGAGCAGGGATCCCGCTCAACATGCCCCACGGCGCCCACGACGCCCCCTGCCCCACAGCCAAGAATTATCCAAATGCTAACAGCGCTGGTGCTGGGAAGCCTGCTTTTCATCCATTACTTCTTGGCATTCCCGAGGTTGGGGGGAGAGGGGACTTTTTAGGGTTTTAAGGTGAGCACGTGAGCAGAGATAAACCCATTAGACAAAAGAAAGAGAATCCCTTCTCTCTGTCCCACTGGACGGAACACGAAAAAGAAATGATCCAAATGGGCATCTCATGACCCCCAAAGACACTGGACTAGTGGCCTCTGGCTCTTGTAATAAATTCATCCCAACTTGGTGGCTTAAAATAACATCCGGAAGTCCAAAATGAAGGTGTCAGGAGGGCCGTGCAACCTTCAGAGGCTCGAGGGGAGTCTCCGGTGTCTTCTGTGGCAGCTTGCTGGCATCCGGCCCCTCCCTGGTCTGAGGCTGATCGTTCCATTCAGGGCCCTGTCTGCTCACAGCCTTCTCCTCTCTGCTCTGTGTCCCCTCCCCTTCCGTCTCTTGTAAGGACACTTGTCACTGGATTTAGGGCTCCCCACTGCCTGGATAATCGCTGACGATCTCCTCTCGGGATCCTTCACTTCATTTGATCTGCAAAGTAGTTTTTTCCAAACCAGCTCACATTCACAGGTACTGAGGGCTCAGATTTGGACAGACCGTTCAGGGCTTCATGCTTCGGCGGCGAGAGGCCCGGCCGTGGCATGAGGTTGACCCTGGTTCCGTGGCCGAATAGGCAGAAGGTGGGTTGACCGTGTCACTGAGCCCAAAGCCTGCCTTACATCTGGCTTCCGTGCTTAGGACTGGGGTGAAAACCAGCCCAGCTCACATACCGTGGATTTGCTCCCACAGCAGACACGGGAAGCACACAGATCCTGCCGAGTTCCCGAGGCCCACACAGCAGTGTGGAGGGTTTGACACCGCCTTGGGTTTCTTTTAAAAATTAACAAACGAAACAAAACTCATCCCAAAGCCTCACCCTCACGATCAGTTCCTCGATCGGCTTGTTACGTTGTCACAATCCCTTTTCTGGACTTGTGTGGGTTTGAAGGGTTTTTTTAGGGCAGTTGTGATGCTCTTTCATCTCTCTGGGGCTGTTTACGGTCACGGGCCACCTCAAAGCCTTCAGGAGAGTAAGCAGGGGGTTCATGATTTGTGAGTCGACCGTTGTGGTCCTTGTGGCTTCTCGATTCCGGAAAGGAAGCGGATGTTGGTTGGGAGGGTTTGTGGCCACAACCAGCCCCAAGCCGCCCTATCTGTGCAAACGCCAGATCTCTGTGGGAGCGGCCCCCACAGTGGGCCGGGCTTCACGCTCCTTCCATTTAGGCCCGTACCCCCCACAATGTGGGCTCCGAATCAGGCTGGATCCCAACTCTTTTTGCCAAGGCACTCCAGGGTTCGTTGGCTGGTTGGTTTTAAGTAAACTCTACGCCGAGTGGGGCCCGAACTCACAACCCTAAGATCAGGAGTCTCACACTCTTCCGACTGAGTCAGGTGGGCGCCTCCCCAGGTCATGTTGTGTTTTTTTTAAGAGCTAGTAGTGGGGAGTTAGTGGTAACATCTCATTTCATTTGACCTCCTTGCCACACTGATGATGCTGTCTGCTTTTATAGAAACAGAGGGGATTTGGTGGGAAGCGTCCAGGGAAGCGCACGGTCCTGGGAAAGGCTGCGGAAGAGGGCTGTGAAGATGGGGTGCTGGAGAGAACAGTGGCTGCTCCGAGTCCGGAGAACCTGTTATTTTATGCAGCAAAGGGGCACTGACGGGGCAGATGGAAGTGTTGCTCATGAGGTGGCATAAAGGAGAGAGGTGGCTCTGGACCACTGGGCGGGCGAACAGCCTCACAAAGTTCCCTAAAAGGGGGGTGGGGGGGTGGAGAGGGAGAGCCAGAAAGATGGCTGTGTGATCACTTGGCCTGTGATTGCGGGCCATGAGGTGCGGAATGTGGGGGCCCCTAGAAGAGGGAAAAGGCAGGAAGCAGATTCTCCCCTTGAGCCTCCAGAAGGAACACAGCCCTGGTGACATTTTGACCTTAGCCCAGAGACCCATTCCGGACTTGTGATCTCCAGAACTCTAAGAGAATAGCATGTATTGTGTGAGCCACCCAGTCTGGGCTCATCTGTTGCCGCCCTACAAAGCTAGTAGATAGGAGTCGGCGTGCAGGGGCCAGGAGCCGACAGACACCTTTGGAACAAACGTCATCAGTCATCTGTCCTGGAGTCAGCCCCATCCAGAGCCAAATTCAAGGAGAGGGTCTGGTTGGTCTTGCTCGAAGCACCTCCACATGCCCGCTCCCCAGACCTGCAGAGACAAGGGATCCTGATGGACAGAGCCACCAAAGCCGGACAGCAGGGGGCCAGGAAGTCCGGCGGGAGCCTCTGCGTTGGGGAGCGCGTCCCCAGAGATGGCACAGCTCTGCGCCCATTGCCCTTTGCATCTCTGCTGCTGAGTTACTGGCCTCACCGATGATCGAATCACAAAATCACAGACAAACCCAAACTGAAGCACTTTCTGTAAGACACCTGGCCAGGGCTCTTCAGATGTGTCCCACGGAAGCACGAGAAAGACAGTTCAGTCTAAAGCGCATTAAGGAGACAGGACAAGCAATATAACGTGATTCTGGGTTGGATCCTGGGACAGAAAAGAATTGTGGTGGTTTTCCTTTGCACTGTAAAGGATAAGACTTCAGTGCTGCAGATTAGATACGAGATACCAGCATCATCAGTATTTTCTGGATTTTGACCATTGTATTGTGGTTGTGTGAGCAAATACCATCACCTCTGGGCAAATCCTACACATATACTTAGAGAACCAGAGGTTTTGAGGTTATGAGCAGACAGTACCAGGGACTCTGAAATACAGAGAACAAATTGAGGGTTGCTGGAGGGGTATTTGGGAAGGGAAGGGTGGGCTAAATGTGCAAGGGGCATTAAGAACACTGGTTGGGAAAAGCACTGGGTGTCATGTGAGTGATGAATCACTAAATTCTATTCCTGAAATCATTATTACACTGTATGTGAACTAACCTGGATATAAAAAATTTTTAACGTTTATTTTTGAGAGAGAGAGGGAGGGAGTGTGTGAGCGGGGGAGGGGCAGAGAGAGGGGGAGACACAGAATCCGAAGCAGACTCCAGGCTCTGAGCTGGCTGTCAGCACAGAGTCCGACGCGAGGCTTGAACGCAGAAAACATGAGACCATGACTTGAGCTGAAGTCGGACTCTTAGAGTCAGCCAGGTGCCCCAGATGTAAATTTTTAAAAAATAAAAAAAGTATTTTCCCTGATCTCACAGGGACAAATACATAGACTGTATGAGGAAACACACGTGTGCATGTATGTACGTGTGTATGTGAGGGGTATGCATCCCTGTGGTGGACAGGCTCTTGGGGTAACCCCCCGACATGATGCCACCTCCTGGTGTTCACACCTGCTCCTGGATTGCTCCACTGAGGCCTCAGTTCCTCTCTCCCAGCCACTTGGAGGTCCCCACAGGACAGCTCACAGCTCCATCGGGGCGGGGCGAGGGCCGGGGGTGCAGATGCGGGTCAGCAGCCGAACCACAGAACCCGGCGTAGGCTTTGCTCCGTTCTTTCTGCTGGAAGCGAGTGCTAGGCCCAGCCCTCTCTCAGAGGGGAAGAAGGACATGAACGGGGGGTGGGGACCGTTGGGTCCATGCTGGAAGGTGCCACCCAGAGTCCGTTCCCCCCAACCACATCCTTCGACCGTTGTGCTCTGATGTGGTACCAGAAAGAAAAACCCCTGTATTCATAATGCTTCGGGGCATCTTTAATTCTGCCTTTCCTTCCGTCCCCTCCCTCGGGGTTGGCATTAGGGGCACAATCATCCGCTGCTGTTCTGTGGACGTGGACAGCATCCCTGGCCTCCCCAAGTATCTCAAATGTCACCTTTTTTTTTTTTTTTAATGTTCAAGTATTTGGATCTTGAGTACTGAGCCTTTTGGTGCCAGCAAGGAGCGCACAGCTGCCCCTCCCCGAGCCGGACGAGAACTCCTTCACCACCATACCATCCTGTGAGGTAGTCAAGTTACTCTGCACATTCTACAGTGGGAGAAACCGAGGCTCAGAGAGGTGACTGAGGGTGTGCAGGGTCCCATGGGGAACCATGAACCTGACCCTGTCTGGCTGACAGCTTTTCCACTGGCCGTACAGTTCTGCACCGTGGGCACCACTGACTCTCCTGCCATGGCCACACCGGGGGGGAGCGGACTCCTCCCTCAGCAGCTCCCAGTTACATGCACAAGGCAGGTGTCTGACGGCCCCGCGCACCTGCCGGCCAGTGGGCCAGGTGTGCACCTGCAGCTGGGTCCACTGTGCCTGAGAAGAGAAACAAGAGCCACTAGCGGCCCCTACCGGACGGTGTGGGCATAGCAGCCGGCGTTCCTTGAGCGATAATGCCGTCTAGGGGGTGCTGCGGGCACGAGCACCAGCACTGGTGGGCCTTGGGGCTCCTGTGGTGTCAATAGTAACACCTAGACCGGACGTGGGCATGGTAGTCAACATTCCTTGACCAACACTGCCACCTAGAGGGTGACGTAGGTGTAGCAGCCAGAATTCCTTGGGCAACACTGCCACCTAGAGGGTGCTGCAGACAGAGCAGCCAGCCTCGGCCTGGCTGTGCATCCTGGTAATTCAGCTTCCCACGTGGTTTTCACACCTGGTCCCAGAGGCTATTCGTCGAGGGGCTGTCCCCTCACAGAGGAGCCACGGGACATCTCCAGGCCCACCAGGCGAGCACTTTCAGCCCAAAGCCTCTGGGCTACCTCCTCATCCTCAGCTTCCGGGGCTGGAGCCTTCTCTTTGAGTCCATCGAAGTACTTTCCGGAAACGCCCTCCAGTTCCTCTGCCACGGCCAGGTACGTGCTGGTCTGGGCTGCCAGCTGGGGGCTCTTGACCAGCAGCCAGAAGATGGGCCCTGCAATCGGCCCACAGAGCATTCAGTCCATGCACCTTCTGAGAGGAGGATACAGACGGCCCAACTCCACCACCAGCCTGCCCAGGGCCCACAGAGGCCACAAGTCGGACCGCAGGCCCACACAGCCCACCTCCAGGCCTTTGCTTACCGAGGGTGAAGCTGGAGAAGGCAGAGCTGTGCATGCCCGTGTGTCTGCCCAGCTCCGTCCTGGCCACGCCGGGGTGCAGAGCATTGACAGTCACGCCTGTGCCTGAAGGGGAGGGAAGAGAGGGGCAAGGGGGGGAGCAGACACCACGTTCACTCCCACCCGGAAGGCTGAGGCCGCCCACCCTTGGCTAGGCCCGTCCCATTCTGTGTCCTCCCCTTGAATCCAAATCCACATCACCCCTCTTGCTCGGAAACTTCCACATCAAGTAGTTTCATCTTACAAAGCAGCTCTGTTGATGTTGATGGGGGCTCGGTCGATTAAGCATCAGACTTCAGCTCAGGTCATGATCTCACAGTTTGTGGTTGGAGCCCCGCATCGGGCTCCGTGCTGACAGCTCAGAGCCTGGAGCCCGCTTTGGCTTCTGTGTCTCCCTCTCTCTCTCTGTTCCTCCCCCACCCATGCTCTGTCTCTCAAGAATGGATAAACGTTAAAAAAAATTTTTTTTAACTAAAAAAAAACAAAAAAACCCCCAGCTCTGTTGCATAACTGCCTAGATAGAGCAGGGCTCCCCAAACCTGAGCATATGTAAAAATCACCCGGAGGGCCTGAGCTACCCCAGCTGCCGGGCTCCTCCACCTCCCCACCCCCCCACCCCCTGGCATAGGAAGCCTTGGCTCGGGGTGGGGCCTGAAATGCTACAGTTACGGTCAGCTCCCGGCTGAGTGGACGCGGCTGGTCCACGATGCTCTCTGAGAAGCAAGTGCACAGGGCAGACTCCAACGTCAGCCCCGCGGACGCCGAGGTCGGATCGTTCTTTCTCGCGTCCTGGGCCACGTGGCAGCAGCTACGCTCACCCCACCTCCGCTGCCCAAACTATCTTCAGGTACTGCCTAATGTCTCCGGGGGCTCCACCCGCCCGCGGCTGAGAAGCGCTAGCCCGGGCACCGGAGGCCTGGATGGCGGTGCAGGAGGAGCGGGGAAGAAGGCGGATGGCTCAGCGGCGTCCGCTCCGGCGCCGGGGAGCAGGGCNACGGCCAGCTTGCTCTGGCAGTAGGCCGCCTTCGTGTCGTACTCCCTCCTCTCCCAGTTCAAGTCCTCGAAGTCTATGTGGCCCGCAACGTGCGCCAAGGACGAGAGGTTGATGATGCGCGAAGGGGCCGAGGCTTTCAGCTTGTCGAGCAGCAAGTTGGTCAAAAGAAAGTGACCTGGATGAAGGACGACACGGAGTTCTGCCTGAATCCTCACCTGGCGCGCAGGACCGTCCTGAGGACGCTGCCTCGTGTGACCCTCCCAGGACCCCGTGGCTCTGGGCCGGGGCCAGTGCCGGCCCCAGGGGGCCTCTGGCAACGTCTGGAGGCTGCGGTCAGCACAACCGCAGACACAGCAGGGAGGCGCCACGGCCACCGGGCGGGTGGACGCCGGGCCTCTGCGCGCAGGGCAGCCCCGCAGGAAAGAACCATCCCGCCGACCTCCTCAAGGTCAGCCGCGGAGCCGACCTCGCCGTCTCCCCAGACCCTTCCGCCAAATGCTTCCGCCATTTCTCCTTCCGTCATAGAATTTTGGAGCTGTGCGCAGGGCTGCCCACTGGAGGACTACATTTCCCAGACTCCCTTGCACCGGAATCAGGTCATGTGACTGGGTCCCAGCCAATAGGACACCGAATAATAGTCATGTGAGTTATGACCCTTCTAGACCTCAGCTTGTGGTCTTACTTAGAGGGGTCTTTGGAAAGGCGGTCAAGTGAAAATGAGGTCATGAGGGTAGGCCCTAATCCAGCGCCTGGCGCCTGCCCAGTATCTATTTCCTCCTCACCCCTGTTCCGTTCAGCAGAGTAACTGAAGGACAGACAGACCGGAGGACAGAAGGGGTCAGAAGGCCAAGAGGCGGAGGGAGGATCTGAAGGACTAGCGGGGCACCCAGCCGTGAGCAGGCAACTCCGAGCTGCCGGTGACCCCACAGGGGCCGCCCCGCTGCCCTTGAGTGAGGAGGACCCCCGCCCTCCCACGGGGGCCCCACGGGGGCCCCCATCCACGTCCCAGGCCGAAGCTGACCCCGCGCAGCCCGCGGCCTCACCCAGGTGGTTAACGCCAAACTGCATCTCAAAGCCGTCCTCGGTGGTCCAGTGGGGGCACCGCATCACAGCCGCGTTGTTGACCAGGATGTGCACGCGCTCCTCCTCTGCAGGACGGGGTGAGGGCAAACGCGTCAGCCCCACGCCTGCGTGGAGCTCGGGCACGGCTCGGTGGACAGCACCCCCTACCCTGGGCTGAGCAGTGTCCCCCAGACATTCACGCGCACCCGGAGCCTGCGAACGCAGCCTGACTTCGCAGAGTCTTTGCAAAAGTTATCCAGTTAAGATAAGGTCGTCCTGGGGCCCTAACCCAGCAGGACTCGGGGGGACGCGCGGGGGGAATGTGCCGTCGGGACACAATCAGAGACACAGCGATGCGGCTTCGAGGACCGAGGGCCACCAGCAGAAGCTGAAAGACGCAGGAGGGACCGTCCTGTCTCAGGCAGCGCCACCCTGCTGAGCCCTGGATCCCGGACTTTGGGCCTCCACACCCCTGAAGAGACTGGTCTCCAGCCAGTCCGTCTGCTCTACTCAGCGACGGCAGCAGGTCACAGATAGGCCCCCACCTGCATCTTGGAGACGTTTCCTGGAAAGGGAAGAGGTCACATCTGCAGGGGCCTCGGGGCCTGAAACTGGGGGCTACTCGTGGGAACCCCAGCTCGGGGTTAGCCAGCGCCGCACCCAATTCCCAGCCCTGCCTCTCCACAGGCACAAGCAGCCGTCCCTCCCCGGGCCTGTTTCCTCATCTGTAAAATGGGATGAATGACAGCACCGTCTCCCTGCATCCGTCAGAAGGCGTCTGGGAGCCAGCGGCAGGGAGAGGGTTGCCTGTACCCCGGTCTGTACTTTCTCAACGTTCCATCCCACAAAGGTCATTCCTGCTCTCAAACCTAAGGATGTAAGCCAGTTCTGAGAACATCTGGTGAGAAGCAAAGCCAGAGAGTCACGAGCGTGACAAAGTGCAGAAAAATGCCAGCCTCATCCCCGGACCTGCAGAAAGCAGCCCCCAGCAAAGGCAGTGTGAGCGCCGGGTACTCTGTGCTGTGCCGCATCGTCATGGCCGCGTCCCACCCAGGGGACCGGGCACAGAGCCTGGCTCTGACTCCTCTCTGCGTCCCGGGCGTCACCTGTCACCCAGGAGAGCCAGTGAGCCTCGGGAACCCGGGGTGGGTCAGCACCATCCCCTTCAGCAGGCTCGCTCCTCCGCCATCTCCCTGCCCATCCAACCTCATGGGCCTCTGTGTCTCGGACGATCTAATGCCGGAGGAGTTTGTTTTCCAACAGAGCAAACCTCTCCTGGAAAGGACCAGGCTAAATACTCTTGGCTTTGCGGCCCATACAGTCTGTCTCTAAGACAGACTCTGCCGTCGCAGGACTAACACGGGCACAGGTGATCCAGAAACTAACAGGCATGACTGTGTGCCAATAAAACTTTATTTGCAGACACAGACATTTGAATTCCATACAATGTCCACATATCCAGAAAGATCACTCTCTTGATTTCTCCCAACCATTTACGTAAATGGTTGAAATGTAAGATATGCTAACGTGACAATATCAGAAAAGAAGAAAAATGTATCTTCACCCGCAGACGGCGGCACCTGTCCAAAACCACGGGCCACGGCCTGCCGACACCACGCCCTAGGACCTGCCTGGTTTCATTCCCTCCTCCCAACCCAGCCACCCACGGCCTCGCCCCACAGGGCCGGCGTCCTCCCTCCTACCTTCAATGATCTTCGCTGCGAACTCTCGGATGGACTTGAGGGAGGCCAAGTCCAGGTGCCGGGCGTTGACGTGGTGATTAAGGGTCTCCCTGCGAATGTCCTTTGCTGCCGCCTCACACTTCTCCATGTCCCGACAGGCCAGAATGATGTTGCCTCCTGGAAGCCCAGGCCAGGATAAAGAATATTAAAAAAAATTTCTTTTTAACGTTTATTTATTTTTGAGAAAGAGAGAGAGAGAGACAGAGCGCGAGTGGAGGAGGAGCAGAGAGAGGGAGACACAGAATCTGAAGCAGCTCCAGGCTCTGAGCTGTCAGCACAGAGCCCAATGCAGGGCTCAAACCCTCGAGCCGTGAGATCATGACCTGAGCCATGGTCAGACTGAGCCACCCAGGTGCCCCATATAAAGAGTATTTTTAAAATTCTCCCCTCAAAGGATGCCTCAGTGGCTCAGTCAGTTAAGTGTCCAACTCTTAATTTCAGCTTAGATGATCTCATGGTTCATGGGTTCGAGCTCCACATCGGGCTCTGTGCTGACACTTCAGAAGCTGCTTGGGATTCTCTCTCTCCCTCTCTCTGACCCTCCCCAGTACGCACGCTCTTTCAAAATAAATAAAAATTTTTAAGAGATAGATAGGTAAATTATGCATCGTGTGGATTAAATTTCAATACAGCCATAAAAAAAATTAGAAAAATAACAAAAACCAGGGATCGGAGAAGAACAGGCAGCCATGCTGTGGACCACGTGGGTATGCGTGGCTTACCTGCCCGCCACTGGGCCCCGCTGCCCCTCACGCAGTCCACAGGGGAGCTCATCGGACCCTGGATCCGGTCATCCTCTGCTGCCTCCGGGCCCTCAGGACTGCGCTGGGTGTGTCCACCCAATTTCTCCTCTCACCCTTTCCTGGGAGGAGGAGCATGTGCCCCCTGCNTGGGGGGGGGGGGGGGCCCCCCATCACGGCCCCCACCGCTCTGACCTCGGGGGTGGACAGGCAGCCCCTGCCTGGCCCGTCAAGCCCACAGAAAGTTCCCAATCTCCCACCGCCCTCACTCCTGCCCCGCCACCGCCTTCCTGCCCCCAACCAGTGGCGGCTCTGGTCCTCCGGCAGCTCAAACCCAAGTCCTTGACTCCTCCTTTCCCGGTGCCTGACGCAGCAGGAAACCCACCGCTCCTAACGTGGAAGGAGATCTTCACGTGCTGGGAGGGGCACCCCTCCTACATGGACTTCCTCCAGGACCCTGGTCCGACCACGAGAAAAACACTGAACGGACCCACATCTAGGGGCCTCTACAAAACGCCTGACCAGTAAGCCTGCAGGAGCCCAAAGCAGATCCTGACCCCCAACCCCTGACCCAGGTCCCAACCCAGCCATCAGGACGGAGTCAACTACCGTAAGGAAGCACAAGGCCGATGCAAAGAGAAAAGCTCCCCCAGAAACTGCTGGCGGTCCACAGCCTCCTCTGAGACCCAGAGCCCCCCTCACCGCGTTCAGAGATGAACCTTTGTGGCGTATGCGGACGTGACTTTGGCTTCTGCCACTTGCCACCTGGACGACCAGATGGCCTTCCCATCCCCCAGGGAAGCAAGGCCTCCAGCACCAGACCTCACACCCCAAGCCGCGGGCAGAGGAAGCAGGTGCCCACCGGGACCTCACCTCTCCTGGCCAGCTCCAAGGCGGTCTGCTTGCCGATGCCCGTGTTGGCGCCGGTCACAATGACGGTCTTCCCAAGAATGTTGGCCTTGCTGGGACAGGACCCTCCGGCGACATAGTCTCTGCAGGTGAGAAGTGACATGGTCAGCTGTCTGTCCACACCCTCGCTGCAGGTGCCCCCAACTATTAGGCTCTTGGGCAAATGACCCCACTGGGCTTGTGTTCCGCAAACCGAAAGACAGTAAGGACATGTGGTAACTGCGTGGGGGCCGCTGTGATGTCACAGGTAAAGGGCTCAGCATGGCCCGCCATGGGGAAGCCCCCACGAGAGTCGGTACTTGATGAAGACCCGCTGTATTCGTTTGCTGTGGGCGCTGGAACGAATCACCCCGAGCTCGGGGGAGTTCAGACTCTGCTCGTGTAACCTAGGGCTCTGCAGGCAGGAGCCGAGCTCACTGGGTGAGGGCAGAGCTGTGTTCCTTCTGAAGGCTCTAGGACAGAGGCTTGTCCCAGGCCTTTTCCGGCTTCTAGAGGTGCCCGCTGGCTCGTGGCTCCCCCTGTCTCCAAAGTCAGCGGGACAACGTCTGCAAGTCCCTGACTCGGAAGGACCACTGTGATGGCGCTGGGCCCACCTCCTCATCTCAGGCTCCTCGCCTCCATAGCATCCGCAAAGCCCCCTTTGACAGGTAAAGGAACATTCACAGGCTCTGAGCATTAGGACACGCACATCTTGGGGGGGGGGTATATTCTTTACCCATATCCCACAGAGGCCAAATACTGGAAACAACTGAATGTCACCAAGAGGGGACTGGCCAAATAATGCCACCTCCATGAGAAGGGAGCTGTACAACACGGAAACCACCAGCCACCTGGGGCTACGTTTTTATTTAAATTAAAAATAGGGGCACCTATGGGGCACCCGGTTGAGTTTCAGACTTCGGCTCAGGTCATGATCTCATGGTTTGTGGGTTCGAGCCCTGTGTCAGGCTCTGTGCTGACAGCTCGAAGCCTGGAGCCTGTTTCGGATTCTGCGTCTCCCTCTCTCTCTGCCCCTCCCCTGCTCATGCTGTCTGTCTCTCAAAAATAAGTTTAAAAAACATTAAAAAAAAATAGGGGCACCTGGCTAGCTCAGTTGGAAAAGCAAACGACTCTTGATCTTGGGGTCGTGAGTTTGACCCCCATGTTGGGTGCAGAGATTACTTAAATAAACTTTTTAAAAAAATAATTAATTAAAAATAGTCATACTTTCCCCCCGGGGCACTCAGCTATCTTTCGTTCTTCCTGTTCCATGCTGTCACTTTATTATTATTACTATTTTTAGTTTTTCAGGACTGAAAGACAACACTATGAATAAAAATAAAAACAGTATGAATGAATTTTATTACAAAGAATTATTTCCATTAAAAAAAAACTATTTCCATTTTCTAGAACTTCCAAAACAGTTAATATTACAGAGTTCAATGAATTATAAATACCAAATCAGGCCAAGTACATGAAAAAGATCAGAAGCAAGTTCAAACTGAAACCTCATCACAGCTCAAGCATATAAACCCAAAAAATTATTCAAAGAGATTTACACTCTATGTTAAATTCCCTTAAAAAAAAAAAAAGGTATTTCAATATTCCAATGACTTTCAGACCTCCCAGACAATCTCTTGTATTGTGTAACTGTAATACAATTATATATTGCTTGGGTGCCTGGGTGGCTCAGTCAGTTAAGCGTCCGACTCTTGATTTTGGCTCAGGTCACGATCTCAGGTCTTGAGATCAAGCCCTTCTGCAGATTCTGTGCTGAGCATGGAGCCTGGTTAGGATTCTCTTCCTTCTTGCTGCCCCTCCCCCACTTGCACACCACTCCCTCTCTCAAAAATAAATACACATTTTTTAAAATTATATATTGCTGGGCACCTGGGTGGCTCAGTCATTAAGCATCTGACTTCGGCTCAGGTCATGAGCGTGTGAGTTTGAGTCCCACGTGACATGAGCTCGAGGCCCTCTTGATATGAATTCGATCCCCACTTTGAGCCCTGCTTCTCTCCTCTCTCTCTCTGTCTCTTGCTCACTTCTGCTCTCTCTCTAGCTCTCTATAAAAAAAAAAATTATATATTGCTAAGTTTTAATTGTGGTAAGAACACTTAACATGATTTCCACCCTCTTAATAAGCGTACAATACAATACCATATTAACTACAGGCATAATGCTGTATACATAAGTGCTATCTATGTAAGTGCTATAGTAACGAACAGCACAAATATAAAACACTCCCATCAGCGCAGGAAACTCTCCGGAGCAGTGTTGCTAAGGAATATTGGGTTGGCTGGGTTTTCTGTGGGGTTTTTTAGTGAGTTTGCCTGGGCGAGCCACGTATATAACCCATGCAATACCATCTGGTCGTGCACTGTGTTGGGCAACTCAGTTTGCATCTCTGATTTCGGATAAGAGAGCTTAAGGTGGCACACATTTTCCTTGCACCGGGGCCAGCACGTGACTACGGAGACTGCTCAATAAAGTATCTACAGTACGGATTCAGTAATCAACGACAAATACGGAAGCAACTAGACCGGCAGGTTCCCAAGGGCCCGGATCCGCCCCTTCCAGTGGGGTGACCTTGGGCCGTGACCTGCCCTCGGGGGCCTACCTAGGTTTGCCCCCCAACACTGTCTGGGAGCGGGGCTGGGCGGGGGAGCTGGCC
>NW_027528892.1:1134095-1134803 GCF_008692635.1 Crocuta crocuta
GGCTGCAGCCGCGCCCCAGCAGCGCGCACTCACCGCAGCAGCACGGCGCCACCCGCCACCGTGCCCAGCACGGACAGCGGCAGGAGGTAGCGGTTCATGCCGGCAAGACCGGGGTTCCACGGGGAGCCCCCCGGAGACCTGCCGCCGGGTCACCCCTGGGAGCGCGCAGCCGGCGACCCACGTGGGGAAGGCCAGGCGCATCTGGGACCCAGGCTTCCGGGAAGGGGCGGGGCATCTCGGGGCGGGGCTTAAAGGGGGCGGGGCTTCCAGGGCGGGACCTACGAGCCTGCGCGCTGCAGCTGGGAACCGTAGTTTCCCGAGAAGTGGGTGTGGCCGTGGCCTGGGGGCGAAGCGTAGGGGCGGGGCCTTGTGGGGTTCCAATGACGTCGAGTTCCCACTGCTCCCTGGAGCGGCGCGCTTCTGCTGCAACACCCAGGTTAAGACCTTGCTGCTGCTTCTGTGTATCTTTCAGTTATGTCAGCCTGTTTCCCACCTAAAATGCGTGTTCACCAATAGTACCTTCTTCATAGACTTTACGAGAGAATGTGAGACTTTCGGTGCTCAGAAACTAGGATTTAACACCCTGGGGATTCCCAAACCCCTGGGGTCCTAAGGGAGAAGTAGATCAGGGCTGAGGGAAGAGGGTGCAGGGCCTGGACTCCTGGGTCTGAGAGAAGGGGGCTGGGGACCTGGACTCCTGGGTCTGAG
>NW_027528892.1:1134815-1140766 GCF_008692635.1 Crocuta crocuta
GGGGGGCTGGACTCCTGGGTCTGAGAGAAGAGGGGCTGGGGGCCTGGATTGCTGGGTCTGAGGGGGGGGGGCTGGACTCCTGGGTCTGAGAGAAGAGGGGCTGGGGGCCTGGATTGCTGGGTCTGAGGGGGGTGGGGCTGGACTCCTGGGTCTGAGGTAGGAGGAGCCTTGGGGGTCAGGGCTGAAGGGTCTGAGAGGACAGTCCGTGGGCTTGGACTCCTGGTTTGAGGGAGGTGGGGCTGGGGGTCAGGACTCTTGGGTCTGAGAGAGGAGGGGCGGGGGCTTGGACTCCTGGATAAATTACTATAAATTCATACAGTAGGTTATTATTGAATAAAAAGAATGAACTGCTGGCAGTTGCCGCAACACGGATGAAGGATGAAAGCATCATTCTGAGTGCAGGGAGCCAGACAGCAGACTGCATGCCGCATGACTGGAGTTAGATGACATTCCAGGGGACACAAGACTACAGGGAAGGACAGGATCTGCGGTGCCAGGGTTGGGGAAGAGGTCACCAGAGAGGGAACTTCTTCCGGTTTTGGAAATAGTCTCTATCTCAATCATAGTGGCAGTTACATACATGACTACATACATTTGTGAAATGTTACCAGTGTGTTCACTTAAAAATAGTGAATTTTACTGCATGTAAATTGTCCAGCAATAAAGCTGACTAAAAGAAAAACTGAAATTTTTTTACAATTTGGTTTTGGAAATTACTTGACCACAAGTAACTCATCTGATTTATGATTCAATCAGGTTTGTCTTTAATCAACAGACATGCCTGAAAATTCTTACAAGGTGAGAAATATCTGATAAATGGTTTCCAAATGTCCCGAGAGGTTTTTGAATATTGGGTTGGACAACAAATTTGATGTAATGTTTTGTAGATATAAAATAAAATTTATTCCCCTTGGGTTTGTAGCTTTTGCAGTTTGGAGCTAATGATCTTTCCCACGGAGGTGATGTTGCTCATTTCTGTAGTGCCCTGAAAACTGTGAGTTCCATGTGCCCTCCCAGACACAGGGCACCCAAAGGGAACACATCAGCCCTGGATCCAGGCTGTGTGATTGGAGACTCAGCCTAAGAATGTGGAAAAAGTTCCTAGAGGAGGGGAAACCCAAATAGGGTTTTGAAGGATGTGTAGGAGTTCTGCAAGAGGAATGAGTGGCGAGGAACAACTAGACAAGTGTAACAGCGTATGCAGAGGCTAGAAGTCACGAGGCAAGTTGTTTGGAGACAGACGCATGTTCAGGATGGTAGCAGGTTGGCTTGAATGCGGAGGCAGGCGGCAAGAGATGTGGCTAAAGGGAAATTTTAAAAGAAAAAGTAAGTAATCATACCAGCTACTATTTATTGAGTACCTAGTATGTGTATTTAATCTACACAAGAAACCAAAGAATAGGTTTGTAAGGCAAGAATAGAGGTGTCGCAAAGGTGACTGAGTCTGGTGAAAAGCCTCTCCCCTTTCCGAGATTGTGGGAACTTGGGGCTCCTGGACCCTGGGAAGGGGGAAGGTGCCATCGAGGCTGTGCTAGAGAACCCCAGACCCTGACCGACACAGGTCTTGTATCAATTCCTAGTCTACCTCTTAGACATATGCCTTGAACAGTGACTTCCCTTCTCTCAGTTTCTGGTTCCTCTTACCCACCAAATGGCAGAGTCCTTATCCTTCATATATAAAGGGCTCTTACAAATCAACAAGGACCTCTCGTTGCATAGGAAAGCATAAGCAAATGGTATGATGGGCAATTTGCAAAGTAAAGTCAACACACACATGAAACTGCTCAGCCTTCCTAGGAATCAAACAAATGCTCATTAGGATAATTACAAAATGATATTTTTCACCTATCAGATTGGCAAGAGGGAAACAAGGCTAATATCCAGGGTTGGCAACGATGTGGTAAAACAGGTACTCACACCTGCTGGTGGAAGTACCAATTAGTACAACCTGCCTAAAAGCCATTCAGCAATACATGGCACGATCATTTGTGCATATCTCTGACCTGCCATTCCTCTCGTAGGAATTTATGCTAAGACAGAATTAGTCATTTGGAAAGAAAGATACATAGGAAAATGTTCCTCACAGCCCTGTGTCTGTGTAGTAGCAAAATGCCAGAAGCAAATAAAATCAGCCTCCACGCCTGTCAGCAGTAGAATGGTCCTACTCTCTGCCAGTCCTGCTTTTATATTCCTTTCAGCAATTATTTAATGGGCCCCTACTGTGTCCCAGGCATTGAACTTCAGCCTGGGGAGGCCGGCAACAAAACAGACAAGGTCTCTGCCCTCACAGACCTCCTGATGCTGACAGTAAAGTTAATTCATCTGTGTGTGGCTCCGGACAGACTCTGCCTTCAGCTTTATCAGGCTCAAATGTTTAGGAACACACATGACTTCCTGGGTGCGCCTGGGTGGCTCAGTCGGTTAAGCTTCCGACTTCAGCTCAGGTCATGATCTCATGGATCGTGAGTTTGCACCCCGCATAGGGCTCTGTGCTGACAGCTCAGAGCCTGGAGCCTGCTTTTGATTCTGTGTCTCCCTCTCTCTCTGCCCCTCCCCAACATGCACGTGCATCCTTGGTTACTCTCTCTCTCAAAAATAAACATTAAACAAAAACCACTCATGACTTCCTTATTTAATCACAATACCGGGGTAAAGAGGGGACAGGCTATCTCTCTTTTTTTTTAACTCTATATACCAACGTGCATATTTTTAGAATTTAAAAAAAAGCTATAATATCTGCGTAGGAACTTTGCCGGACAAAGTGATGGCTGATTTCACTGTTTTTCACTGTCCGTTCATCTGTCTTTTCTCATTGTTCTCGGATAATGGTTTCTTCCTTGTGAGAGCAGTCCCATGAGGAGTGATGGGGGGCAGTGGGCGCAACAACCCACATGGCCATTGATGGATGAATAGATATAGATGAACAAACTACAGTATACATGTATTATCCGGCCATGAAGGTGCTGTGCTACATGAAATAAGCCAGGCACAAAAACACAAATGCCATATGATTCCACTTATATGAGGTCCTTGGAAGAAACAAAATCATAGAGACAGAAAGTAGGACAGTGGGTGCGGGGGGCTGGGAGGGGGGAGGGAAATGGGGAGTCAGTGTATAGCAGATGCAGAAGTTCAGTTTTGCAAGATGAGAAGAGTTCTGGAGATGGGTGGCTGGATGGTTGCACAATGGCGTGAATGTACTTAATGCCACGGAACTGTGGATTTAAAAGTGGCTGAGATTGTAAATTTTTTTAAAAATATTTTTATTTCTAGGAGAGAGAGAGAGAGAGAGAGAGAGAGAGCATGAGCAGGGGAGGGTCAGAGAGAGAGGGAGACACAGACTCTGAAACAGGCTCCAGGCTCTCAGCTGGCAGTCAGCACAGAGCCCGACGCGGGGCTCGAACCCACGAACCGCGAGATCATGACCTAAGCGAAAGTCGGACGCTTAACCGACTAAGCCACCCAGGCGCCCCTAAGATTGTAAATTTTATGTCATGTGTATTTTACCATAATTTTTTTAAAAATTGAAGGAGGTCTGAAGAGGAGGAGAGAGAAGATGAGCACTGTGTGTTCAGATCCTGGTTCTCTCAACTTTCTTTTGTTTGGGGTTTTTGTTTGTTTTTATTTTCGTTGTTTTTTTTTTTTTTGAGAGAGAAGGAGGGAGAGAAAGAGCATGGGTGAGGGGCAGAGAGAGAGAGGGAGAGGGAGAGAGAGAGAATCCGGCCAAGCAGCCTCATGCTGTTAGCACAGAGCCCGATGCAGGATTTGAACTCACGACAGGAGCCAAAGTTTGATCCTTCACCAACTGAGCCACTCAGGTGCCCCTGGTTCTCTCAGTGTTGAATACAGCATTTCCTCTCTGAGCCTTTTTCTCCTCTTCTGCAAACTGGGCTCCTAATACCATCTACCTCAAGGTTTGGGTTTTCTGCAAAGGACAAGTAATAAATAATTTCATCCTCGTGGGCTGTATGGTCCCTTTCGCAACTATTCTGCTATTATAGCAGGAAAGTCACCATAGACAAGACGCACACACACAAATGAGCATAGCTGTGTTCTAATAAAACTTTATTTATAAAAACAGGCAGTGGGCCATAGTTTCCCAGCTCATTACAGAGTCTGGAAGGATGACATCAAGTCATTCACAAGGACCTAACACACAGTAAGTGCCAGAACATTGCTGGCTGCTAATGTTATTACACAGAAAATAATGCATGCAAATTCCTCCCTCTAAGGACCTCCCACCTGGTTCCCAGACACACCCACGGTGTTTAGAAACTCTTTGGACTCCAGATCTTTGTTGAGGTTTATAAATTCTTGATAAGCATTGGGTGCTGTCCCAGGTGCTGAGAGACTTCTCCCACAAAGCCCTCTGCTTTCCTATGGGGGCGGGGGATGGGGTGTGTGTGCTTATGGCACCAAGTTCATTCTCTCTCCCAATCTCTCCTGTTTTTAGGAAATACATGTAAAGTTTTTAACTGTATAAAGATATCAGGTCTGCAAGTTACTTTTAAATCGTTCAGAAAAAGAAAGCATGTGAGAGAAAGAGAACACAGAGATGGAGAGAACGGAGAAAGCAACAGCGTTTATGTTCGCTGTTAATGTCTGGGGATTCTAGGTGTAATGTATGGGGATTCTTTGTATTCTTTTGCAACCTTTCTATGTGTCTGAAATTATTTCTACCCTTGACCAACACAATGTATACAGACCTCCATAACACTCTGAGGTCATGTGCCATATGATGGCATTTATACCAAATGTCCAGAATGTGCAAATCCAGACACAGTAAGCAAATTAATGCTTTCAAGGGGCTCAGCGAGGGAGGAATGGGAACTGGCCGCTAACAGGTACAGGGCTTTGTTTGGGGGCAATAAAGTGTTTTTTTTTTTCAGTTTTTATTTATTTTTAAGAGAGAGAGAGAGACCACAAGAGGGGAAGGGCAGAGGGAGAGAAAGAATCCCAGGCAGACTCTACACTGTTAGCACAGAGCCCAGCATGGGGCTTGATCTCGCGAACCATGAGAGATTGACCTAGCCAAAATCAGGAGATGGGCTTTAACCGACTGAAAAACCCCGAAGGGACAATTAAAATAATTTGGAACTAGATGGCGGTGACCCCTCTGCCCTCACCCACTCCGCCCCAGATATGCTGGCCTTGCTGATGCACACCAGACAAGCTGCCACCTCAGGACCTTTGCACTGGCTGTTGCCCTTGCCTGGAAATCCTTCCCTGGTATCCTCACACCTCACTCCCTCCCTTGAGTGACAACCTCAGCGAGGTCTTCCCCAACCATGCTACCCCCAGTAGCACCCCCCAGAGCACCTCCCGGGCCCTCCCCAGCCCCCTCCTCTGCCTCATTTTCCTTCACACCACTATCGCCACCGGATATTCTAAACAGTTGTTTATTTATTTACTTATTTATTTATGTGTTTGTTTGTTTTTATTTTCCATGAGAATATAAACTCCACAAGGCAGGTTTGGGGCTGTTGAGTTCCCTGGTCCCTAGAATGGCTCCTGGTGTAGATGCTTTATAAGCATTTGTTGAATGAATGAATGAATGAATGTCTCCAATACAGGGGTGGTCACTGGAAGGTCCCAGCCTGGAGAACTGAGGCTGTTCGTTGCCTCTGGCGTCAGAGCAGGCACTGGAAGGGAGAGCCGCCTGCAGAGCTGTTCCTGGGCCCCACGCCACCTGGGTCGTTCGGCTATCAGTTCATTGCTCTATTTGTTTTTCGTGGCGGCTGAGCTCAGCCCTGGTCGAAGCACTTTCCTCGTCCTCCCCCACCCCAGCTCCCCACTGACCTTTATGCCAGGCCCTAGCACTCACGCTGGTTTTTCCGGGAGAAACCCGAATACACTGCGTGTCACCTGCTCCACCCTGGGATCTAAGCTCAAGTCCCTCTGAGCCCCTTCCTGGCCGCTGCCCACCCCCAGCCCCCGCCCCCTCCGGCCGG
>NW_027528892.1:1140863-1149210 GCF_008692635.1 Crocuta crocuta
CCATCCGTCCCAGAGAATAAACAGCCTCCAGCCTCCCTCCCGCAGCCTCCGCCTCCGCGGGGGCCCAGGCGGGTCCTCAGCGCACCCCCTGTGCGCCACACCAGGGCGGAGCGGCCTGGCCCCTCGCTCTGCCTGCACGCCTAGGGCAGCCGCGAGTTTGTCCCCTCCGCAGTCTGACGCGGGCTGGGGAGGACCCCGTCCGTGTTGGAGTTTGGCCACCCTCTCCGGTTTGCTGTTGTCACCACCACCAGGACTTGAGTGTCACACGCTCTGGCCAGACGCACCCCCCCCAGACCTGACCCGCCAGCCTGCCCAGGGTATTCCCTCTGCACATTCCTGACTCATTCTCAAAATCCAGGCCAAAGCCCAGAGGCCTCTTCCTCAAGGAGGCCATCCGTGACTACCCCCCCTCTACCGCCACTTAGAGTGACCACACCCGCCTTCCCCTCCGTCACTCCATCTCCTCACCTTTGTTTTCTTTCCTCCAGAGAACTTTCCACAGTCTGAGAGCCTTATTCATGTATGTGCCTACCTGTTTGTACCTCCTGTGTCCCCCCACGCCCGCTAACAAGGGCAGGGGCTTTGTCTGTGCAGCACTCAGAACACTATTGGCACAAAATAGGTGCTTAAGTATTTGCTACTCCATGACTTTGGCACTTTGCGTGTGTTACTCTGAACGCTTACAAGGTCATCCCTTGCCCCCATTGTCCTAGGAAAACTCCTATTCATCCTTCAGAACCCTGTCCAGTCATCACTTGCCCAGGGAAGGCTGCTTTGACTGGCTCACACGTCCACTATGAGGCTGAAATCAGGGGCCCCGCAGGGGACAGGCAGAGCCCTGTGCACAAGAGAGTGGAGTCCAATCCCCCAGTTAGACTCTTCTTCAGGGCAGAGCGGGGCGCACACTGGGTCTCAGGAACCATTCATCAAATGAATAAGTGAAGTAACACACGTGTAATTAAATAGTTTCCTGAGACCCAGCTCCCAACTCTTTTATATCTGCCAAAAGCCTGTCCCACCTCGCACTTCCTGTGACTGGCCCCCAACAACATGCTTTTCTAGGAATTCACCCTCAAACCCTATAGTTGGGGAGTGGGGGTGGGCCTGTGTGCAAGGAGGGGAGGTTGAGGAAACAGATGGGGTGCTTTTAGATATGACAACGGGGGAGCTTGGCTGATCAAGCCCCAGTGGGGAATTCCGGATGGTGCCTGGGTCCCCCCCGCAACCCAGAGAGTGAATAATCCCGTCCCCAATGACAGAGCTATCCCAAACTCAGACCCATATAGTCTTCCGAGCTCACTTCACGAAAGGCGCTGACCCTACGGACAGCAAGGGATTGGAACGGGTTCTTAGGTGGCTGGTTCCCTTGGTGCGTTTCCAGGGTTCACTGCCTCCGCCCAGGACTTACTGAGTCAGACTGTGCAGGGGTGGGAGCCTCCGCTGGTATTTGGAAGCCACTTGCTAGGGTTTAAAGAGAGGGAGGGGCCTCCTTTGCGGCCAGAGAAGGAGGAAGGAGGCCCTGGACCCAGAACTAGGGTGGAGGCTCTGGTTTCGGTCTCACCTCACTGGCTGCTCCAGACCTCAGAGACCTGAAGGCAGGGACTGGGGCACCTGTGCTGAGCCCTGCCTCCTCCCTCAGACCCTGGAGTCCAGGCCCCTGGCCCCTCCTCCCTCAGACCCCGCAGTCCAGGCCCCCGGGCCCTCCTCCCTCAGACCCGGGGGTCCAGGCCCCCGGCCCCTCCTCCCTCAGACCCGGGGGTCCAGGCCCCCGGCCCCCTCCTCCCTCAGACCCAGGGGTCCAGGCCCCCAGCCCCTCCCTTAGACCCTACAGCCCTGGCCCCTGGCCCCCATGAACTGCCTCTGTGAGGACACTTTTCTCCATCTGCACCTACACGTGAATAAAGGGCCAGGACTTACTCAGGTCTGTGTTTGTGTCACGTGCCCAGGGCCACTGTGACCTTGGGCTAGTGGCCTCCCGGCTCTGAGCCTCTGTGTTCTCTGCCACTGGGCACCAATCCCAGCTCTGCCCGCCTCACAGAGGGCAAGGGGCCTGCTCCTCTACGCAGACCCCAACCCAGGCAGGACCAAGCTCAGGAAGTCTTTGTGGCATGGATGTGACAGGGACCAGGGTGACAGAAGCTGAGGACAGAAGCACAGGACCCTCCTGCCTTTCCCTGCACCCTCCCCTCCACGGCTCAGGCCTGGAACACGCCTCCCTCACCTAGGGCTGCCTAACTCGCCCTTCAGGTTCAGCTCTGCCTGCCCCTCCTCCTCCAGGAAGCCTGCCCTGACCCTCTTAGCCGCCTCCTATCCCAGCACACAGGGAAGGCCACCGTCTCTGCCGGTGCTAACACTCAACCGAGCATCTCCTTGCCGGGTGCCAAGAGCTCTCTGGACCTCACTTAATGCTGCCAGTGCTGTGATCCCCATGTTATAGGTGTTGGGACTGGGGCACAGAGAGGTTAAGTGATTTGCTTGGCGTCACACAGCTAGCAAGGGGCAGAGCCACCAGGCGGCTGTGTAGGGTAGCCAGCGCCGGATGCAGGCTGTAGGTGGGACGGCCTGGGCTCGGCCATGCCCACCGTGTGCTCTGTGTGGCTGTAGACAAATCCTGAACGGGCACGTGTCCCCACTTCCTCAGGGTCCTTGGATGTTGTGTGCTCACACACACACACACTACTCAGAAGACAAGCACACCCGTGTCACGTATGAAGTAAGAAGTATTACCAGCTCTATTTCGTGGCAGAGTCACATCTGGAACCCCCACCCGCCGGGCTCCGCCGTCACACCGCACCACACCATCGTCTCCCTCTATTCTTTCATCCCCATAGACCCAGGGCTAAAGGGTGCTTTCTCGGGTTTCCAGCCTCACCCAGCGCACTGTGGGGTCAACACAGGCCCAAGAAAACAGTGAAGCGTCACCCGCACAGTGCGCCCAGAGCCAGGGCCCCTCCAGCACCGCCTCTGTGCCAGACCCTGTCCTGATGTGCGGCAGACGGAGTGCAGGGCCCGAAGCACAGGAGCCCGTGTCCTCCGGTCACGGGGCGGCTCAGTCGCTTAAGCGTCCAACCTGGGCTCAGGTCATGATCTCACAGCTCCTGAGTTCAGTCCCCGTGCAGGGCTCTGCGCTGAAGGCAGAGCTGAATGCCTCTCTCTGCCCCTCCCTGGCTGTTTCTCTCTCAAAGTATATTTAAAAATAAAGACATTAAAACAAGTCTCTGTCCTCAAGATGCTTACATTCTTTTTTTAAATGTTTTATTTATTTCTAGGAGAGAGAGAGACAGTGTGAGCAGGGGAGGGTCAGAGAGAGAGGGAGACACAGACTGAAACAGGCTCCAGGCTCTGAGCTGGCTGTCAGCACAGAGCCCGACGCGGGGCCCGAACCCACGAACCGCGAGATCATGATCTAAGCGAAAGTCAGACATTAACCGACTAAGCCACCCAGGCGCCCCAAGACGCTTACATTCTAACAGGGGAGACATAAAATCATTAAATAAACGGGTAATATAGTGCGTTATAAGGTGATAAATGCTCTGGAGGAAAATTAACCAGGCTGCGGGGAGAGACCACACAGAACAGGAGGGAAAGAAGAGCTACGATGTTAAACAGGGCAGCCAGGCCTCTCAGAAAAGGTGACATCTGAGCAAAGACCTGAAGGAGGTGGGGGAACCAGCCATGAGGAATCTGGGGGAAGAGGCATTCCAGGCAGAGGGCGCAGCAAGTGCAAAGGCCCTGGGGGAAAACTGGCTCTCAGTGCTCAAGGAGTAGCAAGGGGCCCCGTGTGCTGGGACCGAGTGATGGAGGAGGAGAGGAGGTTTGAATGCTGTCCGCTAAGACTTTGCAGACCTCATCTTTTATCCCATAAACGGGGAGCCCCTGAAGGGTCCAGAGCACGGAGTGATGTGAGCTGACCTAGGTTTCTTCGGCCTCCCTGCATGCAGCCTAGATGAGCTGGGGAAGGGAGCAGGGCCGGATGCGAGGCTGCTGTGGGTGCGGGCGCAGGATGATGGAGGCACCAGGTGAAGGTCGCTGATCATGGAAAAGGCTAAAAGGGGGCATGCCCGCCCCTCCCCCTGCTCTCTGAGCTCGAGCTCCGGCTTCGGCCTTTGCTGCTCGCGTCCTCTCCCTGCAAGCGTGACCCCGGGTCTCTTCACCCTCGGTTCCCTCCTCTGGGGAGCAGAGACCCCCCAGCCCTCACCTCCCTGGGTCTGGCTCCTTTAGCAAGGGCCAGCCACGCACAGGGAAAGTTCTCTAAAGGAGAGCTCAAGCCTCAGGGGCTCGGTAACATCAGTGAAGTATTTGGAGCCGGGCCGGGCGCCGAGTGTGTTTGAGTCTCTTCGGAGGGGGTCACTGGGGGAAATTTCTAGAAGAAGAGGCCAACGGAGGGGTGGCTAAGGGCTCCGTGGAGGCAGCAACCCTGGACAGGAGGTGTGCACGGGGCAGGCACTGACCGCGGCCCCCGGGCTGCGAATCCCAGCCCTTCCACACTGACCGCCCCCCTCTGAACCGCCAGCAGGTGAAATGGGAGCTCCGACCTCCCACAGGTGTCAGAACCGGGAAGGGTGTCTGAGGCAGAGCCCTGGGTTCTGACGTGTGGGTGAGTGTGACCTCAGATTCCTGCTGTTGGGACGGGGGCAGCCACAGCCCCTGGCTCCCGGAGGCCGGGCCGGTCCCCCCAGCCCCGCCCAGGTGTGCGCCAGCTGAGTGCTCAGGTATGCGGAGGCGGGGTGGCCGGGGAGCAGGAAGGACGGCCCCGTTCGGAGCCCAGACGAGAGCAGAGTGAGCTGGGCCCCTCAGTGCCGCCACCACCTGAGAGAGCCTGACGGGCAGGTGAGGAGGGGCCCCAGCTACGGGGGGCCGGGGGCGGGCACTCCTGGGTCTGGGGGAGCAGGAGCAGGGGCCGGGACTCCCTTCCAGGCACCAGGAAGCCCTTGAGTCTTGAGGAGGTGGGGGGGGGAGAGACTGGCCCCATAGCCGGAGGTCATAGTGGCTGAGGAAATGCATGAACGGCTCTCTGGGAGGAGATGTGGGGTCAAAATCGTTTGGTTCTCACAGTTGAGAAGCTCTAAGCCTGAACCCCTGGGCCACTAAGGAGATAAGGCTGTGAGACAGGATCCCTGGAGAGGAAGGAAAATGGGATACACATAGATTAGAGGGCCAAACGCATGGATCCCCGGCAGACTGGGGGGGACAGGGCACCAGGTGTGAGGGAGGAGGGGGCCGGGGGCCTGGACCCCCGGGTCTGAGGGAGGAGGGGCTGGGGGCCTGGACCCCCGGGTCTGAGGGAGGAGGGGCCGGGGGCCTGGACCCCTGGGTCTGAGGGAGGAGGGGCCGGGGGTCAGGACCCCCGGGTCTGAGGGAGGAGGGGCCGGGGGCCAGGACTCCTGGGTCTGAGGGAGGAGGGGCCGGGGGCCTGGACTCCTGGGTCTGAGGGAGGAGGGGCCGGGGGTCAGGACTCCTGGGTCTGAGGGAGGAGGTGGTTGGCTCAAAACCCTAGGTACTGCAGGCCAGGTCAGGCCCTCACGTCTTTGCTGGCTCGCAGGGCACCTCCACGCGTCAGGAGCCCCCCATTCTCTGCACCATGAGCACCACCACGGGGTAAGTGTCCCCAGCGCCCTCCCGCCACCCTCTGACCCACGCCCACAGGCGGCAGGTACAGCAGCCCGGGCCGGACCCTGAACAGGACGCCTGAGCTGCCCCCTTCCCTGCTCGGCCTGTAGCCACAGCCCCAGAGCAGACACACCTGGGTTCAGATCCAGCTGCAAACATTCGGGGGTGGTGTGGCCGCGGCCCAAGAACCTTGCCTCTTGGAGGCTCTGTTCTTCCTCCGTGAAACGGGGACAATTTTGAGAGCTTGACAGGAGAAGGAAGGTACAGGGCTCAGCAGATTCTCACCAAGAGCAGGTTCTCAACTCCTGGAAATGGCTACTGCTGTTATCTTGTTATTAAATATTGACCTTTTGCTGAAAACATCTGGGCTGTTTATAATAAAGGCTCAAGTCTCCGGGGGTGAGCAGGGAAAGGAACAAAGGGAGACCCATGGGAATAGCTGCATGGGAGATACGAGGGAGTGAGCTCTCCAGCACAGAGGTAATCAAATTGTGGGGCAATCTGAGCAGCAGGAACAGGATCAGGAGCCAAGGTTTGGCTTGAAAGTGCTGCTCACCCTCCTTCCTGCAGAGTTCGGAGCTTCTGCTCTTTCTGTGCAGTTCTTGGAAAAGGTGACCCAGGAGGAGGGTGTCAGGGGCGGGAGCCGGAGGATGTGGCTGGAAGAGCCTGGCCCAGGGGGGAGGGGACGGGAAGTCTCTGTCTGTCCCGCTACTAACGCTGTTGTAGAAACAACCACGTATTGAGCAACGACTGTGGGCTTCCCTTTGCGTGGTGACCATGAAAGTTCACAGTTACCGTGAACCCTCTCAGCGAATCCAGCAGCTCTACCAGACGGAGGCCGGAGGCTGGCCCACTCCCTCGCAGAAAGGGATACTGAGGCAGGAGAGATTAAGTCTCCCACCCAGGGTCCTGAGGCACGGCAGCAGTGGACAGGGATTCGAAGCCAGGCCTGGGTGACCGCGGAGACCCCCCTCTCCACCCCTCCCCAGTCTTACCCGCCTCAAATTGGAGCTCTGGCCCTGCCCTCCCTGCCCAGAGCCCCCCATCATGGTTCCCCATTGCTCTCACCAGCAAGTCGTTCCTGCTCTGCTTGGCATTCAACACCCCCATGATCTGCTCCCAGTTCTCATGGCCCCTCTCCCCCTTTTCTCCTTAACCAGCCCAGAAGCCGCCCCCAAGCCAAGTGCCAAGTCTATCTATGGTGAGCTTGGGAGCAAAAAACCCCAGGCTGAAACTGGGTCTGAGGGAGGAGGGCCTGGGGGTCTGGATTCCTGGGTCTGAGGGAGGAGGGCCTGGGGGTCAGGACTCCTGGGTCTGAGGGAGGAGGGACTGGGGGTCAGGACTCCTGGGTCTTAGGGAGGAGGGGCTGGGGGCCTGGACCCCTGGGTCTGAGGGAGGAGGGCCTGGGGGTCTGGACTCCTGGGTCTGAGGGAGGAGGGCTGGGGGCCTGGACTCCTGGGTCTGAGGGAGGAGGGCCTGGGGGGCCCGCACGCCCGGGGTCTGCGGGAGGAGGGGCCGGGGGCTGGGTCTTCTGGGTTTATGCCCCTTCTCCCCCGCAGAGCAGAGGAAGCGTTATTCCACTGTGGTTATGGCAGACGTTTCCCAGTATCCAGTCAATGTGAGTCTGGGGTCCCCCTTGCCACAGGGAGCCTTATGGGAGGAAAGGCAGGCAGGCCTGGGAAGAGGGTGGTGTTGAAGGCAGTTGGGTCTCCAAACAGAAAGAAGCTGGAAACTCATTTTGCTCATCTGCAAGATGGGCTGCATCTGGCTGCCTTCGCTCAGAAGTGGGAATTCAGGGGAGGAAGCCAGTTCCACTTGACCCTGCCAGGGTCTTCCTCCAGACCAGCTCTTAGGCTGGGCCAGGCCCCAGGGACAGGCGTTCTGTAAACCCGTATGAGTAGGGGTCAGAGTCGGCCAGGTGCTTAGCAGGCCTTCCAGAAGCCTCCAGTCTTGCTGGGAAGACCGGCGCGGGTGCTCGTGGCTCTGATGGAAACAGAAGAGAGGGCACGGGCGGAGCGCCCCGGAGGTGGGGCGGGCGCTGGGGAGGCTTTCTGGAGGCGGTGTGGGGCGCCCGGGACGGCACGGCCGTGCAGGGGGCTCGGACCCACCTGGCGCCGCCTGGGGCTCACGGCCCGCGCGCCGCCAGCACCTGGTGACGTTCTGCCTGGGGGAGGAGGACGGCGTGCACACCGTGGAGGACGCCTCGCGGCGGCTGGCCCTCATGGACCGCCAGGGCCGCGTCTGGGCGCAGGACATGCTGCTGCGCGTGTCTCCGGACCACGTCACGCTGCTCGACCCCACGTCCAAGGTGCCGGGGGCCACGTGGGTGGCGCAAGCGGCGGGACTGAGCGGGCGGAGGCCTGGCGAGCTTGACTCCGGGCCCCTGCGCGTCCTTCCCTGGGGAACTTTGGCCAGAGCTCTCTGCCCTTTATTTGGCTTCTCTGTTANGGTCCCAGCCGGCACTGCTGTCGCATTTGGGATCCTCGGGTCCGAGCGCAGTTTCCCCGCCGTCCCACCCCGCAGGAGGAACTGGAGTCCTACCCGCTGGGTGCCATCGTGCGCTGCGACGCGGTGGCGCTGCCGGGCCGGAGCCGCTCGCTCTTGCTGCTCGTGTGCCAGGAGCCGGAGCGCGCGCAGCCCGACGTGCACTTCTTCCAGGGCCTGCGGCTCGCGGTGAGCCGGCCGGGCGGGGGAGCCCCCGCGGCCCCGGGGCGGGGCGGGGCGGGGGAGCCCCCGC
>NW_027528892.1:1149233-1150366 GCF_008692635.1 Crocuta crocuta
CCGGCCGCGGGGAGCGCAGGACCGCAGCGCTCAGGTAAGAAACAGGGCTGGGCGGCAAGCAAGGGGAGAAGAGAGGGCGGGTGAGGCCTCAGTCTCCGCATCCGACAAATGGGCTGATACCACTGGCCTAGAACTGAACGACTTGGGAAGTCAGTCGAACACAGCCTGGTTCAGGTCTTGCCATACCCGCCAGACAAGCGTACCCCTTCTCCAAGACTACTTCTCCTAGGGCTGGTCCTCGGCTTCTCTTCCCTCTGCAGAGGTGCTCGCCCCTCCCCATGTTTCCGATTTCCCCCCACCACCTGCAGCCTAGGTTTCACTCGGTTGCGGACTGTCCCCCCTGCCCTGTCCCCTGGTGGACGCAGCTGTTTCCCCGTGTTCCCCGGCAGGGCTACGCAAGAGGAGCTGCAGCGCGGCCCCTCGCCGGCCGCCGAGACCCCTCCATTGCAGCGCCGCCCGTCGATCCGCGCGGTCATCAGCACGGGGGAGGCGGGCCGGGGGCGACCCCAGGCCGAGCCCATCCCGGAGGTGGAAGAGCCCCTGAGGCCGCGGCCCGGCCTGGCGGGGACCTCAGGCAGTGCTGCCCCGGCATCCCCAGATCTGGGCCCCCGGGGCCCGGACCTGGCCGGTCTGCAGGCAGAGCGGGAAGTGGTGCGTGGAGCGGGCTAGGGCACGGAGGCGGGGCCGGCTGTGGGGTGTGCCCTACCTCTGCGGAGGGGGCTTGGAGAGGGGTGGTGTCCGACTTCTGGGGGTGTGGCCGGCGGTGACTGAAATAAGGGTAGAGGGACAGGCGTCCGAGGGCGTCGGCTGGCGTGGGAGGACGTCAGGGCACTGGGCCTAAGGACTGGGGTGATGAGGGGCCAGGACTCCGCCTCCCAGAGTCCCCTGCATCCCCTGCATCCCCTGCATCCCCTGCATCCCCTGCATCCCCTGCTCTGTTCCCCCAGGACATCCTCAACCACTTGTTCGACGACGTGGAGAGTTTTGTATCGAAGCTGCAGAAGTCTGCGGAGGCAGCCCGGGTGCTGGAGCACAGGGAGCGCGGCCGCAGGACCCGGCGGCGGGCGGCGGGGGGTGAGGGGCGCCCCCCAGTGGGATCCGGAGCATCCAGTCCCTCCCAAATACCTCCCCTC
>NW_027528892.1:1150967-1151775 GCF_008692635.1 Crocuta crocuta
CCCACTGTGTCTTTCTCTATCCCTGCCCCCCTGCCCCCCTGCCTCCCCCCCCACGTGCAGAGGGCCTCCTGACGCTGCGGGCCAAGCCGCCCTCCGAGGGCGAGTACACGGACGTGCTTCAGAAAATCAAGTACGCCTTCAGCCTGCTGGTGAGAACGCGTCCGGGCCGGGCCGTCAGAGGGCAGGGGGGGGCTAGCCTGACGTGCCCGCGCACTGAACCCCGCGCGCGTCGCGTCCCCCAGGCCCTGCTGCGCGGCAACATCGCCAACCCCTCCTCGCCGGAGCTGCTGCACTTCCTGTTCGGACCTCTGCAGCTGGTGAGGCGCTCCCGGCGGCAGGTGGGGTCGGGGTCCGACTTCGGGGGGCGGGGTGGACGGCTTGTCCACTGTCGAACTTCCGGCAGATCGTGGACACGTCGGGAGGCCCCCGATTCGCGAGTGAAGTGCGGCGGCCGCACCTGACGTCCGAGGCCGTGGCGCTGCTGCAGGACAACCTCACCCCCCGGGAAAACGCTCTCTGGACCTCGCTGGGGGACTCGTGGACCCGCCCGGGGTGAGGGGCGCCGGGACTGGGGGGACGGGGGGGGGCAGGGAGGATAGCTGCTGAGCTTAGCTAGAGGGTGCGACCGAAGCAACTGAATGAACCCAGGACACCCGACGGGAGGAAAGACCAGAGACCCCTGTGAAGGAGTGGGGAGCGGTGGGGTGCAGGAAAGGCCTGGCCTGCAGGTGGGGAGAGGGGGCAAGAGCAGAGCCAGACTTGGGGCGGAAGAGTCGGGATGTGCATAGAATCAGAAGACTCAGACCAG
>NW_027528892.1:1151805-1154333 GCF_008692635.1 Crocuta crocuta
GCAGACAAACAGCTGCAGCATGAGCGGCGGCGCCATCAGGTGAGCAACCGACCTCCCCGCCCCTGCCCAGATGACACAACTGTCGCCTGCCTCTGCCTGAGCTGCTGCTCTCCTCTCTCCCACAGCAAAGTGCCCCCCAGGTCGCTGTCAATGGGTGAGTGTCGCCCCAAGGTGGGACAGGTGGGGTCAAGGTGGGGTGCGTCCTGGGGGCTCCTGGTGCTGACTCCACTCCTTTTATCTGTCTTTCCTTCTGTCTTCCCGGCTCATCACAGGTGGGTGAGATGGTGATGAGGGAGAGGGGCCGGGGCTGGGAGGGAGGGAGATGGGAGGGAGGGGGCCCAGACTTGTAGGTCCAAGGGAGGAGGCCCCGATTCCAGGGCCTGAGGGAGGAGGGGTTGGGAGTGGGTAAAGGCGGGGAGGCTGGGAGAAGGCAGTGTGACTTCCCAGGGCGGGGGAGCTCCCTGTCTGGGTCCTTCCCTAAAAGGATAGAGCCCCAGGTGGTGGAGGAAGAGACTGGGGAACTGGGCATTTGGGGTTTGAAGAAGGGCTTGAGGCTGGTGATTAGGACCTTGGAGACCCAGAGAAGACCTGGGCCTTCAAGGGCAATGGGGCATGTTTCCGGGAAACTTGGGAAGTGGTAGTACTTCCGGGCCCCTGAAAGAGGTAAAGACTGAGAGGCTGGACCTCCCTTTCCCAAGGCTCTAAAGCAATTGTCTCTGTTCCTGCTGAGTGTTATACTGAGAGCCTTTATGGGTTAAAAAGTTGGGGAAATTAAAGTTTGAGACCTGGACTCCTGAGTCTCTGGGAGAGAAAAGGGCTGGGGGTCTGAGTTTAGGATTCCAAAAAACAATGTGGGCACAGACTTGGGTCCTGGGGAAGATGGGGCATAGAGGAGCCAGGACTCTAGGGTCCTTGTGCAAGTCGGGGGCAGATGTGAGGAAGCGTTGTGGGATAAAACAAAGCAGCAAAACTGGAGGAGCACAGGGGGGTCTGGCTAAGGGCCCCGGCCCAGGGCCTCAGCAGGGACAGCGTGCTGGGAGCTGCCAGCCCCACACAGGGGGCGCCGCGGCCCTGAAGACCCCCCCTCTCCTTTGCACAGGTAGGCCTGATCCGGGCTGGGGTCCATCTTCCTGGGGGGTCAGAGCACAAATCTTGCTCCCTTCCACCCCGGCTGCCTGGGCTTGCAGAACCTCCCCCTCCCTCCCCTCCCCTCCCAGATCTTGGTCTTGACACCTCCAGCTTTTACGTTCCTTCTCTGTGCCTCCCTTCTATGCAGAGAAAACAAGAATAACCCTTCCGGGAAGAGTTAGAAGTGTATAAGCTTATACAGGCTAGCAGCTAGGAGATCAAGGGCAGGGTAGAGCGCAGGTTCACATCCAGCTGCATGCACCGCAGACCTGCATTACTCAAGGCACGGACTGCCGGGTCAGCCTGCCTGGATGTCAGTGTGGCAATGCCTCTTTCTTGCTCTGTGACCTTCATATCATCATGCCACTTTATATCCCTGTTCTTCGACTTCTTCGCCTGTAAATTAGATGATAATCGAGTCTGCAGTGGGGGAGGAAAGGCATTCCAAATTCATGGTTATACCGAAGGCTGTGTTCAAAATCAGATTAGCCAGTCTATGTGACAGACTTTGAGCAGTGTTTGACACCTCGTAAGTGCCATATAAATTAACTGTAAGTTAGCCAATGTTTGTATTAGAACTATGGGCTATCGTAAGCATGAGCCCATTACATAGTAGATGCTTAATAAACAGCAACTGAGCTGCCTCTAGCTGTGTGATGGGGAAGCGATTTTCTGAGACTTAAATGCCCTCATCTGTAAAAGGGAGATGATGTCACTGGCTATAGTCTGTGCTGACAGCTCGGTGGCCAGGTACATAAGGAGCAAAATGCATTCAGGTTGTACTCCAAATCTCTATTAACAGCATTAATCTGGCCCCCGCGTGACCCGCTGTGTGACCCCTGCTTGGCTCTAACCCAGCTCACACAATTCCCTACTGCCCAGAGCAGGGAGACTGGCTGCCTTCTTATCCCCAACCCGTGTTTGTCTCCACAGTCACCAAGACCCGGAACCAGAGGCTGAGCCCCAGCTGGAGCCCGAGGGGAAGTGGGTCCTTTGTAACTATGACTTCCAGGCCCGCAACAGCAGTGAGCTATCGGTGCAGCAGCAGGACGTGCTGGAGGTTAGAGGGGTGGGGGCCGCAGGGGGCCCAGCTGTAGCAGCAACACAGGCTGTGAGCCCTCCTCTCCTAACCCCCCTCAGGTCCTGGATGACCGGCGTAAGTGGTGGAAGGTTCGGGACCAGCGAGGCCAGGAGGGATACGTGCCCTATAATATCCTGACCCCCCACCTGGGGCCTCGGGCAAGCCGCAGCCTGGTGAGCCTGGGCCGACGCCAGGGTTTTGAGGGAAGGCATGTGACGATCAAGTGCCAAGGGCCCTGGCAGAGGAGGTGGAAGCTGGGGTGCAGAAATTTACCTCCAGAAGGCGGGGGGTGGGGGCTGGGAACCCAGGCCTCTGACCC
>NW_027528892.1:1154399-1154637 GCF_008692635.1 Crocuta crocuta
CAGCCTGGACCCTGTAGAGAAAGGTGAGTGGTGGCGGCACCCGCTCCGCCTGGCCTTCGCTTTCCAGTCAGGGGCACCAAGGTCCTGGCCAAATGGACCCCCAGCTCCTCGTGAGGACGCTGGAGTCTCCCTTCGGGCCCCAGGGCCCTTGGTCCTGAGTCCGCCCTCCCTCCCGCTTTCCCCGTGTGCAGAGAAATTCTCCCAGATGCTGTGTGTCAGGGAGGAGCTGGAGGCGCGC
>NW_027528892.1:1154882-1156363 GCF_008692635.1 Crocuta crocuta
GGCAGGGGGGGGGTTGGTGGGCCTGACCGCGCCCCCTCTGCCGCCCAGGACCGTGGCCGCGCTGGGCGTGCTGACCGGGGCGCAGCTCTTCTCCCTGCAGAAGGAGGAGCTGCGGGCCGTGAGCCCCGAGGAGGGGGCCCGCGTGTACAGCCAGGTCACCGTGCAGCGGGCGCTGCTGGAGGTGAGCCGGGCGCGGCCGGAGGGCACCCGGGCTCCCAGGCCAGCGGTCTGACTTCCACCCCGCTCTCCAGGACACAGAGAAAGTGTCAGAGTTGGAGGCGGTGATGGAGAAGCAAAAGAAGAAGGTGGAAGGCGACGTGCAAACGGAGGTTATCTGACGCGTCCCGGCTCCTCTGCCCCGTGTTGCGAGAAGCCCCGTGGGAGAAGGGGCTCTGCGGACTGCGCCCACCGGTGCAAGCAGAGCCCTCCCGAAGGCTCCACACCTGTACGCTGGAGTCTCCTGAGTGAGCGGACTGGCCGTGAGTGGGAGGGAAGGGCCACACTTGGGCCCCGCACACTGTGATCCGCCGCCCAGTCTATATAAACAGCCTCCTTTTAGCACGTCTTGTCGAGCTGCTGTCCCTTCTCTACCGCGCCACCAGGGGGCCCAGGAACTCGCCTCGCCCCAGCTACAGCGCCCGAGGAAAAGTAATCCGCATGTCCCCACCTTTTTTGGCTTCTTTCACTGAATCTTCCTCCCCTTCCCCACCCACCCCGCGTCTGCACCCAGACAGGCTTCCTCCTCACCTCTCAGCCACCAGTCTGTCCACTAGTCCCCCCCCAGCTCTGACGTCCCTTGCACAAACTCCCTTCCTGACTTCACGGCCCTCTCAGCCCCAGAGCCCAGCATCTGAGGTCTGGTCCTGCCCTCCCCCAAATGCCCCCAACCTCCCTCAAACACTGGGCTCCTGCACTTGCTTTCTGCGGGCTGGAAGTGACTTTCCGCGGGTGAACATCCTTCCTGGCCCAGCTCCAGTCCCCACCTCAGGGAAGGCTGCCCCATCCCCAGCGTCCACTTCACTCTGCCCACCACCCGGTGCCAGGGGCTCAGCCACAACGTGACTGCCTTCTGCATGTGCCACAAGCGTCCTGGTCACTCTTCTCCTCGGAGAGGACCTCCTTTTCCCCCACCGCTCGCCGAATCTCCCTGGGGCTCACCAGCTCTGCCCCCCTTTCCTTCCTGCCGAGATCACTTAGGGCAGCAGCCCCATACGCTGCCCTCCCCCAGGCTGCTGTCAACGCAGCAAAGGGGCCTGTTAAAACCTAGGTCCCAGCTCCAGTCCTGCCCAGGGCTGGCCGGCACCTCTCCAGCCCCCTCCCTACACGTGCACCCTACAGACTTTGCACCTGCTGCCCTCCTCGTCCAGAAAACTCTTCCTGTAAACACCTACATGGCTCACTCCTTGGCACCTTCAGGTATGTGCCTGTGCCAGCTTTTCGGGGGAGCCTGCACAGAAGACACCCGAGTACGTACACCCCTC
>NW_027528892.1:1156368-1157107 GCF_008692635.1 Crocuta crocuta
CCCCTCCCACCCCTCCACCTGAAACACTTCTCGCTGGCTGCGCCATGCCTCCCCTCCTCCACCGCAGCCGGTCTTCCCACTTCCTTCACCACTGTTCCCACCACCGCCAGGACGGGGCCTGGAAGGGAGACTGACCAGGAATGCAGGACACAATGCCCCGCCCTCATCGGCCCCTGCAGGACTTTTTCCAGAAGAGTCAAAATCGTACTTCTTTTTCCTCCTGAATTATCCCAAAATTTTAATGTTGGCAACTGACTCGAATCTGTTTTTAAAACCCTGCAGGTAAGACCCACGCTGCTACAACCCCTGGCATCTGACCCCACTGCCCCTCCCCGGCCTTGTGCCCAGGCCCCAGCTGGCCCTTCTTCCTGAAACCCCCCCCCCCCCGGGNGGAGGGACACGGTCACTGAGTGGCAACTTCACGACTTTTATTTGTGGTGCCTGTGCTTTGTCTCGAAAATACCTTCTCCCCCTGCCCCTGACAGTGGGCGGGGAGGGGGCAGCAAAAATAGAGCCCTCCCTCCCTATTGCACACGGGCCCTATGTACAGGCCCACCTGGCCCAGGCTGGCGGGACTCTTGGCACATTCTCGGATCCCTGCTCAGAAACGGGAGGGGTGACTGGGGTGACATCACACGTGAGGGGGGACCTCCGGGTGGCCACTCTGGTCCTGGCACTTTCTGGTCCACGGTTCCTCCCTGGTCCCACCTCTGTCCCGGGCGCCCCGCAACACCACCCC
>NW_027528892.1:1157174-1159891 GCF_008692635.1 Crocuta crocuta
GGGGGCGGGGGGGGGGGGGGGGGGGGGGGGGGCAGCTCCTGGGGACTGTGCTCCCCTCCCAGGCTGGAGGCCCCGAAGGGAGGCTATGGCTTCTCAGAGACCCCCTGGGGGCCCTGTCACTCGTGCTCACACAGGGGAAGGGGTGCAGGGGGCAGAAGCAGCTGTATGAATACGGGTACGGGGGAAGGCCCTCCTCCAGAGTCACTTAGAAAGTTTGCTGATGACGCGAATCAGGGCTGCGTTCTCATCCTTGAGCCTCTGGTTGTCAGCCCGGAGGTCGGACAGGGCCTGGGCGGGGGATGGGAAGGTCAGCTGGGGCCCTGGACGAGCAGAGCCTGCCCCCAGCACCCCCTTACCCTCACCTTCAGCTCTTCCTCCAGCTCCGCCGCCTTCGTCTCCAGGGCCCTGCGCTCCTGGAATAAATGGGAGAGGTGAGGCCTGGGGGGCTGAGCGGGGGGGGGACAGGTCAGAGAACCCTCTTCAGCCCCCCGTGGCTGTGTGAGGCTGGGGACACGTGCGGCCCCACCCCAGCTGCCCCTACTCACGAATCTCTCCAGCTCTAGAAGCGCAGGCCTCTCTGCAAAGCGCTCCTGTCTCTGGTGACAAGACAGCACAAAGTGCAGATCACTGTCCAAGCCACAAGAACGGGGACCCAGCCTCCCAGCTGGCCCCGCGCCTGCGCAGGCACATCGGGGCCCCCACGGACCACCCCCGGGGTGCAGCAGCTCACCTGCGTGGCGCGCTCCAGCTCCACTTTGAGCTGCGCCAGTCGGAGTGTGGTCTCGGTCAGGGCCTCGCGGAGCCGCTCGTTCTCAGTGCGCAGCTCTGCGTACAGCTGGGGAGGGAGGACAGGGAGACGGGTCAGGCCTGGCCGCCCAGCGCGGGGCTCGGCAGGCACAACGCAGAGAGAGGGCTGTAGGGCAGGTGGACAGGGGCCGACCCGTGGGGGCGGATCGATGGTGGATGGTGGGGTGGGTAGGGTCGCCAACCTTCCTGAAGCCTCCATCGGGCTCGTCAGATTCTGGCTGGGGGTCGCGCTGCCGCTGCCTGCGAGGTGAGGGGCCGCCCTCGGAAGTGCTGGGGGTGAGGAGGGCGGGTGTCAGCCGGGCTCCCCATGGCCGTGCAGACGAGCCCATGCCCTTCCCTGCCCATCCTGTACCTGGACTCTGGGCTGCGGTCGGCCAGCTCCGCCTCCTCCCCCTGTGGGCGGAGGTGGGGTTCAGCCTGAGGCCTGAGGCCGGGAGGGGAGTCTGACCCACCACCCTGCCTCCTCAGCCCACCCCTAGCCCAGCTTGCCCCACCCCTCACCTCCGCAGGCCCCCTCCACTCTTTGCCGACTTTGCGGTGCTCCCTGGCGGCCTGTGGTCCCTGACCCTGCCCGTCAGGCGCCTCTGCTGGGGGGGAGGGGCAGGAATCAGCCCAGAAACCTGGGGAGCGGCCCCTCAAGTCAGGCCCTAGACCCGACCCTGAGAAAACAGACTGCAGTGGGAGAGAGGGGAGGCCAGGGGTCAGAAGGATGACCTCCCAGAGACCAAACCTCACCTCTCAGTGCAGGGCCATCGGAATTCTCCACCCCGGGCACTCGTGGCCTCCTAGAGGGGTCCTGTGGGGGAAGGGCATGGAGGTCAGAGGGCAAGGGTATCTGGGACCACCCACCACCCGGTCACGTGACCCCTCTCACCAGGCATGATTTCTCTGGTTCCGGGGCCTTCCCTGCTGCTTTCTCTGCTTCCTTCAGGTCAGTCAGAGTCACACCCTGGCAGAGGGGTCCCAGAGGTCATGGCCCAGACCCCTCAGGACTCGAGTCCTGACTCCCAGCCCCTCCTCCCTCGGACCCAGGGGTCCAGGCCCCCAGCCCCTCCTCCCTCAGACCCTGGAGTCCTGACCCCCAGCCCCTCCTCCCTCAGACCAGGAGTCCAGGCCCCCAGCCCTCCCCCCTCAGACCCTGGAGTCCTAGCCCCCAGCCCCTCCTCCCTCAGACCCAGGGGTCCAGGCCCCCAGCCCACCCCCACACCTGTGTGGACCTCCGAGACTGACGCATGAGCCGAGAGCGAGCTTTCCGCTGAGATTCTGACTCCTCATCCCGCACAGGCATCTGGTAGGACCTGAGTGAGAGATCCCAACCTCAGTGAGGGTTCCTGTGGGTCCTGTTCCCCTCCCACTGCTGATACCTTTCAGGGAAGGGAAGTTCTGCCAGAGGACTACATCTCCCAGCAGACCCTGGGACCCACTCCCCCTTGGGAGCACCTGCCTGAGGCCCTGGGGACTCCTGGGCAATGTAGTGTCTCCCTGCTGGGGAGACAGAGGCCCCCCCACCCCCCGCCTCTTCACCTCCGCCGGTCCCGGGAGTCGGCTGGGGGCACTGTGGAGGCTGCAGGGACATTTGGCTTCACTGGGGATACAGGCTCCGGAATCCTAGAAGGAGGAGTGGAGTTATCCAAGGGAGGACGCCTGGAGATCTCAGACCTGTGAAGCCATTCATCCAGCAAACATCGTTACTCAAGCTCCATAGCAGGTGCTGGAGATGCAACAATGAGCAAAAAAAAAAAAGAACCGTCTCTGCCCCCGGCAGTCAAATATTTGTGACAAAGATGCAGACCCAACACCAAGCGTGAAAGGAGTCCAGCATAAAACAGGCCGGAAAGCTCCGGTCCTTCGGAGGAAAGAACGAGCACGTGCACACACGGCTGCAGCACGGGCGGGTGGCCAGAGTGGGC
>NW_027528892.1:1160010-1184402 GCF_008692635.1 Crocuta crocuta
GGGGGAAAAAGGACTTGCTGAGCATGAAGCTAACAAGGCTGGGGCCTGACCTGCCTACCCCCCGCCCCCCGAAAGGCCCAGGCCCCGGGCTGGCACTCACAGGGCAGAGGGCTCCGGCACCTGCCGAGAGGGGGTGGGTGGGACTCTGGCGAGGCGGGGCTCCGTGGCCTGTGGGAAGAGAAGACCGGAGGAGTAGGAGGACATGCTCCTCGGTGAGGCCAGGCCTGCTCCCCCGTCCCTCACCCCACTCACCTGAAGGGAAGGCCCTTCCAGCCGGGAGGAGGAGGCGGAGCGCTGCAGCCCAGCCCCAGGGCTGCCCTCGGCCTCCCGCCTGTCTGCGGGACCCAGGGCACCAGAGCTTCCTGTCTTCTGGAGGCCAAAGCGTCTGGGGAAGGGGGCCTCTTCCAGGGGCTGGAGAAGACAACGACCTTAGTTACAGAGGATCCTTCTCAGACACTTCAGGTGTTGTCCCCTGAAGGACCACAACAAACTACAATTCCCATCAGCCCCCATGGGCAGGTGCAGCCAGGAAAAAAAAAAAGTTGTTCTGGACGATTCTGGAAACTGTCATCTTTACCCTACATAGCCCGCAGAGAGGTTTATAGGATTCATAGCACCCAGCCCCTCCCCAAATAGCATGACCTCTAGAGGACCCACACTCACCAGGGGGCTCTGAGGGCTAGTGGGTGGTGGGGAAGACACACCGTTGAGAGTTCTGGATTCTGTACGGGGTGGTTCTATGGTGCGGGGAAAATGCAGATGCCAGGTGCCTCTCAGAACCAGCCCCTCCTCCCTCAGACCCAGGAGTCCAGGCCCCCAGGCCCTCCTCCCTCAGACCCTCCTCCCTCAGACCCAGGAGTCCAGGCCCCCAGCGCCCTCCTCCCTCAGACCAGGAGTCCAGGCCCCCCAGCCCCTCCTCCCTCAGACCCTCTTCCCTCAGACCGAGGAGTCCAGGCCCCCGGCCCCTCCTCCCTCAGACCTAGGCGGCCAGGCCCCCGGCCCCTCCTCCCTCAGACCCAGGAGTCCTGGCCCCCAGCCCCCTCCTCCCTCAGACCCAGGAGGCCAGGCCCCTCCTCCCTCAGACCCTGAGGTCCAGGCCCCCGGCCCCTCCTCCCTCAGACCCAGGGGTCCAGGCCCCCAGCCCCTCCTCCCTCAGACCCAGGAGGCCAGGCCCCCAGGCCCTCCTCCCTCAGACCCAGGAGGCCAGGCCCCAGCCCTTCCGTCATAGATCTAGAAACCCAGACCCTGCCCCGCACCTGTGGGGCCTTCTTCTCCTTCATCCTCGTCCTGTATGGGGGGGCCCCCTGCTCCCCCAGGACGGCGTTCCTTGGACAGGTCTTGGAGGGAAATCTTCTCTCGGCTGCTCAGACGACACACAGAGCTCCTGGAGGGAAGGGGAGGGCATTGGGGTCCGGGCCCCGGGAGCCTCCACCTGCCCACCCAGGCGCCTGCCCACTACCTTCGGTGTCTGCTGCTGGGAGGCACCTGGGGCTCCTGGCTCCGGCTCTGAGAAGCTTCCTTTTGATTCCGTAGCTGCAAGGGGACAAAGGAGGCTACCAGGAGGACCCCACGCGGCCCACGACCAGGGCCAGAAGGCACAGCCGTACTGGCGGGAGGACGCACCACCTGCAGTGAGGCCCCTCCCGGCGGGCACGGGGCATCTGGGAACCCCTGCACTCCACCTCCTGGCTTGCCCGCTCTGCTCTCCTCCCCGCAAGGGTCTCTGACCTCCCAGGGTGCCCTGCTCACGGGGGACATGGTCATGCCCCTGCCACCTCTCCAGGGCTCACGGGGGCACGGCCCCGAGCTCTGCAGCTCGTACAGCCTTTGCACAGAGGATCCCCCTCCAGGACAGTCATCCCATCTCCCACCTCCCCAGAGACAGGACCCCCTGAGGGCTGAGGGCGCACCCTGGTTCCCCCAGAGACAGGACCCCCTGCGGGCTGAGGGCGCACCCATACCTGTGCTCCCTCCTCACTGAGGGCTGACCTGTGCCTCAACCCCCAGGAAGAAGCCGGTGGCCGACCACCCTCACCCTCACACTGCTCCTCAGCCTGGCGTTCAAGGCCCCGATTCAGGGCAGGCCCAGGCCTCTCTGCCTCACACTCCCCTCCAGGCACCACGTTTTCCTACCCCCCGAGCCCTGGCACGTGCTGTGCCCTCAAACCCAAGCACACGCCCTGGGTCTGAGAGGCTATCGGCCAGGCCAGAACCGTGCCCTTTCCTCCCAGGGTCATCACGACCAACCTTCAAACAGAGGGAGGTGTCCATCTACCCGCCACCTACTGGGAGGTCCAGGCCGAGCGCCCGGCCCCCAGGAGGCCTCCGGGGATGCCTCTTGCTACCAACCGGGCTTCCTATCCGCCAAGCAGGTTCCAAATGTCTGTGTTCAGGGGCATACACGCTCCTCGAGGCACTGCAGGCAGGCACCCCGCGCCCCTCCTCATAGAGCAAAGATGCGCACGCTGTTATCCCCATGTTACAGGGGAGGAAACTGAGGCCCAGGGAGTTTAAGTGACCAGCCCGAGCTCACACAGCAAGTCCATGCCAGAGCCAGGATTCAGAGCCCAGAGCCCACACTGTCCAGCCCTTCACCCTGCATTTTTCTAGCAACAAGGCCTGGCTTCGGGCTGGCCGGGCAGCTTTGCGGAGCTGAGGAGACCCAGCCTCCTCCAGGTCCCCAGGCAGGGGCACCCAGGAGCCAGGGAGCGGCCGGGAAGGAGGGAGCCCCCGACACTCACATCCTCCTGCTTCCGGGCCAGCTCCTCCAACAGACTCAGCACCTCTTCATCCGCCAGGTCGCAGGGACGCTGGCCCTGGGGGAAGCGCAGAAGGGGCGGAGGCTGGCGGAGGGGGGGGGGCGTCCCTCCCCCAGCCCCTCCGTCCCCGAGCAGCCCGGCCCCCGCCGCGTGGGTCGGCGAGTCCTCCCTCCCCCAGCCCCTCCGTCCCGAGCAGCCCGGCCCCCGCCGCGTGGGTCGGCGAGTCCTCCCTCCCCCAGCCCCTCCGTCCCGAGCAGCCCGGCCCCCGCCGCGTGGGTCGGCGAGTCCTCCCTCCCCCAGTCCCTCCGTCCCCAGCAGCCCGGCCCTCACCGCGTGGGTCAGCGAGTCCATGCCCCCGCCATGCTCGGCCAGCAGGCGGCAGGCGTCCTCCACTCCCCAGTGGGCCGCGGCATGCAGGGGGGTCCAGCCGTCCCCGTCCCGGAGCTCTGGGTCGTAGCCGGCCTGAAGCAGCAGCCTGGGGGCCAGGGAGGCTCGGAGTCAAGCGCCAAGATGGGATCCGCGCCAGGGGCTGCCGTCGCTGGCCACGCTGAGGGCCAGCAGCGGCGGCACTGAAGCGATCCCAGGCAGATGGCGAGGGCCTCTGCGCGGAGCCCCTCCCCTGGCCCGGCGGGCAGCTTCAGAAACCCTGCCCCTTGTCCGGGGACGAGGCAGGAGGCTAAGTCTTGACGGTCACCCCTGGGTGCGGGCCACAGAGCCTCAGAGCCCGTGAAAGGCTGAGGCCCCAGCAGGGGCAGCCGCGGGGCAGTGATGTTCCAGGAACCCGCCGGTGCAGGTGGCGGCTCTCAGCCAAGGTGATGCTGGCCGCAGCGGGAGAGGGTCCAGGTTGCCACAGCTGAGGGGTGGGTGCCAGGGGTGTTACTAACACCTTAGGGTGTGGAGGACGGTCCCACAGCAAAGACTGATCTGGTCCCAAACCCCACTAGTGGCGAGTCTGAGGAGCCGCGGCTTGGAGGACACCAAGCATGGACCGGGGGGGCGGGGGGGCTGGCATCAGGTTCCGTGTCCGTGGAACAAGCCAGTACGTGGTGGGAGGGTGGACAGGGTTCATCAGACTTTCAAATGGAAGGGCCTCCGCGGGGGCGCCCGCTAACCTGTCACTCACTTCCCAAAGCTGCACGCGGTCACCAGGGGCCCCCAGGCCAGCGCTCAGGCGGCCCCCCTCCCACTCCTCCACCGCCCCGTTCAGGCCCTTCGAGGCCCCCAGTTCTCAACCCACAGGGGGCACCTGGCCGTGTCCAGACGTGTCTGGTCGTCCTGAGTGTGGGGGGCGCTCCTGGCATCCGGGGGAGAGCCCAGGGACGCTGCCTGGCTCAGCACCCTACGAGGGAAGGGCGCCCCCTCCCCAGTCACCCAGCGAGGCTTGGGGCTGCTTGTGGGCCCAGACCTGTCTCACCTGCCACGATGTCCCCAGACCTAAAGGACGGCCTGGCATACAGCAGGTGCTCAGTAAGTAAGGGCCGAGTGTGCACCTCTACTCTGCCCGGGGTCAGTGACCTCCTCCCACAGATGCGGCCGCCCCGAGGGCGGTGCTGGAACGGAACCGCTTCCCCCCCTGCCAGACAGTGAGCTGCCCCCAGATTCCGACTCCCCCCCACTTAGTAACCATGCCTAAACACATGGTCACCCGGCTCAAGGGGGATCTCCCGGGGGTCCTGGCAGCTGCGACAGTCCAGGGGAGTAACTGGGATGAGGCCAACAAAATGCTACCTCAGTGTTCAGCGTGCGTCACTTCAGGATTATTCTCTTAAAAGGAGTCATTGGGGGTGTCAGTGGCTTAGTCGGTTAAGCATCCGACTCTTGATTTCAGCTCAGGTCAGGATCTCATGGTTCATGACTTCGACGGTGGGGTTCATGACTTCCTGTTGGGATTCTATCTCTGACGCTCTCTTTCAGTCAAAATAAATAAACTTAAAAAAAAAAAAAAATAGGGGCACCTGGGTGGCTCAGTCAGTTAAGCCTCTGACTTCGGCTCAGGTGAGGACCTTGCAGTCTGTGAGTTCCAGCCCCATGTCGGGTTCTGTGCTGACAGCTCAGAGCCTGGAGCCTGCTTCAGATTCTGTATTTCCCTCTCTCTCTGCCCTTTCCCCACTCATGCTCTGTTACTCTCTGTCTCAATAATAAATAAGTATAATAATAACAATAATAAAAAAAGGAATCAACATTTGCTCCTTTTGTCCTGTCCTCCTCCCTGCAGTCTGGGATGCAGATGCAATGGCAGGAGGTGAAGCAGCCACCTAGGACTCAGGTGGAAGCCATAGGCAGAAGAGGGCAGGGCTGGGTGCATGACGGGGCCTGACCATTCACAGTATCCCACTCCCCTGCCACAGGGATTGGCTTCGGGACAGGCAGGTGCCCGAGGCAGCTCGGTGAGCATCAGGCCTGAACTTTTGCTGCAAGAATGGAGGACGAGGCATTCTACTTTTGCAGCAGGCAAGCAACTAGGTCATGAACCTGGAGCTACTAGGGGTCATCTCCAGCACCTCCTGGGAAAACCTGCCTAAAAACCCAACACAGAGGTGAGCAGAGTTGAGGGATTCATCTCTACTCCACCTCCACACTACAAATAAAGGATAAATCACAAAGAGAGAGGAATTAGAAGAGAATATGACAATGGGAACCAGCCACCCCCACAGAAGAGGGTGAGGCACCCAAACATGGATGGCAGCAAGGGATCACACGCTGCACTTTAAAATACATAAGCGCCAGATAACCTGGCTTCAAATACAGAAATAAACAACTGCTGGACCTACAAGGACAAACAGGCAAAATCCATAAGCACAGTAGGAAAGCACAGTAGGGGCGCCTGACTGGCTCAGTCCGTGGAGCGTGAGACTCTCGATCTCAGGGTTGTAAATTCAAGCCCTTCATTGGGTGTAGAAATTACTTGAACATAAAATCTTAACAACCACCAAAAAAAAATGTACGTCTCTCACAGTAACTGACAGAGTAAGTAGACAGAAAAAAAATCCGTTAAGAATACAAGAGACTGAAGCAGCATGACTACAAAGGTGACCTAATAACCTATACAGAAGACTGTCCTTGACAACACACTTCGTTCCCAGCACACTTCGTTACACGTACGGGGGATAAAGCAAACCACCGTGAATTTTGGAAATCTGAAAGCATACAGAATGCATTCTGTGACCACAGTGCCATCAAGCCAGGAAATGGGCACTGAGACAATGACTGGAAAATCCCATGCATCTGAAATTAAGGACATCCTTCTAAATAATCCAGAGGCTGCAGAAGAAAGATTACAAACTAGAAAATGTTTTGAACTGCAGGACAATGAAAAGCCTACACAGCAGGACTTGTGGACACGGCAAAGGCTCTATTTAGAGGAAAATACTCCGTCTACAATCATAAATTTAAAAATGTGCAGGAAGGTGGGAGACAGCGAGAAGGAAGAGACCAGCCCAGTGCGAAGAGCAGGGAAGGGGGGACCACGCCAGCCCCGCTCACCTCATCACTTCGATGTAGCCCTTCGCGGCGGCCACGTGCAGGGCGGAGGCCCCTGTGCGGGGGTGCCGGGCCTCGGGCATGGCGCCCCCGTTCAGCCAGCATCTTGTGTCATGCAGGAGCAGTTCCTCCTCGGCCCGTTTGGCCGCCTCCACATCCACACCTGGGAAGACGAGAAGGAGCAGTGGTAGGATTCACACCCAGAGCCCAGGAGACACGGGGGCCCCTTGCTCTGCATGCTCCTCTGGGCCTCAAGGGACCCGGACTTCCCAACGGGGCCTCCGAGGCACTGCTGGGAGAACGGGGCATCGCAGGCCCTTCTCCCATTTCAACCAAAGCATCACCTTTCTCATTACTCTTAAGTATAAACCCGGCACCTGGTTATGTCGAATCCTCCTTGGCACCACCAGTAAAATCCTGAGCCTACGTCTGCATGCACTGTCAGGGCCTTTTCTATCACCCTGCGTAGGATAAACCAGGCAAAGAGCCACCAGACCCCGGGGCTGTGTTACTGGGGAAACAGCTTTCCCTGACCGGGTGCGGATTCCCGCGCAGCCGTGCCGTCACCTGCGGCACCAGGAGAGCTAAGCGCGCTGCTCTGTCGGCCGGCTCCAGCACATCCTTCCGGTTTCCTGCAAACCTCTTCTGCGTTTATGGATGCAAAGGCCAAGTTAGGACTTCACGTGGAAGTGGATTTGGGATCGACAGGCAGCCTTGTTGAGGCGGGAGTAGTATGTGTTGCCGGTCACCGAGAACCTGCATTTTGCATGCCCTCTACTGAGACAGGAGTCAGAAAGGGTCTCTTCCAGCGAATGGTCAATCTCTCTCCTGGAAAGTTTACTGGCGTCCATTGTTTTTTCAACTGTGAGATTTCTCACACTTATCAAAGTGCTGGCATGGAGCTGAGCCGCCCTGCTCAACGGCGATCCGCCACAGGCAGCTACTGAGCGCCTGAACCGCAGGCAGTCCAAACCAAAACGTGTTATGAACATAAAATACACACTGGACTTTGATGTGCGGGGAAAAAAGAGTGTGGCACGGGGCGGCCGGGCGGTTCAGTGGATTAAGCATCTTGACTCCTGATTTCAGCTCAGGTCATCATCTCAGGGTTCATGAGTCCGAGCCCCATGTGGGGCTCTGCGCTGAAAGCATGCAGCCTGCTTGGGATTCTGTCTCCCCCTCTCTCTCCCTCAAAATTAATAAACTTAAAAAAAGTGCACAGCCACCTATAGATTGTTTTCTTTATAGTGACTAACGTTGACATGATAATATCTTGGACACACGTAGTTAAGTAAAATATATTACTAAAGTTAATTTCACCTGCTTCTTTTAACTCTCTTAAATGCACCCACTTAAAAATCTCTTACACGGTGGCTTAGACCAGCTTTTCGTGTGACGGCACTGGACAGAACCCCCATGGCACCACCACTTGGGCTTAAAAATTAAAACAGAGACAGCAAAAGCTGGGTGCCCCCCATCAATCTCACCTCGGGTTCGTGACGGTGTGTCTTGTTACAAACTCCCTACACACCCACAAACGGCGCCCTAAGTCTGTGCTGGGGTCCCAGAGCGCAAGGTGCCCCGCAGTAGGCTGCGCGACTGCGCCACCTGCTGGCACCCAGAAAACTCACGCCCAAAGTGCAATGGTGGGGCAGAAAGACGTCCAAGGAATGTTTGGGAGGTCAGGGCCCACCTGGCGGGCCCAGCCTGGGGTGGAGAGGCCAGGGCGGTGCTGGGGACTCAGGGACACCCTCCCCCAAAGCCCGCACACAACTTCCTGAGAGGGAATCACCTTCAGTCCTATTACAGATGCACAGGCCTGCCTTGGGCAGGGGAGGGTGGGGTGCTGTTCAACAACCACTAGTTAGTGTCCTTCTGCAGGTGCACACATCCTTCTGCACTCTGCTGTTCGCTGAGATTTGCCTGCGTTTATTGACGGAGCCCTTGATCGGGGCTGGCGAACCTGTCTGGTTTTCCCCTGTGTTGTCATGATGGTAAAATACAAAACCTCATGTCCATTAAGCAGTCATTCCCCGTACCTCCCGTACCTCCCTCCCCCGGCCCCTGGCGACCCCTAGTCTACTTCCCATCACTAAGCTTTGCCCATTCCGGAAGCCACCTGTGTCTGTGAATGAAGTTTTACTGGCACGCTGCCACGCCCACCGTGGACACGGGGCCCCTCGCTGTGCGGGAGGTGGGGGAGGGCGGCCACGGGCCAGGTGCTGACTGCACTTTCCAGAGTCCCATCCTTCACAGAAGCTGCTGCCCCCCTTCCAGAGCGCTCCTTTACATCGGTGACGTACCCACCTTCCTCTGAGGGAGGCCCCGCCTCTCCCGCCGCCAACGACCCCCCCCCCCAGGACAATTCCTGTCTGAGAGTGGGAGGGCCTCTCTGCTGGCTTAGCAGCAGAACGCTGGATGCCCCCTCCCGCCCAGTTCTGTGTCCCTGGGGGTCGGACTACAGCCAAAGTGGCTGCACAGGACAGGCCCGACCCACGTGCCCAGGGCAGCTCTGCAGCAAGGCCGCGCTGGCCTCCCCGGCATCGACTCTCCCTCCCTCCCGAGGCCTTCACTTTCCTTACCCTGCACTCGCCTGCACAACTCTCACAGGGCTGCGCCTTGGCGGCGGGGCTTCGTGGGTGGCCACGTCGTCACCCGGCCTACCACCCATCCCTCTCGTCCCAGCGACTGGCTAGGGCTGGCTCAGACCAAAGGTTGCGGCCAGGTGACTGAGGAAATCTAGTCCTGGTTCAGCTGAAGAATCAGCCTGCACTGTTAGGAGCTGGGCTTCGTACGCCACTGAGAGAATCTGCCTCAGAAAGAAGTCAGTGCAGGGCTCAGTCGGTTAGGCGTCCGATTTCTGCTCAGGTCATGATCTCACAGTTGGCGGGTTCGAGACCCCCATGTCGGGCTCTGTGCTGACAGCTCAGAGCCTGGAGCTGCTTCGGATTCTGTGTCTCCTTCTCTGCCTTTCCCCACTCATGCTCTCTCTCTCCTTCAAAAATAAATAAACATTTAAAAAAAACTTTACAGGCACGTGGGTGGCTCAGTAGGTTAAGCGTCTGACTTTGGCTCAGGTCATGATCTCACAGTTCGTGAGTTCGAGCCCCACAGCAGGCTCTGTGCTGACAGCTCAGAGGCTGGAGCTGCTTCAGATTCTGTGTCTCCCTCTCTCTTTGCCCTCCCTCTGCTCACACTGTCTCTCTCTATTTCTCTCAAAAATAAACATTAAAACAATTATTTAAAGATTAAGTAAGACAGTCAACTAAGCCACCTAGTTGCCCCCTAAAAAAAGATTTTTGAAGGGGCACCTGGCGGGGGGCGGTCAGTCACTTAAGCGTCCAACTCCAGCTCAGGTCATGATCTCACGGTTCGTGAGTTCGAGCCCCATGTCGGGCTCTGTGCCGACAGCTCAGAGCCCGGAGCCTGCTTTGGATTTTGTGTCTCCCTCTCTCTCTGCTCCTCCCCCATTGACATTCAGCCTCTCTCTCAAAAATAAACATTAAAAAGATTTAAGTTTTTAAAAAATTTAAAAAAAAAATGAAGTCAATGCAGAGTTCAGTACAGTGATAGTTCTGACTTGGTGCCCCTAGATCAAACCATGCCTGAAGTCTGTTAATTCCTAGACTTTGGTTACATGGCCCATAAATTCCCTTTTTATTTTAAACTGTGGTAAAAATACATCTCAGATTTACCATCTTAACCCCTGTTAACAGTGCAGCTCAGTGGCATTAAGTGTACTCAGGCCGCTGTGCAATCTCCACCACTATCCGTCTCCAGAACCCTCTCATCTTACAAAACTGAAACCCTGTCCCCATTAAATAGCACCTACCTGGTCCCCCTCCCCCTCCCCCTGGGACCCACCACTCCACTTTCTGCCTCTATGAATTTGACCATTTTAGTCCCGTCCCTCCTAGCGCTAGACGCACACAGCACGTGCACACTCGTGCCCGCCTCTCTCCCGGAGCACACTGCCCTCGAGGTTTGCTCACACTATGGCACGTGTCCCAATCTCTTGCCTTTTCCGGGCTGGGTAATAATGCTCGGTCCTGCACATGCCACACGTTGTTCAGCCATTTCTCGGCTGCGGGACACGTGGGCTGTCTCCGCCGCGTGCCAGGGGGAGCAGCAGCCGCTGGGGGCGCGCGGTGCCAACGGCCTCTAGGGCTGAGCCGTGCGCGCGGCCGCAGGGCCTTCCCACGGGGACAGCTGCCACCCTCAGCAGCCAGGCTAGTTCTCAGTCACAAAGGGAGAAAGGTGCCTCCGTCCAGCGCGTCGTGAGGCTCAGGGTAACAGCGCTGGGGCAGCCGGACAGCACGCGTCCCTGGGAGCGCGGCGTGGGGCGCACCTCCCGGAGCGGCAGCAGGCAGGGCCAGGCCCAGGGCGGTCACCACGGCGGGGTGAGGAGGGCGAGGGGAGACCGAGGGCAGGGCGCGCCCACAGGAGGCCCGGAGGGGAGGCTACAAGGTGCCCCGGCCGACAGCGCAGCACCAAAGCCAAGGTCCTGCTGCCCACGGAGGAGTAACAATGTGACCCCCTGTATCCTTGTTCTAGGAGATACAGGCTCCCAGGTCAGGACCAGGGTCACAGTGTCTGCGACGTGCTCTCGAGATGGCTGGGAACAGAGAGGGAGGCAGCCCGGGAGGGAGAAAGAAAAGGAAGGAAAGGGGTGGGGGAAGAGTGCTATTTATGTATAGTGGGGGGAGGGGAGAGGCAGGGCGAATGCAGATGCGCCCAAATGTTAAAAACTGATGAATCTACACCATATGACCCCATTCATACAAAACGTTCAAAAACGTGTAGGGACAGGAAGCGGATGCGTGGTCTCCTAGGGCTGAGCGGGTGCCCGCTGAGGGCTCCGGCTTCTCTGGGGCGAGTGAAGGCCTCTGAACCCACGTGGCGGCGGAAGCACAACACTGAGCCTCGCTAGCCTCCGAGAACCAAACCGGCTGGGGCTCACACCTGCACAAAGCCGTAAATCCACCCGAAGCTCAGGCAGGGTCACATGGGCGCCCCCGAAGGCTGGCGTCCCAACCTCTGTCCAGGCCTGAGGTTTTTCAGAGTGACAAGTCAGAGAAGAAGTGGCTCAGCTCTGCCTCCACGCCCGCCCCCCACGTTCGCCGGGACCCCAGGCGCCAGCAGCCAGCCTGCCCAGCCGAGCCGGATCCGGGTGTCACCTTCCACGCCCCAGGGCGTGCTCAGCAGCAGAGCCTCCAGACCCCCAGGCCCTGCGCCCACACCTTCCCAGCGGCTGCCCTTCTGAAGCAGGAGCTGCAGCCCACAGCCATGTACTCCAGGTCGCTCAGGCCGCAGCCTGCCCTACACACCCCACGCATCGGCTGCTTCTAGGCAGCTGCTTTGGAGGGAGTACGTTTGAACGTGAGCTCCCCTGAGAACTTGCTAGAAGCAACGCACATTCTCCCTAGAAATATGAACACGGCCATACACAGTTTCAGGGGGTCCTGGGCCCCATGTTAAGGACCCCGGGGTTCAGTGACCACGCACACGGGGAGCCCAATCCCCCTCTGTGAACACTCCCGAGAGGACCATCTCACCTGAGAGAGCCCCGGACAGGCCCCCACACCTCACCTCCTCACTCACGCCAGGGGTAAAATGACAATCCGGGTGAATGAACATCGGGTCGGGCTCTTACCGGCGCCCACTGGTGGCACACACCCTTTACACGATGGCCCGATGTTCCAAGCAACCCAAGGACAGGTCCCCGTAATCCCACCTCACAGGCAAGGAACCCGGAGCAGAGAGGGTCCGAGAACCCCAGGAAACGGCGGGGCCGGCCTCCGAGGCCTGCAGCCTGCTCAAAGCACCAGGCGCCCACCTCGGTAGGCGATCTCCGCCTTCAGCAGCCCCTCCATGGCGTCCGACTCGGCCAAGTCCAGGGGCAGGTCCCCATCGCTGTTGACGGCGGCAATGTCAGCCCCGTGGCTCAGGAGGTACCTGGGGACGGGGGCGGGGAGGTCAGGGCTGCGGGGTCTGCGCCCTGGCCCCCGTGCGATCCCACTTCCCTCTCCCGCCTCACCTGGCGATGTCCAGGTACCCACAGGAGGCAGCCACGTGCAGGGGCGTCCAGCCCTCGTTGTCCGCCTGGTTCACCGTGGCGCCCTGCTCCACCAGGAAGTGCACCACCTCCAGGTTCTCATCAATGCAGGCCTGGGCACAGGGGCACGGCCGTCAGCCCTCCCTCATCCAGGCTCTGCGCGCCCAGCAAGCAGGACCCCCGAGGGGCTGTGGCAGACCCCGGGAACACGCAGTCATGACATCCAAGGGAAAAACCCAGATGACCCTGGAAGGCACTGGCCCTGCCCCTGGAGCCCCCTTCAGCTACCCAGCTATTTAAGACCCCCCGGCCTCCCAAAGGTTAGGTCAGCTGGGCATCTGGGGCTCAGTGGGGACCATGAGAACAAGACACCCAGATCCCTGCAAGTATGAACTGGATAAGGAAAGGTGGTTTTTTTCTCCAGTGTACAAAATCCTGAATATTACGTCCGATGTACCCCAGGCACCACCCACACGACCAGGCTTCCAGTGATGAAGCCCTCCTCCCTCAGACCATGGAGTCTAGGACCCCACCCACCTCCTCCCTCGGACCCTGCAGTACTGACCCTAGCCCCATCCTCTCTCAGACCCTGGAATCCTGAGCACCCCCCCCTGCCGGCCCTCCTCCCTCAGACCCCAGACTCCGGGCCCCCAGCCCCTCCTCCCTCAGACCTGGGAGTCCAGGCCCCCAGCCCCTCCTCCCTCAGACCCCGGACTCCGGGCCCCCAGCCCCTCCTCCCTCAGACCCAGGAGTCCTGACCCCCAGCCCCTCCTCCCTCAGACCCAGGGGTCCAGGCCTCCGGCCCCTCCTCCCTCAGACCCGGGAGTCCTGACCCCCAGCCCCTCCTCCCTCAGACCCAGGGGTCCAGGCCTCCGGCACCTCCTCCCTCAGACCCAGGGTTCCAGGCCCCCAGCACCTCCTCCCTCAGACCCAGGAGATGCTCTCCAGGAACTGACCATGGCCCTGACTCACACCCTCAGGGGAGAGGCCAGGCCCCTGGGGCCCAAAGCTGTGCGCAGGGGGGCCCCCACCTGGGGAGGTCTTCCCCACTCCTCCTGCTGTCAGGCTCTACTGCAGAGAAGAAATCTGACTCATGGAGGCAACGGCCCTCGCCTGAGGAGGGACATAAGGGGACAGAGAAGGGATTTAGCCCAGAGCACATGAAAACCCCAGTGGGCGCTGGGACCTGAGCTGGGTCCAGGCCAGGGGTGGGCCTGGGCTTCGCAGGTCCATGGGCTAAATTAACCCCCAACTCCCTCACCTCTTCAAACCCGTCCATGTGGAGAAGGGGGGAGGAGGCCGCGAGGGCCAAGAGCATGAAGTCATGGAAACTCGGGCTGTGGAGGGGGGGCCACACGTGCCCTGGGAACGGGATGAACTGGGCTCGGTTTATTTCCACCCGGTTGTCATGGTGATGGGGGGGGTCGAGGAGGGAGATGGGCCTTTCCCTTTCAAGGACCTGGCCGGGCACAGGAATCCATGTGAAAGATGCCCGCCGCTGGGCACCAGGGATCCAGAAATCCAGACAACAGCACCCCCCACGGGGAGCCCAAGCCCCTCCCCCTGCCCAGACCTAGCCCTCCCAGCTTCCACCCTCCCTAATCAGACCTAAGAACTGTGGCTCCTGGTCCCTCCTACTCCAGACCCCAGACCCCGCTACCGATTCACAAGGCAATTCTGAGGATGGAGGGAACACACCAGCTTTACCACGCGGTTAACAAGCGCACCTGAGTTCGGTGCTGGGCCGTGAGCACGCCTACGCACACACCACAGGGGCAGGGGGCTGGTGCCTGGGGACCCACTCCAGGGAGGGCTCAGGAAGGAAACCATGGTGCCGGGACTCACCCAGACAAGGTGACCAACTGTCCCAGTCTGTCTGGTACGGGCGCTGCCTGAGACCCGGGGCTTCCACTGCCAAAACCAGGCCAGCCTTGAGCAAACCACCATGCGTTGGTCACCCCACAACAGACCTGACCCAAACCCCAGCTCGCCCGCCTGCTGGCCATGTGACCTGGGGCAGGAACTTCCCCTCTCTGAACCTCCAAAGCCCTAATCCTTCAGGTTTCCTGCAAAGCCCCGGAAAGTGAGTTTACCAAGTGCCTGCCTGGAATGAAAAATCCTGGAATGAAAAATCCTGCCTTTTCAGGATTTCACCTGAAAAGGCAGCCCGATAAGCAAGGCCAACGGGGGTGCCGGAGAAGGGGGTTCAGCCTGGGGAACAGGGCCAAGGGCCCCTGAGGGAAAGTCCGGGAGAGCCAAGGCCTGGTGGTGGCGGAGGAAGGGAAGAGAAGCCTGAGCCCCCTCCACCCTGGGCCTACCAAGTACTCTGACACCTTACAAGGCCTCAGGGAAGCAGGACCCTCCTCTGGGTGGAGGAAAGCATCCTAGCTAGCACGTGGGACTCTGGAGGGGACAGGCCTGGGGGTGAGGAAAGAGAAAGAGAGGAGGGTTAGACCGGCGGCAACCCTCCCGCTAATGCCTGCGCTGCTCCCGGGAGGGTTTTCCACACAGCTCAGCTCCCTCCTTCACCAGAGCCCTGCCACGGAGGGACCTACTAGCCCTGTTGTACAGATGAGGAAACTGAGGCACAGAGAGAAAGGACACTAAATCGAGGCCACAGAGCTGAGGAACTGCGACTTGAACCGAGGACCAATTCTCAGTCTCCCCGAGTGCCCTTCTCTTCTTCCTGGGAACCTGAGAAGTGGGTCTCTTCAAACATCCCTGCCTCCCCAGCCAAGCTTTCCACAGGGTCTCCTCTGGCTCCACCGATGGCCAAACCCTACGGGTCCCAGCGGGGAGGAGAGGGCTGAGGATGGGGATCAGGAGATGAGGAGGGAGGCGGTGTCAGGGATGAGACGGGGTGGTGGCCGCTGTGCAGCCAGTCCTGTCCCCAGCAGTCCCACTGTGGGCACACAGACCTGCACCCCGAACCAGGGAGGGCTCTGGGGCACAGAGACACTGGGGGAGGCGATCGGGGGGTCCTGGAAAGGCAGGGGGCCGGCTGCGGACAGAGAAGACAGGCAGGTTGTAGCGCCCTCGGGGAGCTGGCACGGCCTCTAGGAGAGAAGCTGCCCGACGCCCAGGAGAAGGAAGCGAGGCGGTACAGAGCCTAGAAGAACCTGACTCCAGAAAGAGCATCCTCACACGTGAACAGACGCACCGCCAGGGCGAGGGGCCTAATCGGACCGCGGCCGCGGGGAAGAGCCGCGCCTCGCCAAGCGGGCCAGGGCCCGAGGGAGGGAGCCCCGCCGGCGCGCGCCCGCACAGCACTACGCTTGCTGCTCAGTGAAAGCGACGCCTTCCCGGAAAGGGGAAACGGTGGGCCAGAGGGCGTGGAAGTATTGCTGCAAGAGGGGGCACAGCCTCAGAAAAGGCGGCAGCACTAAATGGCACAGCAGAGGCGGCCCAGAGACTAGTGAAGGGTGCTCGGGGTCGGGAGAAGGCAGCGCGAAGTGGCAACGACCGGGACCAGGGACACGGACCCGACTGAGGCCGCCAGCAGGGGCTCGGGTCCAGACAGAGGGCGGCAGACACCAGAGCCGGTTGAAGAAGTTCAAGATTGGAAGCGGGGAGCTCCGGGTGGGTGGCAAGGGCCAGGGGGCCGGAGAGGGCAGCAGCACAGAACGGCGCAGGCCGAGGCTGGCGACCAAGAGCGCTCGGTGGCCCGGAGGATGCTGGAGGAGGCTCGGACCCTGTGCGGGCCGGGTCCCGGGAGGGGCCGGGGGCGCTGACCTGGTGCAGGGCGCTGATGCCGTCGGCGTTGGTGGAGTCGAGCACCGCGCGGGCGGGCGGCGGGGCGGCGGGGGCGGGCTCGGCCCCGGGGCCGGGGTCGNCCCCGCCCGGCGCGTCGACGTCACACGCCGCCCCGGGACGCGCTGGGAAATGGAGTCCGCGAGCTGACGTTGCTAATGGCAACCTTCGGGCCTCGCTCGGCCCCGAGGCACGCCGGGAAGTCCGCAGCTCGGGGGCGGCGGGCCGAGGGGCTGGGCCGGGGAGCGGCNCCCGGGGCGTGCTGGGAAGTGCAGGGACCAGTTGCACCGGGCCCGGGAGTCGGAAAAGATATAACGCTCATTTTCCCAGCTGATTTATTGTGGGCTCTTTGGTCGGCTCGCTTCAACTAGAAACAGGAAAACAAGGACGTTTCTCTTCTGTCCACAGTCTTTATGCCGAACGCCCAGAACGGAGCCTAAGAGAACGCGACCGGAGATAGTTTCTGCATGAAAGAGTTAATGGATTCGCGACCGGCGAGCCCCGAAACCCAGAAGTGCCTCAGGACAATCCTGCGTCTCTGGGTGACCGCCCAGGTCATGCTGGGAGATAAAATCTGCAGTCAGAGGTCACGGCCATCGGGCCACAGCCCCAACGCACGCCGGGAAATGTAGTCCTCAGGGCCACGCCCCTAGAGGCTCAATGGGTCCGAAGAGCCCCAAGCACCTCCAAAAGATGAGGCTCAAGGGCAAGCGAAGCCCAGATTCCCTTATCGTAACCTCTGGATTACATCCGGGAAAGGAGCCCAAGGGGCGGGGTCCATAATGACAGCGGTTCCCAGAACCTTCATTCGCCCGTCCTTCTCGCTCTCGCAACCTGGGACGTGAACTACGCTGGGAGATGTAGTCCAGGCTCTACATCCTCGCAAGTCATGCTGGGATTTGTAGTCCCGGGTGAGGCGTTCCACGTAGCAGTTTCAAAGCAAGTAGTCTTCACCTTAAGGGTCCTGTACCTAAATCCTGGATAGGAAAGATGAGGCACTTTGATATCGTAACAAGAATCCCATAAAAATTCACAGAAAGGCGCTGAAATCTGGATAGATTTTTTTTCCCCAAGGGGATGTTGGAGCTGCCCACCCACTCCAAAGTCTTCAGTCCTGTAGAAAGATATAAACTACAAATCCCATGAGGCCCCGGGAACGCTGGCCGTGGAAATCAAGGGACTAGGCGTCCCGGTGGTTCTTGGGATATGTAGTTCTTGAACACGCACGCTTCCCACGCTTGTACACATCCAACCTCATTCTGCAGGGATCTTAAAAGACAAGCAGTAAATCATCCCTACAGTTGTTACGTGTGGGTGTGGATTTGTGTGTTTCAGTGCCTGTGCACAACTGTGACACACAATAGCCTGTGTTTTTGCGATCCTGTGTGTGCCAAGGTACATGCTGTTTATAAGGGCTCGTGTTTATTATGTCTGTAAGTGTTCATGGAAATATGCCTGTGTATTTTTGTGACTGTGATTGTTTCTCTGGGGTATCTGCTCAACCCACGCAACGAAGTGTGAGACATGTTCCCACCATCCACTCAATTAGCAATCTTTACACTGACTGTTGTATTTAGGCTCCAGCCTCTATTTTAAAATTCTCTTCTGCTGCAACGGTGAAGAATTCCAGCTCAGATCTAGGCAATCGTGCGTTTGACACTTGTTTCTGCCCACTTCCCAGGTGTGGGATCTGGGGCTAATCTCTGTCTCTGGAATTGTCCAGTGTGTACATATGACATCTGATAGGTACAAGACAATGGCTGTGTACAGACATTTTCATATCCCACTCGTTGAAGTTCTCTTCTTCCCTTTGCTTTTAGGTGGTGAAGGTTTTTTCCCTTCCCAGGCCTGCTGTTTTCTCTCAAGGCTAACACTAGAGTTGCAATCCTTAACCTTAGAACTGGAGGCCCCCCTCCCTGCTGGTGAAAATAACATCAGCAAGATAAGAAGAAGATGTTCCCTGCAATGGCAGAAAAAACACGCCGGTCTGCGTCAGAAAGATGGTCCAGATAAAGGAATGAACTAAAGTATCAGGTTTATTCTGTTGTTCAGTGTGAAGACAGGACTAGGCATTTCTGATTTTTTTTTTAAATTTTAAATATTTTTTTTAATTTATTTCTGAGACAGAGTGTGTGAGCAGGGGAGGGTCAGAGAGAGAGAGGGAGACACAGAATCTGAAACAGGCTCCAGGCTCTGAGCTAGCTGTCAGCACAGAGCCCGACATGGGGCTTGAACCCACGAACCGCGAGATCATGACCTGAGCTGAAGTCGGACACTTAATCGATTGAGCCACCCAGGCGCCCCTAAGCATTTCTGATATTTTAAAACTGTCCCTGGCAGTTATTTGCACAGAGGAAACTTAAATTTAAGAGAGATATGTACTGTGGAAGATACAGCGTAGCTGACTTCTCATGACTATCAGCACAATAAAATATCTCCTGGGTCCTCAAACTCCCACCAACGGGAAGGAGACTTTGTATATGTTAACCATGCCAATAACCATGGTATTCTCCCAAATAGCATCTCAGATACGGGCACGGAAAGAAGCCCTTCCCTTCCCGGGAGTGTCAGGGGCCAAAATGATCACAGAGGAGGGATTTTGTCCCAATGTGTAGAACCACGTTTTCCAGATCTGGTAACATATGATCTCTTTTCCTCATGTGCTTACTTCTCTTTACCCTCTTTTCTTTGTGGGAATGTTTGTCTGAATTGTTATTATTACAGCTCCCTGTGCCTTCCCATTGTGGATTTGTTAGGGAGGGACAAACTGTGTGTGCAGTTTACAGGATGTCAAACCATGGGAGACACACCCAAGCCTGACTGACGGGGCTGGTCTGCCCCCGAGACCCTGGACTTTGTCCTTGGGGTGGGTGAGTGTGTTCCATGTACAGGGTCTGTATATGTGGGTTGGGCAGCCAGAGGATTGGGGCATGTCACAGACAGCTAATTGCCTGCCCATCACTATTTTCTCCTCCTCAAAAAGTAGAGCACTGGTTGGGGCGCCAGGGTGGCTCAGTCGGTCGAGCCTCCAACTTTGGCTCGGGTCATGATCTCACAGTTCGTAGGTTCGAGCCCCACGTTGGGCTCTGTGCTGACAGCTCAGAGTCTGGAGCCTGCTTCCGATTCCGTGTCTCCCTCTCTCTCTCTCTGCCCCTCCCCTCTCACGCGCTGTCTCTTTCTCAAAAATAAACATTAAAACAAAAACAAAAACAAAAACAGAACACTGGTTTTATTTGAGTGGCAAAGTACCCAGCTAGCTAAAGAGTAAGCCAGAGACCTAGCCTTCTTTGCAATTAGAAGAGGCCAATAAGATGCAAATGAACATTACTGGTGGGGCTTCCGGAAAGACTCAAGAAAGGGTTTTGATTCAGCTGAGAGGTGCACCTTTCTGCCTTTCAGCTTTCTGCCCTCTTCCCTTCCTGGAAGCGGATGTGACAGCTCCAGCTCCAGAAATCATACTGTGACCACGGCATGACCTCGTGGGCAGAAGCAGAGCAGGGAAGAAGGAGTCTCAATTCTTGACGGCGCTTTGGACATGCCTTTCCTGCCCAGGACTGCCCACCTCCTTCCTTTAGCTTGTGTGTGAGAAAACAAACCCCCAATTCACCAGAACCATGGTTATTTTGGGTCTCCTTCACCAGCAGCCAAACATAACTCCTAAATGACACTGTTGGCATAGTGCTGGCGTTAACAATGGGAAGGGATCAGAGTCAAGTGCAGAAACATGAAGAGGCAGTCACAGGATGACCATGGAAATAAACAGAATTCTGGGAGCATGAGATGAGGCTGAAATTCATGAAAAAAAAAACACCCCACATATGTCCCTACTTAGAAAGAGAGACTTCCATGGGGCACCTGGGTGGCTTAGTCGGTTAAGCGTCCGACTTGCGCTCAGGTCATGATCTCGCGGTTCGTGGGTTCGAGCCCCGCGTCGGCCTCTGTGCTGACTGCCAGCTCGGAGCCTGGAGCCTGTTTCCGTCTGTGACTCCCTCTCTCTCTGACCCTCCCCTGCTCACGCTGTCTCTCTCTCTCTCCTAGAAATAAAAATATTAAAAAAAAAAAAAAAGAGAGACTTCCAGGGGCGCCTGGGGGCGCTCAGTCGGTTGAGCTTCCAACTTCAGCTCAGGTCATGATCTCACAACTCAAGGGTTCAAGCCCCGCATCATCGGGCTCTGTGCTGACAGCTCGGAGCCTGGAGCCTGTTTCAGATTCTGTGTCACCCTCTCTCTCTCTGCCCTTCCTCCACTCACACTCTGTCTCTCTCTCTCTCTCTCAAAAATAAACATTAAAAAAAAAAGTGTACAGAAACACAATTACTTTTTAAAAAAGAGAGACCTCCACCAGACACCACATGGAGAGAGGTCCCAGCCACCCCAAACAGAGTCACCCTAACCCAACCGTTGCCACTGAGCCAGCAGAAGAACATGGATGCATGAGCAAGAATCCCAGACAAGACGGGAGCCTCCGTCTGGGTTACTCCAGCCTTACTCAGCTGGGTAAGCGTCCAGGTCTTGATTCTGACTCATGTCATGATTCACGGTTTGTGAGTTTGAGCCCCATATCAGGCTCTGTGCTGACAGTGCGGAGCCTACTTGGGATTTTCTCTTTCCCTCTCTCTTTGACCCTCCCCCGCTCACTCTCTCTCTCAATCTCAAAATAAACTTAAGGGGAAAAAAAAAAAAAAGCCCAGACAAGATCAGCGGTGCCCAGAAGAACTGCCCCAATGAGCCCAGCACAAACTGGCCACCAAGCCACCGACTCATAACCTAAGTAAAAGGCTGCTACGGAACGCCAGTCAGATGTGAGGTGAATATTCCAGAACGCCAATCCGATGTGAGGTGAATATTCCAGAACGCCAATCCGATGTGAGGTGAATATTCCAGAACGCCAATCCGATGTGAGGTGAATATTCCAGAACGCCAATCCGATGTGAGGTGAATATTCTGCAGGAGCAAACGGGTTCAGGCAAGCAGCTTCTGAGAGGCCCTCGAGTCTGCTGATTGCAAGCTGCATGCTGTGTGGGATAAGACGAAGCAGGTAGAGGAAAAAGTGGTTTCACTAATGCACCTGCGTGGGGGGAGGCAGAAGCTTTGGGGTCCTGTTTTATTCGTTTTCCTCTTCTTTCACATTGTAATAGAACTGATTTAAAAAAATTTTTAATATTTACTTATTTTTGAGAGCGCAAGCAGAGGAGGGGCAGATAGAAAGGGAGATACAGAATCTGAAGCAGCTCCAGGTTCTGAGCTGTTGGCACAGAGCCTGACGCGGGGCTCAAACTCACAAACTGTGAGATCATGACCTGAGCCAGAGTCGGACGCTTAAGCGACTGAACCACCCAGGTGGCCCTAGTACTGATGCATTAAAAAAAAAACTTTTTAAGTTCATTTATTTTGAGAGACAGAGAAAGAGTACAGGTTAGGGAGAGCCAGAGAGAGAGAATCCTCAGCAGTCAGGGTGCCTGCGTGGTCGAGTTCTGGTGACAGCCCACCACCTCCATGCTGTCCTCAGATGGTGCAGAGAGTGCTGTGATCTCTTCATTTACTCACAAGGACACTAATCCCCACTAATCCCATGACGGGGTCCGCCCTCATGACATCATCGAAACTTGACCTCTCAGAGACCCCACCTCCACAGACCACCGCATTGGGGATTAGGGCTTCAACACATAGATTCCATGGGGACATATCAGCCATGTGTGTGGGATAGGTAGTCTTCCCTCAGCCATTCACATTTGAGATCTGGGGCCCAGGAGCCAGGCCCCTACGTGCTCAGGAACGTGCGCCCATCCTAAAGGTCACAAAGGTGGGCACTGCTTTGTCACTGAGAGCAGATCCTCCTCCCGTGAGCAACTTTACAAATTATTTTGTTTCAAAATTCAGATATAGGGGCACCTGGGTGGCTCAGTCAGTTAAGCATCTGACTCTTGATTTCAGCTCAGGTCATGATCTCATGGTTCATGAGTTCAAGCCCACGTCGGGCTCTGCGCTGACAGTGCAGAGTCTGCCTGGGATTCTTTCTCTCCTTCTGTCTTTCTGCCCCTCCCCTGCTTGCTCTCTCTCAAAATAAGTAAACTTAAAAAAAAAAAAAACAGTTCCTTAAAAAATAATAAAAATAAGGGCATGTGGGTGACTCAGTTGGTTAAGCGACTAACTTCTGCTCAGGTCATGATCTGTTTGTGGGTTCGAGCCCCGTGTCAGGTTCTGTACTCAGAGCCTGGAATCTGCTTCGGATTCTGTGTCTCCTCTCTCTCTGCCTCTTTCCTGCTCACACTCTGTCTCTCTCTCAAAAATAAACATTAAAAAAATAATTAAAAAATTAAATAAACACTAAATATTTTAAGTTAAAAGAAATTGAGATAGAATTCACACTGCGGGGGGAATATCCTGCTTCAAGTGTACAGTTCAGGAAGGGCCTGGTTGGCTCTGTCAGTGGATTGTGTGACTCTTAACCTCAAGGTTGTGGGTTCAAGCCCCATATTGGGCATGGAGATCACTTAAAAAAAAATCTCAGGGACACTGTGTGGCTCAATCAGTTGAGTGTCTGACTTCAGCTCAGGTCAGGATCTTGCAGTTTATTAAGTTCAAGCCCTGCGTCGGGCTCTGTGCTGACTGCCAGCTCAGAGCCTGGAGCCTGTTTCAGAGTCTGTATCTCCCTCTCTCTCTGACCCTCCCCTGCTCACGCTGTCTCTCTCTCTCTCTCCTAGAAATAAATTAAAAAATATTTTTAAAAAATCATACAAATAAAAAGTAATTTTAAGTGTAGAGTTCAGGGGCTTCTTATAGTCACCAGGTGGTGTCTGCCACCATCACGGCCAAGGCTGAGCACTTCTGCCAGCCCGCAGAGAGCCAGGGCTCCCCTTTGCCCTCCGCACAACTCATGCAAATGAAATCACACACCCTGTGGCCTCAAGTGTGGCTTCCTTCACCAAGCATCACGTGCCTGAGACTCGTCCACACTGCAGCCCATCAGGACCCCATTCCTGTTTAGGGCTGAATAACACCCCTTTGTACGATTCCTTGGTTGACGGACGTTTGCATGCGTTTCCACTTTCTGGCTGTTGTGAGGTTACGAGTAATGTCGCTGCTGACATTTGTGTGCATTTGTGTGTGTGTGTGTGTGTGTGTGTGTGCGCGCGCGTGTGCGCGCACGCTTGGACATGTTTTTGGTCCCCTCAGGCAGACCCCTAGGAGCGGAATTACAGGGTCATACGGTGACTCTGTTTAGCTTTCCGAGGACCGGACAGACTGGTTTCCACACGCCATGTTACATTCCCACCAGCAGCGGGTGAGCTTCACCTTGACCCCTCACCGTCCTGAGTGCGGCGGTCAGTCGGGGAAGCGTAGAGGCTGGCGGCGGGCTCATAATGAGAGAGAACTCAGCCAGTGCCTGCCGGGGAAGCATTTATTTCAAGCCACAGAGACAGGACGAGCGCTCCCAGGGCTCCGGCTCCAGCCCCAGGTCCTCACTTCCAGCGGCCTCCGACGCGGCCCTTCCCTGCCCCCTTCCGGCTGCGGGAGAAGAGAGAGGGGGCTGTCAGGCAGGACAGGCGCCCCCAGCCTCTGCCCTCAATTCAGGAAGTCCCCCCCCAAAAAAAAAAACTCCGGCTCTCCCTGCCCAGAGGAAGGCGCAGGCAAATGCATTCTCCCTTCGCGGATGGGGTGGGGGGCTTGATGGTCCCGGGGCAGCTCCCCTGACCCGAGGGAGCTGACCTCGGTGGGGGAGCTGAGGGCGCCCCTGTGGGCGCTGACAGATGTTTAGGAGACGTGCGGGGGGAAGGGAGGGGTGCGTGTGACTAGCACGCAAGACGGGCCAAGGCTGGCGTGAAGGGCGCAGACAGCGGGAGGCATGGGTAGAGGAACAGAGCAGGCGCAAAGGAGGCTGGGGAGGCAGAGCCAGAAACTGCATCAGTTACAGCCGGTGGTCAGCCCACCCGCGGGGCCGGCCGGCCTGGGCACCGCTGCCTCCCGCCCCCCCCGGAGGCCAGGAGCCCCCACCCCTCCGGCTCTGACAGCCCCATGTGCTCCGGCCACCGGCCGCCCTCCCCGGGGCCAGGGCGCCCGCCCCACCCGACGACCACGGACTTAGGGGGACGTAGGAACAGAGATGGAGACCCAAGGAGAGAGACCGAGGGCAGAGAGAGAAAGAGAAGAAGAAGGCCCCAGAGAATGACAGACAGAGAGAGAGAAAGGGACAGACACCAAGAGGGGCCGAGGGACTGAAGGGGAGCGAGAGGGAAGGAAAGAGGAACCCCAGGGTCGGAGAAGGGGCGTGGGGCTCGGCGGCCCAGGCACACTCACAACTTCTGGGCGTGGCTGATGCGGTTGTACAGCACGTTGATCTGTAAGGGG
>NW_027528892.1:1184489-1246805 GCF_008692635.1 Crocuta crocuta
GGGGGGGGGGGACACGCCCACCCCTGCCCTGCGCCAGACACGCACGCACGCCCCTGCCCTTCACCAGACAGGCACACAAACCCTGCCCTGTGCCAGACACGCACGCACGCCCCTGCCCTGCGCGGGACACACATGCACGCACATCCCTGCACCAGACATGCACGCAAGCCTTGCCCTATGCAGGTCATGCACACACGCCCCTGCCCTACACCAGACACGCACGCAAGCCCCTGCCCTGCACCAGACCACCCCTGCCCTGCACCGGACAGGCACGCAAGCCCTGCCCTATGCTGGACACGCATGCATGCACGCACATCCCTGCACCAGACACGCACGCAAGCCCCTGCCCTGCACCAGACAGGCACACAAACCCTGCCCTGCACCAGACCACCCCTGCCCTGCACCAGACACGCACGCAAGCCCCTGCCCTGCACCTGACCACCCCTGCCCTGCACCAGACCACCCCTGCCCTGTGCCAGACATGCCCGCCCGCCCCTCCCCTGCACTGCCCTCTGTGGGATGCAGGTCTCACCTCATATTTCTGCTGCTTCAGCTTCTCCATCAGGTCAAACTTCTCAGACTCCAGCTGGTGGATCCAGTCCGACAGCTCCTGGGCCTTCTCCCTGTCAGGGGCAGAAGGGTGGTCACGGACAGGGCCCGCCCACGGCCCAGAGGACGGTCCAGAGCCACACGGCCAGTGTCCTCTGAGTTGGGCATCATCGGCACCATTTTGTTAAGAGGTGAGGCCCCAATATTCAAAGTGAATGGAAGAAAGAGGTTTTAAGTCTCCGCCCCCTGTCTTCACATCCAAAAGTCGTATTTCCCAAGGGAGGAAAATGTCATGTCAGGGACTCAGGCTCTGGAGGCAGGAAGCCCCGGTTCAAATCCCGGCTCTGCTATCTTCTGGCAAAAGTGACTCCCCTAGGATTCTGTTTCCCTCTCCACAAAATGTACAGAAAAATCTGTGGCCACCTGCTCTCTGTCTCTTCTCCCTTTCTTCCTTAGACACAACCTTTGGCAACAGGCCCAGTTAAAAAGCTACTTTCCCGGGCCACGTGGGTGGCTCAGTTGGTTAAGCGCCCGACTTTGGCTCAGGTCATGATCTCGTGGTTCGTGGGTTCAAGCCCCGCGTCGGGCTCTGTGCTGACTGCCAGCTCAGAGCCTGGAGCCTGTTTCCGTCTGTGACTCCCTCTCTCTCTGACCCTCCCCTACTCACACTGTCTCTCGCTCTCTCAGAAATAAATAAAAACATTTAAAAAAATAAAAAAATAAAAAAGCTACTCTCCCAAATCTCCCTGTGCATGCTGGTGGGCGCGGCCAATGGGGTGAAGGCAGGCCATGGGGTATGGCTTCCAGGCAAGCCTTTGGGGCTCCTTCTTTGCCACTTCTTCCTGTTACTTGGATGTGAGACCTGGAGCTCCAGCAGCCACATTGGACCGAGAGGTGATTTTGAGGATGGAAATATCAGGCTAAAGATGGCGGAGGAGGCTAAAGTGGCTTTGCCACTGCCCTTTCCCCCGGGCACATTTTTATTGGAAAAATAGGAGTCTGGGTCTCCAGTGATTTTTTTTTTTTAATGTTTTTATTTATTTCTAGGAGAGAGAGAGAGAGNCTCCAGTGATTTTTGAAGAGGTCCCATGCCAGCTGTGGACTACCTGGTTGCAGATTGCTTCTGAGAAAAATCAGCCTCTGTGTTTTAAGCTGCTGTGAACAGATCTTTTTACTAGAGGCCAAACTTATTCTTTTTTTTTTTTTTTTTAAGTTTATTTACTTTGAGAGAGAGAGAGCGCGCGCGCAGGTGCACGTGTGAGAGTGGGGGAGGGGCAGAGAGGGGACAGAGGGGATCCCAAGCAGAGTAAGACGTGAGCACAGAGCCTGAGGCTGTCTGTGCTGACAGCTCTGAGCCTGAAGCCTGCTTCAGATTCTGTGTCTCCATCTCTCTCTGCCCCTCCCCTGCTTGTGCAGGGGAAATAATAAACAGACATTTAAAAAAGAAGAATTGAATGCTCAACCGACTGAGCCACCCAGCTGCCCCGAGGCCAAACATATCTTAACTGATAAAAATCTACTGCCTGGAGCTGTTACAGGATGAACTTCTGCCTGCAATGTGCTGGTACGCAGTTAGCCCTCAGTGAAGCTAGTGTTACTATTCATCTGATCATTGCTAGCCTTGCCCGTCTTCTCTCTCCCTAGCTACTGGCTTAGCCACTGCCCTCTCCTCCGGGGCACATTTTTATTGGAAAACATTTTATACACCCTCATACGACCTTTATCTAATGATACAGTGAGATAATGGGGCCTCAGCATTAGCGGACCCCAATTACAGGTGGGTGGGTGCCAGCGGACAGGGGCCAAAGGGCACAAGGGAAAACGAACGCCCGCTACATGTGATCTTACGCCCGGTGATACCGCGCTCACACGGGCAGAGCAGAGCGTGGGCTGTGGGCTGGAGCCATTCAAATGCCTCCCAGAGCTGACCCAGAGCTCTGTCCTCACACTCGTGGGAAATCCGCATGCGGAGAGTGGTTACATCAGGGAAATGGGCAAATGCTACAGTCTGGACTCGCCGCCCGTGGAGAACCTGCTGCTAAATGTCTACCATCACACCATTTTTTTTTAATGCTGTATTTATTTCTGAGAGAGAGACAGCGTGAGGAGGGGAGGGGCAGAGAGGGAGGGAGACACAGAATCTGAAACAGACTCCAGGCTCTGAGCTGTCAGCACAGAGCCTGACGCAGGGCTCGAACCCACGAACCGCAAGATCATGACCTGATCTGAAGTCGGACGCTCAACCGACTGAGCCACCCGGGCGCCCCACCATCTCACCATTTTTAACAGCAAGCCCTGGGGTCAAATCCCAGCTCTTACGCTAGCATGCTGTGCAGCCCTGGAAAGGTTACTTAACCTCTCTGTGCCTCAGGTGCCCCATCTTTAATGTGAGGATAATAATAGTCTCACCTCTGGGTCATAAGCCTGCAGCCATTCCCATCACTACCGTCACCTCACTGACCTTTCCCAGTGGACCACGTAGACTATCCTCCTCTCGTCGTTTTTACCAATAAGGAGAGTGAGGCTCAGAGAAATTACCTAACGTGCCTACGACCACACAGCGGGGGAGCGGGGCCCTGTCACCGAGCACGTGACATCAGAAAGTGAGTTCCAGACCCTCACTGTGCAGCCTCTGGGGTGGTGGGGGCGCCTGGCTTTACGAGCCCCGTCCCAGGCCAGAGCACAGCAAATTACCCATGGTGCCGCAGGAGGGAAGGTCCCCCGCAGCCTTCCCCCGGTGGCTTATCATGAGCGTGGGCTGCCCTGTGAACGGGAGGTGAAGCGGGGGTAGAGTCTGGGGGGGGGGCAGAGACGTGGCTGGAAAGTTCTCACCAGCATGTCTGGCTTCGATTCAGAGAAAAGACGGGGCCTTCCTGAGTTTCCACAGGACATCAATAAGGCAACATAATCTCCTAAATTTGGGTCAGCTGCTCTGTCTGGCCATGTTACCTCCCACACTCCACAGGTCCTGGTACCCACGAAAACGGGTCCTTATTGGTGACATGTTTCACAGGGAAGACAACAGGGGCTCAGAGAGGGGGAGACACTTCCCCAAAGTCACACAGCGTGAGGGCTCAGACCTGGGCTTCTGCCCTCCCAGAGGGGGGAGAGGGTCCCCTTATCTCTCTGTCTGTCCCCTTATCTCTCAAGCCCCTCCCACCCTGAGTCCCCCAGGCCACCTACCGGAGCTGGTCTTCTCCCATGTGGTCGATGTTCAGAGGCTTCTTACGCTCAGACAAGATGCGCAGTTTCATCTCCCGACCTGTCTGGCGCTTACCACGCTTTTGTTCTGCCTGAGGGTAGAGGGGAGGTGCTGAACTGTGGGACAGATCAGAATCCGGGGGGCTGAGCTCCTCACCTCCTGTCCCTACACCCAGGAAGCTGGATCCCAGGCCCCTCCTCCCTCAAGAACCAGGGATCTGGGTCCCTAGCCCCTCCCACCTCAGACCCAGGAGTCCTGACCCCCAGCCCCTCCTCCCTCAGACCCAGGAGTCCTGGCCCCCGGCCCCTCCTCCCTCAGACCCAGGAGTCCTGACCCCCATCCCTCCTCCCTCAGACCCAGGAGTCCTGACCCCCAGGCCCTCCTCCCTCAGACCCAGGAGTCCTGGCCCCCAGCCCCTCCTCCCTCAGACCCAGGAGTCCTGGCCCCCAGCCCCTCCTCCCTCAGACCCAGGAGTCCTGGCCCCCAGCCCCTCCTCCCTCAGACCCAGGAGTCCAGGCCCCCAGCCCCCTCTCCCTCAGACCCAGGAGTCCAGGCCCCCAGCCCCTCCTCCCTCAGACCCAGGAGTCCAGGCCCCCAGCCTCCTCCTCTCTGGGAATGCAGACCTAAGTCCCAGCAGACTGGACTCACCTTGACCAGGTAACCCCCAAAATGGGCTCCCATGTTGGATAGAACCTTCTTCTTTTTGGCATCATCCTCAGCCCGCTTCTTGGCCTCTTCCTCCTCCTTCCGCATTTTCTCCTCCTAAGGGAAGAAAGGGGTTAACCCCAAGGCCACCCTCTGGGGGAAGGGGTCTGAGATGGGGGTGGGGGAGGGCGGATCAGGTATGAGCTGATGGAAGCAACAATAAGACCCAACGCATGAGACAAAGTCCATGTCAAGAAAGGCAAGAATTCAGGCATTTTGCTCCTGGCCCTCCAGGCCCAGCCGTATGACCGCCTGCGAATTGAGGCCTTCTCCGCTCTGGTCCTTCGTGTGCCCCAAGCAAGAATTAAAAGCAGAAGGGATGTGCCTGCTTTTCTCTACATTTCTGTATCCTGAATGGCCAATGGTGAGCGTTGCTGTGTGGCCTCAGTGCAGATACTCACCCTCTCTGGGCCTTTGTCTCCCTTATGCTCATGAGACAAGAATATCGGTGTCAGAACATGGAGGAGGGGAACTGCTGATGGGGGTGAGGCACTTGGGCCGCTAAAAGGGGCTGAATGGCCTTGAGCCTGAGGAAGGGCCTGGAACGTCTAGTGAAGGTATCACCGTGTTTCAGAAAGTCCGCACTGCCTGCTCCAGAAAGAGTGGCTTGCAGAGCAAACCGTCTCNGCTGGCGAGGTGGGCACGGTGGGTTTTTGCACGGCCAGCACAGCACGCCCCACCCGAACCGCTTTCCTACCGCTGCTGTACTTTACCGACGGAGGGGCTTACACAGCGCACATTTATCACCTTACAGCTCTGCAGGTCAGAAGTCTGAAATGGGTCCTTCTGGCCACGTGTAGCAACGTGGATGGACCTTGAGGGTGTTAAGCTGAGCGAAGAAAGTCAGGCAGAGAAGGACAGATACCATATGTTTGCACTCGCGTGTGTAACAGGAGAAACTTAATGGAGGACCATGGGGGAGAAGAAGGGGGGAGATGGGCATGGAGGAGGGCACTTGTGGGGATGAGCACTGGGTGTTATATGGAAAGCAACGTGACAATAAACTATATAAAAAAAAAGAAGTCTGAAATGGGTCTTATGGGCTAAAATCCAAGAGTGAAGAGGGCTGCTCCCTTCCTTCTGGGGCCCCAGAAACACATTTTTAAAATGTGTATTTTTGAGAGAGACAGAGACAGAGCACAAGTGGGGGAAGGGCAGAGAGAGAGGGAGACACAGAATCCCAAGCAGGCTCCAAATTCTGAGCTGTCAGCACAGAGCCTGACACGGGGCTCGAACCTGCGAACCATGAGATCACAACCTGAGGTGAAGTCAGACGCTCAACCGGCTGAGCCACCCAGGCGCCCCTCAAGATCCCTAACTCAGTGGCACCTGCAGAGTCCCTGGGGCCACGCGGGGTACCGTAATCACAGACCCTGGGAACTGGGACACAAACATCTTCAGGAGACCAGTACTTTGCCAACCATGTCACTCTACTATTAATCTTTAAAAACGGTTATATGAGCCAATAAAATTCTCTTTCTGCTGAATCCAGTTTGGGTTTGGGTTCCAACAGGCAGATCCTTGACCAACAGACCACAAGGACCTCCTCGGGACCACAGAAAATATCACGACTGGGAAACAGAGCCTCCAGCTGCAGGGGTAACATTTGGTCTCCAAGAGGAGGGGAGGCACGCACCGCCAGCTTAGCCTGCCGCTCGCGCTCCTTCTCCGTTCTGAAGCGCTGTTGTTCAGCCCTCTCTGCCCTGCGCCGCTCCTGGGGGAGAGAGAAAAAGGAGGGGGTGTAGGGACCCCCCCCAAAGAAGGTCAAGAGCAGACATGAGCTAGTTTGAGTGTGACCACCGACTTAGGCACGGTTCCCAAAGATTCAGCCTCGAGTCTGCACCGGACGGGATCCAGCCCTGGCCCCCAGGGACGGCCCGGGCCCCCGGCCCCCGGGGTTGGGGGCGAACCCCACTTCCCTCCACTCACAATGCGCTCTTTCAGGGCAACGAGTTCCTCTTCCTCCTTCTTCCGCTGCTCAAAATGCACGTCGATGAGCGTCTGCAGCTCCAGCAGATCCTTCTCCATGCGCTTCCGGTGGATGTCCTGCAGCACGGAGGGGGGGGCGTCATTCCCAGGCAGTGCTGGGGAGGAGACGCCCCCCCAGGGCACCTCTGAGCAATGTTGGGGACGGGGCCCCTCCCGGCAGGGACGGGCTCGGACAGTTTAGGGAACCAGGAGCGCTTTCGCGATGTTTCCAGCAGGTGGCGCCAGCGGCCCATTCGGGTCATTAGGGAGCCTGTTCCTAATTTGCACAAAAGCACCCTGGGGACAGGCTTGTCCAGCCGCTTACATCGAAGTCCACACGTTCCCCTTCTGGGATCTTCGGGGGGATCAGCGGAGGGACCACAGGCCTGTTGGGTGGGAAGGGGAAAGACTGAGAGGCCTGGGCTCCCCGACGCGGCTGCCGGGCTGCCCACCAGCAGGTGGCTGGTCCCAATCCGGTGCGCCTGCCCGCGAAACACGCGGGTTTCCGAGACTTGGTTCCAACCAAAGAATGTAAAATAGTTCACTCACAAGGTTTCCTACCGATTACATGTTGAAATAATGAAATTTCAGATATAATGGGTTGAATAAAAAACGGTATTAAGATTAACTTTACCTGTTTTGCTTTTTAAAATTGAGCTGGTAAAAACTATATAGTTACATATGCGGCTTGCATTGTATTTCTANACTGGAATTGTCTGCTTTTTAAGACAGCACCTTCACCTGATTTCTTCCCCCTCCCCTGGCTGTCCCACCTCTGAAGGGAGCCCTTCTAACAGTTTTGCCCTTTCATTAATTCACAGGACACTCACGATCCATGTCCCTCACTCCTGTGACTTTGTCATTAATTACAGGGGACTCACCAATTCCGCCTCCAGCCGCGACTCCCTTCTAGGTCCCAGACTCAGGCTAACAGCAGCCTGCTGAACATTCCCGCCTTCTCACACATACGCCTTCACTGAGCTCATCGACCTCCCCAGGAAGGAGTGGGGTGCGCAGCCCAGATCCCAGACTGTGCTCCTTACCTCCTCCCTGCCTTTGCCCCAATGGCAAGTCCTGGCCCCTGTGCCTGGGAATCGCCCCAGTCTCCTCCCTCCTTTCCACCCTCTGTCCCCTGCCCCAGCTCAGGCCTCGGTCCCTCTCATCTGAACCTTCATGCCGGCCTCTTCCTGGCCTCCCAGCCTCGCTTCATCTTCCTTCCTGGCTTTAGTGGGGCATTTCTAACACCCAGACCTCACCCTTAAGACAAAGCCCAAGCAACTCAGCACTTGAAGCCCTTCTCCATCTGGCCCAGTCAACTCCTCCAGCAACCTCTCTCCTCCCTCACAGACATATGTCATGGTTCCCTGGCTACGTCATGTGCCTATTTGTACCCCTGGGCCTTTGCATATGCTGTTCCCTCTGCCTGCACTGCCCTTCCCCTGATATACTCCACCCCCCCTGAGGCCTTCCATCCTCCTGAAGCACACCTGTGCTCTCTCACTCAGGTTTATCTCCTCGGCTCAAAACCCTTCCAAGGCTCCCCAGGGCCCTGCCCCTCATGGCCCCGCCCCGTCTTGGACTCAGGCTCTAGCCACAATGAACTCGGTACCACTGGCCGCACCAACCCAGAGAACTCTACTTCTAGGATATTTCTTATGCTCACATTGCTGCCTCCTTGCATCTCCAAGCCCCAACGTCACTTCCTCCAGGACCCTCACTTCCTCCAGGACCCTCTGCCCCCACGAGCTTTCATGGCCTGCAGGGATCTGCCTAGTTTAGGGCCTCACCATCAGAATGAGCTGTCTCATTCTGTGTCTGTCCCCTGAAAGCCTGGCCTAGATCCAGCTGCCGCATCCTGTGTGCACTACACAACTGTCTCGCCTATGATAACTCTCCCGCCTCAGTCAGCCAGTGAACTCCTCATCCCCTAGGACTGGGGCACCACCTCCCCTGGGAAGCCTTCCCTGACTACCTAGGGCAAACACAGGGCCCTCTCTGTGCTACCATCACTGTGACAGGGTCTGACTCGCCAAACACCGCAGGAAGGTCTCTGGGATGAACGATGAAAGAAGGAAGGCCTATCCTTTCCGGTTTCAGTCGCCCTAGTTGGTTCCCTTCCTTTCTCACGCCGTCTCTGGTGGGGACACGTGTAGGGGGATAGACTTGGGACCCCCCCGAGGACCAGGAACACGTGTAGGGGGATAGACTTGGGACCCCCCGAGGACCAGGGACACGTGTAGGGGGATAGACTTGGGACCCCCCGCCCCAGGATCTCACCTTGGTTTAGGCCGCTCCTCTTCTAATGGGGAGAGACAAAGAAATAATTAGCACGAGTTCATGGGGGCAGGCCTGACACGCCCAGAGAGGACGCCCCCCTCAAGCTCCGCCCCCAGGAGCAGCTCTGGGGGAGAGGCATGAGTGGGGGGAGATGAGGGGGAAGGGAAATCAGGGTGGCCGTAATGGAGGAAGAGGGTCACACGCATCAGATATACATTCAGAACTGGTATGGGGATCCCCCTCCCACTTTACTGGGAACCCAGGGGTCCAAACCTCCAGACCTTCCTCCTACCACCGCCCCCCCCCCATTAAACCTAACACTGCACGATGTCCCCAGTCCCTCCCCCCTGGGGACGCGGGAATCCGGGCTAGCCCCCTCTGCAACTCAGGCCCCAACCTTTGAATGTATATGGAGGAAAAAATTAACAGACAGGGTCGGGGGCGAAGATGGGCGAGGTGGGGGTGCCTGTCCGCAAACATCCAACCCTTCTACAAGTATTCCTCCAGGCTGGGGAAGAAGGCTTGGGTGTCGGTCCCTTTAAGAAGGAAGGGAAAGGGTTAAAGCCTCAGCGAGGCCATTTCCCTTCGTGGACACCAGAGGGCGCGCGAGCTCTCCGGGGCTTAAAGGACCGGGCCTGGGCGGGTTACGGGGGCGCAGGGGGTCCTCGCTCGGGTCAGGGCCCGAGGAAATCGGTCTCGGCAAGCGAAGCAGCCGCGGTTACCTCGCTCTGCCACCGGCTCCGGCTCCCCGGCGGCCGGGNCCCCGACCAGCGCCCCCTCCCCACCCGGCCCCGCGGGGCAGCCCCAAGGCTGCAGACCCGCGGAGTCCAGGCCTCACCTTCCTCCTCCTCTTCCGCAGCCTCCTCCGCTGGAAGGGGTGGGGGCAGAGAACGCAGGGTTAGGGGGCCCGCGGAAGGCGCCGGAACCCCGGAGCGTGGGTGGGGGGCGTGGTAGGCCCCGCCTGCTCTCGCCTCCCGCGGGCGGGCGTGTTCCCAGGCCACCAAGGCCGGCCCACTCCGCACTCACCTTCGGGCTGCTCCCTGAGGACGGGGTAGGAGAGAGCGACAGGGACAGTTAGGTGTCTTGCAGGTGGGAGAGGGTCCCCACATCTCCACGCCCCCAGCCCTCCCGCCAGCCACTCACTCCTCATATTCCTGCTCCTCGGTGTCCGACATCCTGTGTGACCTAAGGAACAGAGAACATGGGAGTGAGGTGGGATCCCGATGGAGGGGGGGCTGGGGGCCTGGACTCCAGGGTCTGAGGGAGGAGANAGGGCTTTGGGCGGTGTGGTGGGGCACAGCCCCAAAGCCACAGCTCCTGCCCCTCAGTCACCACAGCTGTCCTCTTTTGTCTTATGACATGTCCATGGGAACCTGATCCGAGCAGGGATTAGGAGAAGGTATTTGGGAAGGGACCATGGCCTGAAGACAATAGCTGCCCCACCCCCAAAGGCTATTTTGGGGGGATGTCGTAGATGGTGAAACAGAGGACATTTCCTAAGAAGGGATTCAAGGGGGGAGACTCCTGGGTGATTTAGTCACAACCTCTCCCTCTCCCACCCCTCCCCCTCCCCTCTGGCTGGTTACCTCCCCACCTGTCCCCTCCTTTCCCCACCATGCACAGCTGTCCAAAGCAGCCCTGTGCACAGACCTCATCCTGACCCCAACATGGACATCACTCCATCTTTGAGATCCTCCAGGCCCCACAGTACCCAGGTTAAGAGCATCCCTAAGTCCTGATCCCCACAGACCCTGAGGCCCCAATTTATGATGTCCCTGGTTTCTGGGGACACACAAGTTCTCATGTGTCCGGATTCTGAGGCCCCTGTACTTGAGACTCCAGACTGTGGGCTCAGACATCCTCAGATCCTGACGCCCTGGGTCTTCAACACCTAAATTCTGAAGCCCCCAGTTCCAGACGTCCAAGCTCAGAGGCACAATTCATGATGTTCCGAGTCATGACATTGTCAATTCCGACTCCTGCAGTCATAAGGCCTCAGACCCCGAGACCCCAATTCCTGAACCCCCTAATTCCAAATCCCCAGTCCTCACACTCAGATTATCTAATGTCCAAGCCCATATAACCCTACATTTCTGAGGGTCTGAAGGAGTTCTACTCGGGGACGGCCCAATCTCGGCACCCCCAGATGCTGTAATTCCCAAATCCTAAAGCCTCCATCCTCAGTCCCCATGACGGCCGAGCCTCCCAAATTCCCAAGCCTTCATTCTGTGCCCCTCCACCTCCGTGGCTCCTCTTCACACCCCTCCCGTCTCCCACCCCTCCAGTCCCCTCCTCCGAGTCCCAAGTTACCTAAGGCTGGGTCTGCAGGGGCGGAGAACAGCGGGGCAGAGCCTGGCTGACCTAGCGGAAGCACCCCCGGGTTTATAGCTGAGGCTCAGCCCCGCCCCCCAGGGGAGAGGGAGGGGGAAGAATTCCTTTCTCCAACCAGGAGTCCCAGCTCAGGGGCTGCCCTGCCCCCATTCTGGCTCCACATTTAGGATCCTGGTGCCTCCTGGCTGCTTGAGGACCCCCTCCACCCCATCAACACGGCCCTGAACCCAGGCTGGGCCAGGCGACCCCCGATCTCTGGGCTCCCCACCTCCCGTACAGCACGCTGCATTCTCTCCTTTGCAGTCCCTGGGCTCAGCACACAGTAGGTCCTTCGAGAATACTTATTGACAAAAGGGGACCATGGGACACTTTGTCTAATGTGGCTCTTGTTCTGGTTTCTGGGTCTCTGGGCCTCCATCTGACACTGTCTGCCTCTCCTTTGTCTCTGTGGCTCCCATCTGTGGATCTCTGTCTCTGTCCATCTCTCTGTCTCCCCCCCCCCCCCCCCGCCCCTTTGTCAGCCACCAGGATTCCACGCTGGTGACAACAGACGCTAAAGCGGGGAAGCAGGTGTGGGTGGGGGGAGGGGAGAGGGTGTGGTGTCAGGCCCGCACGACCTCACACTCCCCCACCTCCATCTGACACTGATCTGTTTTGGGACTCCTCTCCCTGCCAGGCCGTGACCTTGAACTCTAGGGGAGCCAGCCCAGAGGGCGGGATTCCTTGCCCCTCCTGCCTCTCTCACTGTGTGCCCTCTCTGTTTCTATTTCTGTGCATTTCTCCGGGTGGGAGGGGGGGTGTCTGCATCTCTGTATTTTTCACTCTGCGCGTCTCTCTGTGCATTTTTGTCTCTGCATTTCTGTGGGTGTCTCCGCGAATCTGCCTCGCTTGATTCGTGTCTGTTGGTGACCTCATTTCTGGCTCTGGCTCCGTGTCTCTATCTTTCTAGCTCTTCCGGGGGTCTCTCTGTGTCTCTGCCATTGCCCCTATTTGGGGCCCTATTTCTGTCTCTTTCAGTGATCTCTGTGTTTCATTGAGTATGTCTGCCTCTACACCTTCCCTTTCTTTGCAGATCTTGCTAGGAATGTCTGTCTTTTCTCCCTCTCTTTGGGTCTCTGGCTCTGTGTGTCTGTGACTCGGTCTGTGTGTGTGTGTGTGTGTGTGTGTGTGTGTGTGTGTGTTTGGGCCTTGGTCTGGGCATCTCTGTGCACCCCCATTCCCACTCCCAGAGGAGTGGAGAATGCCCTGCACTGCACGCCCCTGCTGCCCCTGCTGTGTGGTGTGGCCCTAGGGGGCCCTCTCCTCAGTCTTCTCGCTTCCTCACACCGAAGCCCCCCCCTCCCCCGGCCCTGATCATAGACATGCAGCCATTCTTAGCTCAGAGAGAAGCTTTATTCCTCAGGGACACCTTCAGGGCCGGGGATGGCCGGCCCGCTCAGCCCTCAAACTTTTTCTTGCGGCCCTCCATGCCGCTCAGCGCATCGATGTTCTTCCGCCAGTCTCCCACCTCCCGGTTCTCCTGGGGGTGGGGGTGGGTTCAGAGGTTAGGGTCTCTCAGATCCTCCACCCACCCTGCAGCCACCCGGATCTCCTTGTCCCCTCGGGCGATCCCTCCAAACCTGCCCCCACGCACATCCTGTCTCCTTCACACACTCCTGGCCTCCTTGCTTCCTTCTCTTCCTGTTACACCCTCGGCTCCCCTTCTGCTCTACTCTTCTCTCGCGCGGACTCCCTGGTGTAGACCTCGGGCACTTTTTGACTCCTTGCTACTTCCTTCCTTCCCTGTGCAAGGTTCCTGCTGAGGACCCTTACCAGATGCTTCTCCCCCTGACTCCAAGTGCCACCTGCCCCGAGCTTAGGCCCTAGGAGTGNNNCCCCACCCTCTCCTCTGAGCACCCCTTTTCCGGGCACTAGCCACACTCACCTTCTCTGTGTCCTCCTTCTTCACCTGCTTGAGGTGGGCCCGCAGGTCTAAAGACTCCTTAGCCCTGGTACCCAGCAGAGCCTGCATCATGGCATCGGCGGAGATCCTCACCCTCCGCAGGGTGGGCCGCTTAAACTTGCCCCGAAGGTCGAAGATCTTCTGGTTCAGATCTGCGATCTGGGGGCAGCCAGGGGGGCAGTGGAGACACCCCCTCTTCCGCTACTCTTCCACCCTGCACTTCCCTCCTGTGTCTCTCCAGGCCTCATCCAGGCTCCCCCCGCCCCCCTGCTGCCACCGCCTTCAGGAAAACATCCTAGCTCCTCATCCAGGACGAGTCAGCCATCCTCGTCGTGGGCCCAGCCTCTCTCTGAAAACACCGCCACCGCCGGGTCCAGCCGCTGCACGCCTCCCACCGGATCCCGGCGCCCTGCCTGAGCTCACTCATCCACCCTCGATGCTCCGGCCGCACATTTCCACGAGCACGACTTCTGCCCTCCCGCCTCCGGCCTTCTGCATGCTGTTCCCTCTGCCTGGAACAGCCTTCCCTAACCAGTGCGTGCTCATTCTTCTGCCCCTCCCTGCCAGGCCCGCGGGTCTCTGGTGTCTGCCTCCTGAGCAGCTGCAAGAGAGGAGGCTGAGCCCACAGCGCCAGGTCCACACCCTGCCCTGGAGGCAAGCAGGCCGCCCCATGCCTCCCACCTCCGTGATGTTCTTGGTGACTTTGGCCTCCACGTCGTATCTCTCTTCGTCCACTTTGTCCACGCGGGCGTGGAGTTGTCGGCACAAGTNAGATGAGTAGTTTGAAGCTAGACTCTGGGGCAGTTCGAACAAAGGGTGCTAGGAGCCAGGGGTCCCGAGAATCTGACAGAATCGGGGCTGGAGAAACCAACCTCTAGAGCTCCGGGGGCTGCAGGCGGCTGCAGGCCGTGTTTCCGAACCCCTGAGGGGAAGGATTGGGACACTGGACCCCAAGGTCCTGAGCAGAAGTGGGAGGTAGTGAGTAGGCCTGTAAGTCATCGCAGGAATGGAGAACGGGACACTAGGGACCTCGGACCCCGGGCCGGGCCGCAGTCCCCGAGCGGCGGTACCTGCAGCTCCGCGAAGCCCAGCCCCGCCAACTCCAGGGGCGGGCAGCGCGTGCTCAGAGCGCGCCCCTTCTCCCCGCGCCGCTCCTCCGCTTCCCGCTCCAGCTCCTGCTTCGCGATCTGCAGCATCAGGGTCTGCGGAGGGGGGCCGGGGCCGGCAGCCCACCCAGGCGAGCGGATGAGGGTCGCGCAGTCCCGGGGAAGCCACGCGGGCCGGGACAGCCCTCCAGGCCCGGGCTCCCGCCGTCTTCTGGAGACACGCCCCCTCCAAGTCCTGTCCATCATCCCAAGGCTCCGCCCCCTATGGGAGGGGTCTACCCGCCACAAGGCCACGCCCACCACGCAAGCACAGCTCTCCAGCCCTGCCCCCAACCCGAGGACACCTACGCGCCCTCTCCAGGCCTATCCGCACCTTCAGCTGCAGCTTCCTCGAGGCGGAAATCTTGGACTTTTTCTGCCGGGGTGAGATGGAGCGAGGAGCAATCAGGGAGGGGAGGGGAGGCCGGGCGGTGGGAGCGGCCTCACAGCCCCTCCCTCAAGCCCGGCCCAGATTTGGCCCGCCTCCAACGCCTGCCCTGAGTCTACCCGGAGCCTCCCCCTCAGTCTCCTTCACCAATCCGAGCTTCTGACTGATTAGGCACCGCCCCCCATACCCCAAGCAATCGCAGTTCCCATGGGCAACGGTACTTGGCCCGTAGCTCTCACCGTTCCCGGCCCCGCCCCCTTATAAGCTCCGCCCCGAGGCACTCCACCCTCCTTGGCCCCTCCCGCGGCCAGCCCCCCGCCCCCGACCNCACAGTGTTTCCAGGGGCTGCAGCCTCCCGCCCCGGGCCCTGCCCGGCTGCGCCCTCCCCTGCCGCGCGCTTCCGGCCCGCTCCTGCTCTCACCGCATCTCCGCTGCTGGAGGAAGAGAGCCGAGAGCGGGGGGTCAACGGTGGGCCTGCGTCCTGTCCTGCCACACCAGCTCCCCCGTCCTCGGGGCCTAGGCGGTCTGATTCCCAAACTTACGTCGTACAGACACCCGGGAGTACTGTCCCCACCACCCTTCTCAGGCCGTGGGTCCAGCCTCGCAGGTCTCAACCTCTCAGGACCCCGGGAGATCGCCCCCCCTCCCACCGCCTCTGGCCTCGGATGTCCGGTTCCCAGGCTGCACTCACCCGTCCGCCATGCTGAGACTCAGGCCAGGGGTTGTAGGAGGCAGAGAAGGGGCAAGGGGCCCTTGGAGGGTCAATAAGGGGGCGTCCGGGGTGACCTTGAAGGCCCCCAGGGCCTTTGATCTCCTCCGGGCTGCTCAAGCTTCACGGAGGACGCTGAGATGAAGGGCGAGAACTGAGACTAAATATACTGCTGCCGCCTCCTCCCCCTGCCCAGGATGCGAGATAACTGGGGCGCGTGAGGGGTGGGGTGGGCCATGCTCCAGCTGGATCACCCTTCCACCTTGGCGGCCTGGGAATCCAGTCCCCTCTTCCTTCTGATCTAGGAGTCCTGGCCCCCAGCCCCTCCTCCCTCAGACCCTGGAGTCCAGGCCCCCAGCCCCTCCTCCCTCATATACAGGAGTCCAGGCCCCCAGCCCTCCTCCCTCAGACCCTGGAGTCCAGGCCCCCAGCCCCTCCTCCCTCATATACAGGAGTCCAGGCCCCCAGCCCTCCTCCCTCAGACCCTGGAGTCCAGGCCCCCAGCCCCTCCTCCCTCATATACAGGAGTCCAGGCCCCCAGCCCTCCTCCCTCAGACCCTGGAGTCCAGGCCCCCAGCCCCTCCTCCCTCAGACCCAGGAGTCCAGGCTCCAGCCCCTCCTCCCTCAGACCCAGGAGTTCAGGCTCCATCCCCACACTGATGTACAATCTCCGTGAGAGCTATGGTCAGTTTCAGTGCCCCAAACCTCTTAGCCACTCAATAAATTTTTATTTATTTGAGGATCCAGGTGTGGCCCAGACTCTCACAGGCAGCAGCACAGAGACACCCACTTCTAGTTCACTTGGAAGTAGGTCTCCTCTTGACTGCCCTAGGGCTTCCCCTCTCCCAGCCCTGGAGACAAGACTGAGGTCAGGAAAGCTACATGGGCACATGGAGAAGAGGACCCCGCTCTCTACTTGGGCCATGTGGGTGCTGACCAGCCCTGGAGAGCAGACTACCCCATTCCCCAGTTAAAACAGGACCTCTGGCAACAAGGGGACCACACGGAGGGCCGGAGCCTCAGGGCCAGATCTCCAGGCTCTGTGTAGAGGCTCAGGAATGGAATGTAGAACTCTGAGAGAACAATCTAGAATTCTAAGAACAGAATGTAGCATCCCAGGAATGTAATCTGAAATTCTAGCAACACCTCTGAAACTGATTGAGAATGTTGAGAGTGTTACTGAGTATTCTACAGGCGGGCTCTATTTCCGGGACCTGACTTTACAAATCAGAGATGGGGGGCTGGGTATCTGGTAGTCGGGGCAGACTCTCTGGTTTTGGGGTCTGAGTCCCTGGGGGCACAGCCTGAACCTCTGGGAGTGAAGCCCGGGACTCTGAGGGCAGTTTGAGGTGCTCAGAGGGTGGGGTCCTGCCTTCCGAAGGCTGAGTCGGGTCCTCCGGAGGCTGGTTCCCTGCCTCAACGGGCGGGACCAGGACGTCAGGAGGAGGGGTCACGGATTGCACCGCGGGCGGGACCAATACATCAGGGGGAGGGGTCACGAGTTGCAGAGACGCGTGACGGCGGAGGCAAGCCGAGTCCCCGGCCTTGTAGAAGCGTGCGAAGGTCTCTGAGGGCATGGAGGGCGTGGTCTGGGTGTGCGGGGTGAATCCAGCCGCCTGAGCCAGCTCTCCGACCCGGGCGGAAAACCCCTGCAGCTGCTCTGGCCGCAGGTCCACCAGGTACCTGCACCCAGGAAGTGGTGTGTTAGCGGTCCTGGCTGTTGGCCGTCAGCCAGGACTTTCCCTGCCCTCTGCTGGCTCACCGGGCTAATTCCACGATCAGGTGTCCTCCGGGAGCCACGCAGGCCCCGAGATCAGGGCTGAGAAGATGCACCATCCTGGGCAGAGAAGAGGGGAGGGGTCAGGCTCAGACTTTCAGGTCCCGAGGGAAGAGTGGGGCTGGGGGATCGGTACACTGATTGAAGAGGGGCTGGAGGCCAAGATTCCTGGGCCTAAGGGAGGAGATGTTGGGGGAGAGAAGTCTGGGAACCTCCCTCTTACCCACAGGCCACGTAGAGTAGCTGGAACCGTCCCTTGTAGCAGGTCTTGTGGTGAAGGGTTTGGGCAGAGCTGAGAGGCAGGAAGTGGACGGTGAAGAATTCCGGGGAAGGGACAGCTGGGGAAGACTCGCAGAGTTAAACACACAAAGCTTGGAGATAACAAACACTCTTTGCCTGTCTTGAAGCCCTTCCTCATAGGTGGATTCCTGGAAAATTCTGGGAAAGTCAGCCCGGCAGGCAGAGACCCATTTTACAGACTAGGCAACTGAGACTCAAAAGAGGGCAAGAGGGGTTGGCCCTTCCTGGTTCCAGAGGACATCCAGGAAGAACCAGGTTGGGGGATGGTTAGAAGGAAGCAGGACCGGAAGTGAGGTGTGTGTGGGGGGGGTGTCTCTCCAAAATTGAGTTGAGACACAGCACCTTGTTAGAATGTTCTCGTCTCGGGGCGCCTGGGTGGCTTAGTCGGTTAAGCATCCGACTTTCGCTTAGGTCATGATCTCGCGGTTCGTGGGTTCGGGCCCCGCGTCGGGCTCTGTGCTGACTGCCAGCTCAGAGCCTGGAGCTTGTTTCAGTCTGTGACTCCCTCTCTCTCTGACCCTCCCCTGCTCACGCTGTCTCTCTCTCCTAGAAATAAATAAAAAATATTAAAAAAAAAAATGTTCTCGTCTCTTAGTCTTCAGCAGGTAGGATTAAAATTCTATCTGAATGACGATAATAGTGTCCGGATTTAGGAAAGGGAGAGAAATGCAGAGAGAAGAGAGAAAAAGAAGACTTAATGACAGGAACGAGAGACCATTTGTGCAGGCACTGGAAGCCAGGGTAGCACGCACTCTGGGCTGGGAATCCCTGGAACCTGAAGCCCAGGATGGGGGTCCGGGTCCCACTGCTCCCCGGAGGATGATGTGCCCAACTCGCATTCAAGGGGGTGAGCGGAGTCGCACGCTTACCGCGCTGCGGGCTTCCTTCCCCCTCGCCGTGCACCTGCTCAGGGTGTCCCTGGCTGGCTCTCGGGCGCCCCCAGGCGGCCACCTCTCGGAACAGCTCCGTCACGTTGTGCTGAGTGATCTCACTCGCGGTCTGGGGAGAGCAGGGGCGCAGCCCGGGTGTCGCGGCCACCACGCCTTCCCCCAACGCCCAGTGCGAGCGTGCGGTGGCGGACGGGATGGCGGCTAGCTGAGATTTCCAGACTGGGCTTGGAAAGCACGGAGGCGCGGGGCCTCGAAGACCCTCCCCCAGAACCCAGCGCCGTCAGGCACTCACCTTGACCGGCTGTCCGTTGCTGGTCCGCAGGAGGCTCTCATCGTCCGCTTCGATGCCAAAGGCCACGAATGGCCCCGTGGCGATGTCCCCCCAGTACCCGCGCGCTGCGACGCGCTCCCCGTGCTGGGAAAGCAGGGAGCGAAGAGGCAGGTGAGGTCACCGTCGAAGACCCCGGTCCCTATGTCCCAGAAAAGAAGGATCGGCCAGGGCAGGGCGTGGACACGCACATGGCTCAGGAGGCGGCCGGACGCAAGGGTCCGGTTGGGCACGTGGTAGGCGCTGGAGTCTCTGAGTTCAAAGGCGACGCCTGTGTCCCTCCAACGCCGGAACTCGCGAGTGTGGATGACTCGGGCCTGGGTAGGAGGAGGAATGAACAGAAGCCTAAATTAATCTGGTATATGGGTCCCCAGCCCCTCCTCCTCAGACCCAGGAGTCCAGGCCCCCAGCCCCTCCTCCCTCAGACCCAGGGGTCCTGACCCCCGGCCCCTCCTCCCTCAGACCCCGGAGTCCTGGCCCCCAGCCCCTCCTGCCTCAGACCAGGAGTCCAGGCCCCCAGCCCCCTCCTCCCTCAGACCAGGAGTCCAGACCCCCGGCCCCCCCTCCAGCCCCCTCACCCCGCGGTCGTGCAGCTTCATGTGCAAATCCCAGTCGCTGACACCGCGCCGGGCGTCGTAACGGGAGCCCAGGTAGTGGCGCAGCCTGGAGTCCCAGAGGCGGCTCATGGGGAAGACCTCAGGACCCTTCTCCCCGCCCGCCCAGAAGCGGAACACGGCCTCCAGCGCGTCGCGCTCGCGGAACTGCACGGCCAGCACGCGTGGGGAGAGAGCGAGGGAGACGCGGCTGCAGAGAGCGGTTTCTCCCGCTTTACCCCCCCCGCCCCGCTGCCATCCCAGGGCGTGAGAATGAGTCTCCCATTTCTCAGACGAAAAAACTGAAGTTCTGGGAGTAACGCCCCAGGTCACATCCCACAGTGGGAGCCAGGGAGCTGGGGTTCGACCTCCAACGGGAACCCTTTTGGATTGCCCGTGTCCGGTCTTCCCGCGGCCATCCAGGTCCTGGGCGGTGATCGCACCTTGAGGGCGCCCAGGCTGAGCCAGGGCAGCTGCTCCGCCAGGCGGTCGGGCTCCGGGACCAGGTGCGCCAGGCGCTTGGCCTGGGCGCGCACGAAGGCGGCCACCTGGGGGCGCAGCAGCGCGTTCCCCCACACCTCCAGGAAGGTCTCGCTCCTCTCTGGGGAAAGGTGGGGCTGGATTAGCGGAGAGAGCAGAGGAGTGAACCCAGAAACGAGACCCGTGTGGGTGACGCACAGCCTCTTCATAGCAGCCGCATTACTTTACAGTCACACACGCATAAGGGCCACTGGCAGACTCCCCACCCATTCCTCAAACGGGAAGAGTAACTTAGACCTAACCTAGGTCTGCTCCCAGTCTTCCCCGCCCTCCAGGTGAGCCCAATCCTGAATTTCATGTTTAAAGTTTCCTCGCCTTAAAAAAGAAAAGGTTATATATCCAGATGGAAATGGAGATTTATGCGTGTTAAAATATCATGGTGTCAAATTGTTCCACTTTAGGAATCTTTTTTTAAAGGTTTCTATTTATTTATTTTTGAGAGAGAGAGAGAGAGAGAGAGAGAGAGAGCGTGAGCATGGGAGGGGCAGAGGAAGAGAGAATCTTAAACAGGATTCACACCTAGCGCAGAGCCCGATCCCAGGGCTCCATCCCACCACCAAGAGCTCATGAGCTGAGCAGAAATCAAGAGTCAGAGGGCTTTGCGGACTGGGCCGCCCAGGTGCTTCTAGTTAAGAATTTTATAAGACAATGGTATGCCTTTCGTTGGATACACATATACATCTATATCAATGTATCGGTGTCAGTATATAAATTGTTTAAGGATCTTATCATAGAGAGCTGTATATCTTTAGTTAGGATAGATTAGATTAGTTCTAGTTGTTCCAGAGCCTTCTACAAGGTGCATTGTGAAACGTGTGTGCTCTATTCTGAAGGCTCTGGGCTGTTAGTGACAACTGCCATTTCTAAGTATGATGACAAAGTCTATGTGATAAGCCAGGAGATGTGCATTTTTTTAAATCTTCACAAAAATTCTATGGGGAAACAACTTCTAGGATCCTCATTTGGTCACTGTAGAAACTGAGGCTCAAAAAGGGGCAGAGACTAGCCCAGGCCACTCAGGAAACAGAGCTGGGGTTTGAACAGACTGTCTCAGTCCAGACTTTGCCCTAGGCACTAAGCCGATTGTTACTGAGAAATCATCCTTTCTGCCTCCCCACCCAAATCCTCTCCCGTCTTGTCATTTCCAAGGCTGCCTCCTCCAGGCAGACTCCCTAGGATTCACTCTTCTAACTGAGGGGACTGAGGCCTGTGGGAGGCTCTGGATGATTTCAGCCAAACCTTCCCCAAACCCCGGGATGGACTCGCTACCTCTTAAGAAGTCCTTTGATCTCTTTTGGCCTTCTCCTGTGGTAAGGAGGGTTTGAATGCTTACCCTGTGTCAGGCACTGTGCAGAGAATTTATGCAGATTTTCTCCTGGAATTCTTTCAATAGCTCTAGGAGGTAGTATATTTAGCCCCATTGTACAGGTGGGTAAAGATGAGGCTCTAAGACTACCAAATGAATGACCAAGTGGTGTAATAGACATCAATGACACAAAGGTTTAATTGCACCATTGAAATGCCAGAATCCTTGTGAGGTGGGGAAGACACGCAGGGGCCAGAATGTCTGGGTCCTTGTAACTGACCTTGCAGCCCCATCTTCTCAGGTTCCTCCAAGGCTAGGCTGAAGATTAGCATGTGTCGGGCCACAGCTTCCAGATTATTCTCAAGCACATAGAACTGGAAAGACAGGGCAAAATGATTCCCTGGCTCCTAGGAGACCCAGGAATGGGAGACACCCTCCTCCTCCCTCCACAGGACCCAGAACCCTGTTCACTGGCTTGCTTCAAACACAGGAGTCCGGGCAGTCATCTTCATTCTCCTCCCTCCACCACCCCAGAACCCAGCTCACATGTAACCTCCTGCGAGGCCAGAGCGCTGCCCGGGCCAGAGTCCGAAGCAGGTGCCGCCCATCCACGGAACCCACCAGCAGTACATCTAGCTCGGGGGTCGTGTGCTCTGCATCCTCCCGCAAATCTGGGTCCACAGGAGGACCTGGCAAGATGACACAGGCTGGGGCTGGTGGTCTGGAGAGCGTCCCCTGCAACCGCCCCAGAACGATGGACTACAACTCCCAGCAAGACTCGCACGCCTGGCCTAGGTTCCCAAGGGAGCTGTGCCTCTACGCATTCTGGGAATCGTAGTCCGCAAAGGCCATTTGGGCTGCCCCGTGAAGACAGCGCCACCGTTGGAGCCTCAGAGAACGTTAGCGCGCCCCCTGCCGGCTGCGGAGGCAGCTGCCCGGTCAGATGTGGTCCTGGGTGGCGACTCACTCTCAGCCTGCAGGTCCAGCGCCGGGGACAAGCCCCACCAGGACACGGAGCCGAAGCCTGTGCCAGAGCCTGCCGGTGTGGTCATCGCCCTGCAGGACAGACGTCCTGGGAGTCCCCAAACTTCGTCCCTGCGTCACCCACCCATTCCCCTATCACCGCCCCTCACTCCTCATTCCTCTCCTCTCTGTGACATCCCCTCACCTCTATCCTTCCAGAGAGTCCGGGTCGCCCCCTCCCTCCCTGCTCGGTGCTGAGCGGCAGCAGTTCGGCACCCACTACACACAACTACCCCTCGCCCCCTTCCTTTTTGAACAATCACCCAATGAGAGTACGTGGGTTGGCCCCGGCGCGATCAACTGACCAATGAGAGCGAGCGGGACCGGCCAGCTGCGAACTTTTGGCCAATGGGAGCGCTTGCGGGGCGGAGAGCGTGTGGACGCGGTTGTCATGACGACGGCGCTGGCGAAGGGGCGGGGCTAGGATGAGCTGGGGCGGGGCCTGGGGAGGTTGGGGCGGGGCCTGGGACAATTCACATTTCTGGGATGGGGGACATGGAGGCAGATTCAAACGGACACAGAACGGGAATGGAATCCTGATTAATTCAAATTAAAGTGAGGCGGCCTAGACCTCCGTGTCCCCTGTCCCTTTCACATCGTGGTTCCACCACCCAGGGCTTCTCAACAGGCGGGAAAGAGCGAAGCGCTCGGTCTAGCTAGCGCTGGCCGCTGGTCAGGTTTGAGGAAATGTGTTAAACACAGTCATTGCTAAGAATTAACTTTTTTACTAATTACTAAAATTAAATTCCAGTTAAATACATTACATTAAAATAAAGGTAATACAGGGGCGCCTGGGTGGCTCAGTCGGTTGAACGTCCGACTTCAGCTCAGGTCATGATCTCACAGTTTGTAGGTTCGGGCCCCGCGTCGGGCTCTGTGCTGACAGCTCAGAGCCTGGAGCCTGCTTCGAACACTGTGTCTCCCTCTCTCTCTCTGCCTCTCCTGATCGTGCGGTCTCTCCTCCTCACTCTCTCAAAAATAAATAAAAACGTTTAAAAAAAGAAAAAAAAAGAAATTTGTTAAATCACATGGACATCGCAACCTGTGTAACTGATCAGATCTCCCTTTTCCCCTTGGCTATCAGGAAGCTCAGTGCAAGTTAAAGAAAAGTGCCTTTTCTTTAGTACATGGGGGAACATTTTGCCTCATTTTCCACTTAACCTGCTGGTCAGAGAGCTTTCTTACCAAATTGCATGGACCTTTGTCTACCACCTGAAGTCCTGTCCAGGATAAGAGGAAGGAGAAGCCAATCACCTTTCCTAGACACAGATCAGGAGACAGAATTTGTTGAAGGAAGAAAGGGGGATAGTTGGAACTGTTGGCTTTCCCTGCGTAACTGTCCTTTCTTCCAATTGCTGGGAACTTCATTCCCAGACTTTGCATATCTATTTTGTTTCCTTGATGAGAGCGAGTCGTTCGGAGGTGAAGTCTGGATTTGCATCAACTTGGGGTTCCCAGTGTCCAACAGAAGCTGCCACACTGAAGACCTCAGGGAAAATAGAATGGATAAATAGTGGAAGAAGGAAAGGAAGGGAGGGGAACATGGGCATGGAAATCTAAGTCATAGGTGAGGGAGCGGATTAAATTCATGAGCAAGTAAGTGATTCGCGGACTCCTGGCAGCAAGCATAAAGTAGGTGTTGTTATTATTACCACAAGTTTTTCAGGTGAGGAAGTGGAGACTTGCAGGGGTGAGTGAATCAAGAAATGATGGATGGTGGGTGGCTGGGCCAGTTTCCCTCGGTGTGCTGCCTGATGGCAGCCCTATGCTTGCCTTCGTGTGATCCTACCCTCTTGCCCCGCCCCGCCCCTGCCCTGCCCTGCCCACACCCCATCAGTGAGCATCAGGTCAAGCCACCCAAGTTGCTGAGTGTTTATTTGGTCCCAGGAGCAGTGCAGGAATCCGACTAGGGACAGGAGCGGGTGATCCTGTGCAGGAAGAGGGGCGCTTGGGAGCGAAGAGGGTAGTAGCCTGGGTCACTGATTGTCAAAGCAGAGCGTGGGAGCCTGGGGTTGGGAGATGCCAGATGGCTCCCCTCCCCCACGGGTCCTCGGGGCTTCTGGGTCTGTGCTTGGTGGGAGAGTTGACAAGTCACCATGATTGGTGTAATGGGGGATGAGAAGGCAGGAATGTGTCACGTGGGGGGTGAGGTGGGGGTGGTTAGTGGTCGGAGAAGGCTTAAAGGTAGACCCGGGCCTGGCTTTGGCCAGGAATCTGAGGTCAGAGGCCGAGTCCAGGCTTGGCAAGGGGCTTGAGTTGGGGCTTAGGGTGCAGGCAGCGGCCTCGCTCGGTCAGGGGGCCGCAGGGAGTGCCACTGGGCAATGGGCCGCCGGGGGTTGGCCAGCATGTCTGCCCAGTGCCGCAGGCCAGCTCCCCCGGCCGCCGCCCCCACGGCCACCCTCCCGATGGCCTCGTTCTTGCCCAGCTTGTCGTAGTCCAGCACGGTCAGCTCCACCTGGACCTTCTGGAGACAGGAAGGGCAGGGGGAAGAGAGAGGAGTTCAGGAAGGAGGCTTGGCGGCGCGGCGCTGGGTACCATCGCTAAGGAGATCCTCTCCCCAGCAAGCAGATTCCAGGGGGACTTGTTAGAGCGCTGGGCAAGGCTTTTCAGGGGACTCGGAGGGGGCATGTGGTGGGGAGTGAGGGGGCGGAGAGCCTCTGTTAGATGCGCTAGAGGCTTTCTTCCTCTGGAATCAGCTTTCAAAGAAGATACATCTTAGGACCCCCTCAGGGAAGAGCCTCCCAAGCGGCGGCAGACTTTCAGGGACTCTTAAATGCATGGAGTGGCCAGGCCTGGGTCCTGGGTAGGCCCTGCTCCTGAAGAGTGTTGTGGAGGTATCTCTTTTTCCTAGCACCCGTTACTCCTGAGGAGGCGGAGCACCCTGGTCTTGCTTGGGGGCGGGGCATCTGGTCTTGCTTGGGGGCGGGGCACCCTGGTCTTGCTCGGGGGNGGGGGCGGGCACCCTGGTCTCGCTCGGGGGCGGGCATCCTGGTCTTGCTCCGGGGCGGGGCACCCTGGTCTCGCTTGGGGTGGGGCACCCTGGTCTCGCTTGGGGTGGGGCACCCTGGTCTCGCTCGGGGGCGGGCACCCTGGTCTTGCTCGGGGGCGGGGCATTCTGGTCTTGCTCGGGGGCGGGGCATTCTGGTCTTGCTTGGGGGCGGGGCATCCTGGTCTTACTTGAAGGCGGGGCACCCTGGTCTTGCTCGGGGGAGGGCATCCTGGTCTTGCTTGGAGGCGGGCATCCTGGTCTTGCTTGGAGGCGGGCATCCTGGTCTTACCTGAAGGCGGGGCACCCTGGTCTTGCTCGGGGGCGGGCATCCTGGTCTTGCTNTTGGGGGAGGGCATTCTGGTCTCGCTTGGGGGCGGGGCATTCTGGTCTTACTTGGGGTTGGGGGGCTCTGACCCTCATAAGAGGAAACTGAGCGAGGGAACGCAACCTCAAGCCCCCAGGACCTGGAAGTTGCTGAAGAGTCTCCCTTCCCCTAGCAATAGGGGTTTCTAAGGGCCTGGGACTCTGGGGGAAGGGCTGTTCTGGGAGGGGCTTTGGGTAGGTCTGAGCTCACCTGCACCTGGTCACAGGGCACCTCGAAACTGAAGGCCTCATTGTAATAGGGGTTCAGAGTGTTCTTCTTGATGGTTGTTTTCTTCTTCCGTACCTTTTTGCCGCCTTGAAGCAGGTGGACCTTGACATATGGATCTGGGGAGAGAAAGGAGTCTTTTAGCCCCACTGTCAAGTCTAGGGGGTCACCTTGAGGAGAAGGCATGAGAGTCTTCTTCGGAACAGCAACACTCTGCGCACCCCTCACCCCTCACGTCTCTCTCTGTGATCAAAGCAAATCTATAATCTTCCATGGCAGCCTGGGCCTCCCCCTCCCCTAAGGGACCCTCAGAACCTAAAAACAGAGAGATCCTTTGCTACTGAGCCTCCCACTACCACCACCCAGACCATTTCCTTGCTTCCCACACACCGGAGAGCCCTCCTACATCCATCTTCTTCAGGTTCTTAGCCTCCAGGACAATGACGGTGAGCTTGCCGGCCGTAGGGACGTAGCGGAGGGAGAAGCAGATGTCACCTAGTTTCTCCTGCTAAAAGAGGGGGGAACCATCGCTGGAGCCCCTGCTTCCCGTCCATCCCCTGTCGGACCTTTCTTCCCTCCCCCTCACCTTAGAGCGGAATGGCCCAGGTAAGACCACAGAGGGACAACCCAGGGACTGGAGAGGTTGTACCGGAGAACCCCTGGGGCTGGCCCTTTGCTGCAGTGGAATGGCTGCTGCCCTGAAGGTCCAAGAAGCCTGTGATCTGCTTGGCCCAGGGTCGCAGCGGGCTGCCGTAGGGTCGTGGCCACGCATGCTCACCTCCTCCCGAGGAGCAGCCTTCAGCTCTCGCCAGGCCAGCACTGGCCGTCCCAAGTCGACGGAACTCATGGGGACCCGCACCTCCCCAATGGCATCGTTTCGGGAGAAGCGATCAAAGTCGTACACCGCCATGACCAGTACCCTGCCCCCCAGCTCCACGTAGGGGACCTAGGTGAGGGGGCCACAGAGGAGAGAGCACAAGGTGGAGAGTAAGAAGTCAGAGAGACAGGAAGGAAGTGGGGTGCAGCGCGTTCAGGTAGAAGAAGGTGGGTGGGGCAGCAAGGGTTCAAGGGAACAGGTGTGGGGAAGTCTATGGAACCCAAGTAGGCAGCCCAAGGACCAAAGGCACAGCCCAGGGTCAGCAGTCCCCACAGGGGCAACCCAGGGTCCAGTGTCACAGTCTCCAGATCTGATAGCTGCCACCGGAGCTGTGGTTGCCAGCAGAAGAAGCTGAAGGAGTCGGTCCCCAGGATTCCAGGTACGGGGGGCAGGTTGCCAAGCCTGGGGCACGGAGGCCAGGAGCTCACCTTGAACGCAAAGTTCTCCCCAAAGTGTGGGTTGAGCGTCTGCCGATGCACCTTGGTCTCATACCGCCGCCGCTTGTCTGGCAGCAGGTAGACACGCACGTAGGGGTCGGAGGAGCCACCCAGGTCTAAGGCTGCCAGTCCCTCGGCTTGCAGGATGCCCACTAGCAGCTGAAAAGTGACGGTGTGTGTGTGTATGTTTGTGTGTGTGTGTGTGTATGTGTCATCTTAGCCTCCTTTTGTGGAGCCTCCTTGAAAAAGGGGCTAGAACCCTCGGACCCTCCGCTCCACAACATCCCCTCCTCCACACCCACCTGTCCACTCTGGAAGTCGTAATCGAGTGAGTACTGCAGTCGTCCTAGCTCGTGCTTTTCTGCCACCTGTGACCCTGGCCCAGACGGGGCTGGCTCCAGCTCCTCCACTTCCGGCTGCACCTTTGGGAGCCGGGGGCAAGGGCAGGTGAACCCTTCCCCCTGACAGTGGGATCCTCCACGCCCAGAAGCCAAGGGAGACTCACAGACCCCTCAGGCTATACCTGGGCACTTGCAGGGTAAGCAGAATCAGTGTTTGATTAGTTATGTCTGACACAGTCAGGGAACAAAGTGTGATTCATGATGTCTGCTATGGGAAAGAACAGACGTGGGGACACACGTGCAGCGTGTTGTGCCTACACTAGAAAAACAAGCGCTCCTAGTGCCTCACTGCCTACAAGAAGGATGCAGAAGATTCTGTTTCACAGGTTAATGGACTATTGGGGTCATTGTCCAACTTGATGAGTTAACTAGTGATCTTGCTATAGAGAAACATGGAAGAGAAAAGTATATTTCACTTATATTTGCCATTCTAAACTGGAACAAGGCTTTTTAACCTAATCCATCAATTTTCAAAATTCAGTGTGAATCAGAACTCTCCTGAGACATCTCACTTCAGAGGTTCTGATTCAGCAGGTTTGGTGCAAGATGCAGAATGTATGTTTCCTCAAGTACGTGGGGGTGATTCTGATGTAGATGGTCTTTGGACGTCAATGGCTAAAGTGATAGGGATGGAGGCCGGCTACCAGGACTCTAAAGGTCATGGCTTATGGGTAGATTTATAACAGCTATTTGTTGACAAGAGAGGAGGGGAAATATCAATTACAGACCACAAACTTGAGGCTCAGAGAAGGATAGTGAATTTCCTTAGGTCACAGAGTGGGGAATGTTTCCTCTGGGTTGGAAACCGAGGACTGCCTGGCTCCCAGAGCCTTACACCTGTTACCTTTCATTTTCCCTCCAAGCGCCTCCTTCAACTTACGTTTCTTTATTCTCTTGAGAATGCCACACCAGCCTCCCCGCTAGCCTCCTTGCCTCAAATCTGTCCTCCACGTGGGTTCCAGAGGATTCATTCCAACACTCATGTGACCCTGTTCCTCGCCTGCTCACAAATCTTCCTTGGCTCCCAACTGCCCTTGTGACATGGATACTACTCAGCTCTTCAGACACACACTCTAGAGTGCAGTATATTTGCACTCTATACTCCAGCATAGAGTGAAAAGTGACTCAGGGTTTCTCGAATATGTCTCAGACTCTGGATTCCAGGCCTCAGCACACACTGTTTCTTCTCTCTGTTCTTGGCTAACGCTGTGTGTTCCTTGGGTTTCAGCACAGAAGATGCCTCTATTCGGAAGCTTCCTTAGACTCTGTGGGTTATCAGGTGGTTTTTCTGAACCCCCGTGTGTTCTGTGCTGCCCCTAATGTGGCACATAACACCCTGAATTGTGAATGTCTGTGTGAGTGTCTGACTTCCCCCCCAGACTGGTTCTCATGAACAGGTCCCCAGGGTCACAGTTAGGTAGCTAAACACACAGGGGATGTGAGTGGGTAAGATGGGCATAGGAGAGGGGAGAGCAGGGACTGAGGCTGCTAAGCCCGGGTGCAGGAAGGGCAGGGCTGAGGGGCTGGGCCAGGCCACACCTTGTCTATGTAACTCCGACCCAGCTCCTTCACTTCCTGAAGGTGGACCTGGGCTTGGGCCTGAATCTTCTTGCCCGACCGCCTCCGACAACGCTTCCGGTAGAGGCAGAAACAGCAGCTGAAGACGAGGAGGGCTGAGGCCAGAATGATTGTGGCCAGGGCCCAAGGGGGTACTGCAGAGGGCATGGAGAAAACACTCACTGAGACCCTAGGAAGCAAGCTGGCGGATTCAGTCTGGGTTACACGTACAAGCCGAAATCCTGGCCAGGTTTTCCCTCCAGCCACTTCCATTCCATTTTATTCCCGTGTTTTCCTTCCAACTGATCTCACCTATAAAGCGATTTGATGCCCTTATTCTAGGCTGACACCATCCAGATTTTCTTGCCTGTTAACTGCACCTTCCCTTAGACCCCCTTTCTAATTTCTGCTCCACACACTGAAATATTTAGAAGCCATGCCCCTTCCCTGGCCTCAGTTTCCCTATCTTTAAAGGAAGGGAGAGGTGGGCCTTCCAATTCACAATCCAAGATCCCATTCCACTGCACATTCTTTGGCCTGGTTCTCGATTTTCTTGCAAACCCGCTCCTCTTGCATTTCACTCCGAGTCGAGTCCATAATTCCAGCCGCAGTCCCACCCGGATTTTCCAGCCCGCCAGCCGAGCACACCCTTCTGAATCCGCTCCTGAGAATCCTAGCCGGGCTTTCCCTCCGCTCTGGCCCCGAGTCTCGCTCACCAGGGCTGGGGCCGATGCGACTCGAGTCCGGAGGCGTGTCGGGCGCAGGCGGCCCTGGGGTTGGGGGCTCCGGGAACATGCCGGCGGGGTCTCACGGTCCTTTCTGCGGAGGCACCCAAGAGCCGTAGCCCCCCACGCCCACCCCGTGCATCCAGGGAAGCCTCCGGAATAACGAAAAACTCCAACTCCCAGCGGCACCCTGGGCGACCGGCCGCACGGGACTCAGCCTTCGGTCGCGAGGCATGCTGGGGGTTGTAGTGTCAGCCTCCCGCGACCGAGGGCGGGCGCGGCCGTGGGTTCCAGTCCCTAGCCCCATCCCAGAGGGATGCCCCCGCCCGCCAAGGCCCCCCAGGAACCCCGCCGACTTCTCATCCCTCAGTGCCCGACTCCACAGGCCTGAACCGGAAGTGGGCGAAGGCTGGCGTGGGAACCGGAGACCTGAGTCGCCCCGAGCAACGGGTGGCTCTGCCCGGACGGGGCAGGAGCACCGCTGGTTGCCCTGGCAACCGGCTGTTGCCGAGACAACAGGCCGGGCTGACGTCCAGATGCGGAATCCAGGCGCTGCGGGCTCGCTCCACGCGCGGTCAGGACCCCAGCCCCGGACCCCGGGCGAGGCGAGCGTGGGGAGAGGGCAGCCTCGGCCGGCGCTCCCGGCGCCCAGGGCTGACTCCTCCCTCCAACGCCCGGCCCCGCGAGCCTCTCTCGCTCCTGCCGGGGGCTCCCTGCTGCCACGGCCGGGGCAGGGTGGGCTGGGGGCGCGCATCCTTCTCGGCCTGCCTGTCTCTCCCCCGCATCCCGAGCTCTGTCTTCACACCTGTCCTCATGATCTCTCCCTCCACCCCCTATTTCTGCCTATTCCCCCCACCGGCCCCTCGCCGCCCCCCGTCGGCGTCTCGTTTGCCCTCGGCCTGTGGTCTGGTCTGTGTCCCACCCTCTCCTGGCTGCTCCTCCCTCCCCTCTGCCCTTTGTCTCCACACCTGTCTCTAAATCGCAGCGTCCGCGTTTCAGCCTCCAGCCCCTCCACTCCCGTCGGGCCCTCCCCAGTGTCCCCACCATGCCACACGCCCCGTCTCTCCAGGGGTGAGGATGAGCAGGGGGCTTAGGGAGGGGGTCCCAGAGGCTCCTACCTGCTCGGCGGCTGGACCCGACCCTCCCGGGAGACGCCCAGGCGCCGGCCCCGCCCGGACCCCGCCCCCGCACGCGGGCGGGTGGCGCTGTCCCGGGTGCTGATCACTGAGCTCGGTGGGGCGGGGGCGCGGCAGGGNGTGTGTGTGTGCGCGCGTGCGTATTAGGTCTCGAGTAGATGGAGAGCCCCGTCCCTCCCCTCGTCCCTCCCCCAGCCAGGAGCCACCAGGGTGCCCAGGGATATTCACCCTGGTCCCTGACGATTTTCTGCTTTCTGGCCCAGGCCCCCTCTCTCCACCCTTACCCCCGCCAGGATACCCGGTCCCAGGACCCCGGAGACTCTCTGGAGACTCAAGTACCCCAGTAGTCAGGTATCCAGACACAAGACTCAGTGTAAGTCTCTAGTGAATTTGCCCCAGACATCACCCCACCCTCTAGGATCTCCGAACAGCAGGCCCAGGAAGCAAGCCCCTATGTGGCTGGACACAAGCGTGGACCTCCAGCCCTCTCCGAGAGACTCAACCATCTAAACACATTTTTTTTCGGGTGCAAAATGGTGGGTCCCTCTCGCTTCCCTAGGATATTTACCTCAGTGCCTGAACATCAGGAATCCAGCCCCACTCCCACCCCAGTATTATTTTCAGACCCAGAAATCCGCTATAGCAAGCATCTCCGGGGGAGAATAGTGATTTAATAAATTACGGGATAGAAGAAAAATACATGTACATGCAGTGGGGTGTGGGGAAATCTCAGGTCCTAGAAGACAGATTTGGTTTCTGGAATACAAGATGGGATGGATCCTGTCTGCCTTTGCACCTGGGGTAGCTAGAGTTCCAGACACTAATTTCTTCTTCCCCAAAATCCAGCAGTGCAGGCAGGCCCCCAGCCTCCTCCTCCCTCCAAGTACTAGGAAATCCTAGCTCACATCCCTCCCTCCTCCAAGGAACCAGGAATCCGGGATACCCACTGCCATCTGCCCTGTCTCCTCCAGGGAAACAGTTTAGACTCCCAGGCCTCCCCTCCTCCTGCAAGACCCAGGCATCTGGGACCCCAGCCCTCTGCTCTCCCAGGGTTCCAAGAATCTGGGCTGAAGTGGGGATCCAGAGTCCGAGTCTAGCGGGGCTGGGGTCTCAACTCCTGTGTCTTAGACATTCTCATACACCGGGTTCTCATAAAAAGCCCCCTTCTCTGGGGCTAGGCGTGACTGCTGGAGACCCCGCAGGATGCACTGATGCAGGAACACGTACTGGGCCTGCAGAGAGGGACAGGGGAGGGCGGAGGGGTGCCCTTCTGAGCCAAGGCCTGCTTCACCCCCAGGCCCCACCCCTCACCCACCCTGTGCCCTCAGGAGCCCCATCACCTCAGTCTGTAGCATGAGAGGCCTGCTCTGCCTCATCTTCCGCACGTAGCTGAAGGCCCCTACGCGATGCTCATGCTCCAGCTGCCGCAGCAGGGTGTCCAGGGCAATGAAGGTGCCCGTGCGGCCCACACCAGCACTAGGCAGGGACAAGAAGGGGCCAGGCCACAGGAAGGGGGAGTTTTGGCTGATTGGAGAGATCTATTTTTGAAGCACCCAGGATCAGGGTATATTATTCAGCAAGATAGCATTCTTGGGGGACCCAGTGTAAGTGAGGGTTATGGGTGTCCCTGGTGACCATCAATCTGTTTTCGGGCTCTGTGGGTCTAGGTATTCTGGACATCTCCCACAAACGGGATCATACTATGTGTGGCCTTTTGTGTCTGGCTTATTTCACTCAGCACCATGTTTTTTAAATTCTTCCACATGGTGGAATGACCCAGTGCTCCATTCCTTTTTCGGGTTCAAATCAATCGTCTTAACCATTACGCAGGAGTCCCTTCCGTGCTTGGGGGGAGGGATGGCCCCCTGGTGGGGACACCTCCAGGGGCGCTGTCTTGGGACAGGGCAGGTGTTAGCACACGGTTCAGCAGAGAACTTGAGTGCCACCGTGGGCATCAGCGTGGCCACTCATTATCAGCCTTGAACCCAAGACTGAAGCTTTCTGACCGGGTTTCCACAGCTCTGCAATGGGGACTAAACCCTTTTGGTCATGAGGTTGCCCTGAGGACCAGCAAGACCATGGCTGTGGGGTTTCCATCATGTCACTGGCATGTGGTACATGCTCCCTGAAAGCCGACGGTCACTGCAACCAGAGCCCCCATTTCAGAGGCTGTCGGCCACTCTGGATCAAGCCCTTTGGTGCCCCCCCCCCCCTCCATAACCTCCTCTACAGAGCCTTCAGTATCAACGACAGGAGAGTGATGGGCGGGATGAGGTCCCGGGCGTGCACTGGAGGTGTTTCAAATGTTTCTCAAAACCTTTGGCTGCTTCTCTCTGCTACCCTTCACCCCTTCCTCCCTTCCTCCCCCAGGGCATTCCCCTCCTCTCTTCCATCTCCTGTAGAAGGTCCTGGGTCTTGAGTCCCTCAGGGGCCGTTCTCTCAGAGCTAGTGGGTCCTCACCTGCAGTGCACAATGGGGGGGCCTCCCTCTGCGGTCTGGTCGAGCCACTGCCTGACCATCTTCCAGAAGGCCAGCAGGGGGTCTGGGGAGTGGGGGACGCCGTGGTCTGGCCAGGTCATGTAGTGGAACTGACGCACAGCTAGTGTCTTCTGCTCTTGGATCTAGAGGGAGGGTGGGTTGGGGAGGGAGCCGTCAAGACCCCTGGGTGGGCTGGTTTCCGACTGGTGGGGGGATCCCTGGGCACACTGTGGTCCCCGAGAGAGTGACGGAAGGCTAGACTCCAGGAGGGGTTCTGAGGAGCCGACTGCCCTAAGGTCCTGGGGGAGGAATCGAGGTCAGCATGGGGCCGGCAGGGTGTGGCAGACTCACGTGCTGGACCTTCAGCTCTCGTACCGTCCAGTTCTCCTGCACCTCCTCACCCTCCAGAGTCACTTGGAGCTGCCCGTATGTGCAGGGCTGGGCGTCTAGAGGCCAGTAATGCTCACATTTCACCTGGGAGATGACCGGGAGGTCAGAGAACAGGAGGCCCCAGAGAGCCTGTCCTGGTGCCTGTCTACACTGGGGCTCTTGTACTCAGTACCTGGTGATGAGGCAAGGCCCACGGGCAGCTGAGTGTAGACTCATCCCAGCCAGGAGGACCCCTCCTTCTCAAGACCACTGGGTTATATGGGCCAATGGATGGACTGGGGAGGTGTCCAATGGAGGAGGTTGGGGTCATGTGGGAGGGAGTCAGCGAAAGTGGGATCAGAGTCCAGGCAGGGTCACGGGCCGGGGTCAGGGCTCAGTGCCTAGACCCCCGCGGGCCTCTCACCCGGCCAGACTCCACACAGTTGGTCAGCATGACCAGGGCCCGGCTCCGCTGCTCCCACACCAGGCGCCAGAAGTCACCCACCGTCTGGGGCAGGGGGCCCTGGGCTGCAATGAACTCGTGGGGGTCCCAGAGACTCTGGTGGAAGAAACGAGGCAAGTCACAACCCCTCCGCTCCTTCTCGGCTCAGCTGTGCTCCATGCCCTGCGGGCTCCCAACCACGGCCTTACAGGTATGAAGCTGGCATTGATGTAGTCGGAGCCTCCATCCTCCTGGAGCTTCAGGGACACCCGGGACCAGTCATCTAGAGGAAGAGGCCGGCATTGCTGAAGCAGAGAGAGGGTGGGAGACCCAGAAAGGCATGGAGACAAGACTGAGACCCAGGGACGGAGGTCACGCCGAGGGCACGCAGGCACTGGGAGCACTAAGAAGGGCGGGCTGACCTCGCCAGGGAGGAATGGGCCGGGGTGGCCCCCTCACAGGCAGCAAGAGTTTTGTGTCTTACAGGGAATAAGGGAAGGGGCCAGGCATGGCGGACTGACAAAGTCATGGCCAGCGGTCAAGTCAGCAGAGGCTTAAGACTCACAGGGCAGCACAGGGGCACCTGGGTGGCTCAGTCAGTTGGTTAAGTGTCCAACTCTTGATTTTGACTCAGGTCACGATCTCACGGTCCGTGGGTTCGAGCCCCACGTCGGGCTCTGTGCTGACAGTGCGGAGCCTGCTGGGAATTCTGTCTCCCTCTCTCCCTCTGTCCCTCCCCTGTTCACTTTCTCTCTCCCACAAAATAAATAAATAAACATTTTAAAAAAGACTCACAGGGCAGTACATTTCGGTAACGGTTCTTGGTGCTGTTTTCGAGAGCTGAGGCCACGGTTTGAGACTGGCTGATGCCCTCCAGAGCCAGTTGCTGGGGGCAGAGGCAGAGAGGGGGGAGCATTGGAGTTTCTCCATCTTCCTCAGAGGACACCCCCGTTCAGCACCACCCCACTCACCCCCGTGCCCTGGCACTCTGTAACACCCACAAAAACGTGTACCATCACCCCATAGGGCACTTGGGAAGCTTGGGGGACAGTGGGGACCAGAGAGGTAGGCGAGAGAAGAGACATCAGGGGGAAACTTTAGAGCTGACCCAAGGGCCCATAATAGTGTCAGCCGAAAACATAACTGTGCCTGAATTTTTTTGCATAAGCAAAGAAAATCGGTGGCCCTGCTTGTGTTTAACCCCAAAAGGTGCGGCGAGGTCTGGGGTGGGCACGTGGGGCTCAGCTCCGCCCCTCAGTCTCACTGCACCTGGTACTCCTTTGTGAAGCCGCAGTTTGTGTCTTCCTCATTCTTCATGACATGGGCAGCAAAGTGTTGCGCAGGGATGTTCTCCAGGAAGCTGTGGGGAAGGCAGAGTTAACCTCCCTTGGCCCTGTGCTCTTGGGATAAAAGAAAGGGCTTTTTTTTTTTTAAGTTTATTTTTATTTATGTTGAGAGACAGAGAGCAAGCAGGGAGGGGCAGAGAGAGAGAGAGAGAGAGAGAGAGAGACAGAATCCCAAGCAGGGCCCCAGCTGAGCTGTCAGCACAGAGCCTGACGTGGAGCTTGTACTCACAAACCGGGAGATCGTGGCCTGAGCCAAAGTTGCTGAGCCACCCAGGCGCCTTTTCCTTCCTTCCTCTCCCTCTCTCTCTCTCTCTTTCTCTCTCTCTTTCTTCCTCTCTCTCTTTCTTTCTGTCTGTCTGTCATTGTTTGTTTCTTTTGATTCCCTGCACCCAATTCAACTACACTCCACCCTCTGCCTTGGGCAATCAACATCTGTTCTTGGTTTCTATCAATTCAGTGTTTTTAAATTTTTTCAAATATGAGGCACCTGGTGGCTCAGTCAATTAAGCGTCAGATTCTTGATTTCAGCTCAGGTCATGGTCTCACAGTTCATGGGGTCAAGCCCCGCCCGCATCAGGCTTGGCACACACAGTGCCGAGCCTGCCTGGGATTCTCTCTCACACCCACTTTTCTCTTTCTGCCCCTGCCCTGCTCACTCTCTCTCTCTGTTCATCTTTCAAAATAAATAAATAAACATAAAAGAAAAAAGAAAGGAAGGGAATTGGGACACAGGCCATATCATGGATGAACCTGGGGAACGTTACGCTGGCTGAGATGAGCCAGTCACAGAAGGACCAATACTGTGTGAGTCCACTTCTCCGAGGTCCCTTAGAGGAGTCAAATCCACAGAGACAGAGCACAGACGGGGGCACCAGGGGCTGGTGGAGAGGGAGGGGGAGGTGTGTTCAATGGGGAAAGAGGTTCAGTTTTGCAAGATGGGAAATTTCTGGAGACAGACGGTGCGGACCTCGGCACCACAGTGGAAACGTGGCTCATGCCGCTGAACTGCACACCTGAACGGTGGGCAGGGGCTGAATGCTCTGTTATCTGTATTCTGCACAATGTCTGGGGGCTCCAATTCCCTCCAGCTTCTCCAGCATTGGCTCTGCCTTCCCTTCTGGATTTCTACCCTCGCCTCTCTCACATTGGCTGGTAAACACGCTAATCTCTCTTTTATATTTAAAAAGAGGGGCACCTGGGTGGTTCAGTTGGTTGAGCATTGGACTTCAGCTCAGGTCATGATCTCACAGTTCGTGGGTTCGAGCCCCGCGTCGGGCTCTGTGCTGACAGCTCAGAGCCTGGAACCTGCTTTGGATTCTGTGTCTCCCTCTCTGCCCCTCCCCTGTTCACATTCTGTATCTATCTGTCTCAAAAATAAATAAACATTAAAGGGGCGCCTGGGTGGCTTAGTCGGTTAAGCGTCCGACTTTCGCTTAGGTCATGATCTCGCGGTTTGTGGGTTCGAGCCCCGCGTCGGGCTCTGTGCTGACTGCCAGCTCAGAGCCTGGAGCCTGTTTCAGTCTGTGACTCCCTCTCTCTCTGACCCTCCCCTGCTCGTGCTGTCTCTCTCTCTCTCCTAGAAATAAATAAAAACATTTTAAAAAAAACATTAAAAAAATTTTTTTTTAAGTCTCTGACCCCATGCAGCTGCAGCCCCTAAAACAGTTTTATAAACACTGTCTTGACCCAGTTTGGAGGCCAGGGCTAGAGGCCAGCCCGGCCCCCTTCCTGAGCAGTGGTTAAACCCACACACCCACCACGTGATCCGTGCGGCTCTCACACTCTGAGCCTATATGCACCTGCCCTCAGCCCCCAGGGCCAGCGCCTGACGACCAGGGACAGCCTGACCAGGGACAGCCCGTACACCCCAGCGCTCACCCAAAGCATTGCACTTGCCTGGTGTTGCCCATCCCTTCCCGCGGAAACCAAAACCGTTTCCCCACCTCCCCACCCTCCCCTGCCTCCCGAGTCCCCCTGTGGCCCTGTGAGATGTACTGCGGACTCCCCTCATGGGCTCTGTGAGGAGCCTCCGGCTTAATCACACCCAAACAACAAAACCTGACAAAACAGCCCATGCACCTTCAAACTCCTCTGCGGACCGGTTTTCTCTTCATTTCTCCATGTCACCAACGCCTGGTGTCTGCAGCACTACTCCGCAGGGGAATGACCTCTTTACCCAAAGTCCCCCTTTCTTATCTGCCTCCTCATCCTCAATTCCAAGGCCACCTCTCAATCCCTCCTTGGTGTGACGGCTCAGCAGCACTTAACTCCACAGCCTGGTCCTCTCTTCTTCTTGGACCCCTTCCTCTGCGTGGCACTCTGGTGCCACTCTGTTTAGTCCCTGAGATACCCAACATCCTCTAAACACTCCAAGTATGCTCCTGCCCCAGGGCCTTGGCACCTGCTGGTCTCTCTTCCTGGAACTCCATTTCCCAAGATGCGCACATGAGTCAGTGCACAAATGACTTCCTCTTAGTCATCTTCTTAGCATGGTTTTATCTGGACATCCTGCCTACAATTTTCTCTAATTTTAACAGCCTATCTAAAATATTCTTCTAACTTTTTCTTTCTTTTCTTTCTTTTTTTAAAAGGTTTTATTTATTTCTGAGAGAGAGACAGAGCACAAGCAGAGGAGGGGCAGAGAGGGAGGGAGACACAGAATCCAAAGCAGGCTGCAAGCTCTGAGCTGTCAGCACAGAGCCTGAGGCGGGGCTCGAACTCACGGACCATGAGATCATGACCTGAGCCGAAGTCGGACACTTAACCAACTGAGCCATCCAGGCGCCCCTCTTCTACCTTTTCTGAGGTGCCTGGGTGGCTCAGGAGGTTAAGTGTCTGACTCTTGCTTTCAGCTGAGATTATGATCTCACGGTTGGGAGATGGAGCCCCACACTGAGCTCTGTGCTGGGCATGAAACCTGCTTAGGACTCTCTCTCTCTCTCTCTCTCTCTCTCTCTCAAAAAGGAAAAATAACAAAATATCCTTCTACCTTTTCTATTCCCACTTCTTGCTCTACTGCCTATTGTATCACAACCTCTATTATCTTGTTTATTAACGACTTCTTGTGCTTGAACGCAACGCCATGAAGGCAGGAGTCTGTTACCCCACTGTGCGCTCTGCACCTAGAACAGTGCCTGACAGATTATGCAGGTGCTGAGTGAATATGTTGTTGGATGCAAGTAGCCCCAGAGCTGGAGCTGCTTCCAGAGCCCCTGCCCAGGCTGGAGGGGGCGATGAAAGGCTTGTGATCCGTGGGGCAGAGGGCATTGTGTGGGTGGGTTCACTGAGCCCACCCTCTGACCTATCCAGTGACCAGAGAACACCCCTTGATGTGACCTGAGGATGATTTTTCCAGATGCTCTCCCAACACCTTCTGCTTACCTGGAGCCCAGACCCCTGGGTGCTGGCTTCCTCTGTCTCTTCCTGTGCCTGGGAAAGAGACATGGGAATGGAAGACGCAGGGAGTCAGGCTGGATCCAGGGGTCCTCACCCTCTCCCTGCACCCCCACCCTCACCCCCAGATGGTCAGTCAGCCCTGTGAGGACTCCTACCTCTTCTTCAGGAAGAAAACCAGCAGCCCCACCAGGATGAGGAACAGGACCACACCGACAATGGCTCCAGCAATGACCCCTGGGATAGGAAGCGTGGGCACCATTGGAGTCCGCCTCATCCACTGGCGACCTGTCTCTCCTACCTCTGTCCTCACCCAGACTGTGACAGAGTGCCGATGGGGCAGATGCGAGGGCAGAGAAAGGAGGGGGGAAAGCCTCTGGATGGAGCCCCACCTCCCACCCAGCTTTCCCCAGGAGCCTGGTCCAAAGACATCATTTGCTCAGGTAACCTGGCTGCCAGAGACTCCTCCCCTCCGTGGCCTGGATTAATGATTCTCGGCGCGGGCGATTTTGTCACCAGTGTCTGGGGACACTTTGGGTTGTCACCATGGGAGTGGTGGTGCACTGGCATCCAGCAGGTAGGGGCCGGGGTACTGCTCAATATCCTACAAAGTACAGGACAGCCCCCACAGCAAAGACTGACCGATCCCCAAAAGTCAATAGCGTCAAGGTTGAGAAACCACAGTCTGGCATTGACGGCATTGATGTTTCTCCCCAGACTGAAGGCTTATGTTCTCAGAGGTTCTGTTTGCTAATGGAAGGGCGCCCCTGCTGTGGTGGTGCCTAAGGTCCTGGCCCCAGCCTCTAATGGGCACAGACCCCCAGGGTGTGTCCTTAGACAGCTGATCTTGGGGCAGACACCAGCCCACAGCCTCCTCCATTAGCTGCCGTGGCCCCAGGATGCAGCTTTCCAACAGTCCTGGTTACAAGGATCTGTCAACAGGCTCTAGAAGGGTCTTACACAGCCTGGTGGGGAGGCCCATTCCCCTGATTGACCTGGTCCCACTGAATTGGACAAGGGCATCTTTCCTCACAGGGACCCTCTCTGCTAAGCATAAGAGACTTTCCTGGGCAGTAGCAGGGAAGCCCAGTTGGGAGTGGCATCCATCTATCATTGCCCCAACCTGCCATCTCTCTCCAGATCAGAGACCCAATCTTTTATTTTTTTAATATTTTTTTAATGTTTTGTTTATTTCTGAGAGAGAGAGAGGAGAGAGACAGTGTGAACAGGGGAGGGTCAGAGAGAGAGGGAGACACAGAATCCGAAGACAAGCTCCAGGCTCTGAGCTGTCAGCACAGACCCCGACGCGGGGCTCGAACCCACGAACCATGAGATCATGACCTAAGCTGCAGTCGGACGATTAACCGACTGAGCCACCCAGGCGCCCCCAGAGACCCAATCTTATAAGAGGTCCTGATTCACAGAAAGTGACAGATGGAGCCCAGTGAAACTTATGGCCATGATCAAAGGTATATGATCAGAGTTTTTTAAATTATGAGGCTCGTACTTCTCCTAAATTCGCCACTGATGGGTGGAAAATGGTGCACTCATGTTGGGGAAAAAGTTTTGGCAGTTCTCCAAAAGATAAACACAGAGTTAACCATCTGATCCCACAACTCCACTCCTGGGGATATACCCAAGAGAAATAAAGTTCCTTTTTGCACAGAAATGGTGCATGAATGTTCATAGCACCACTACTCATAATAGCCAAAAAGTAGAAACCACCCAAATGCATCCACAGACTAACAGATAAACAAAATGTGGTCTCTCCATACAGTGGGATATTATTTAACAATAAAAAGAAATGAAGCACTGATACATGCTACAACATTGATGAACCTTAGAAAAGGGTCACCAAGTGAGAGGAGCCAGCCACAGAAGACTGATGATAGACATCACAGAAGGATGATGATAGTTTTTGGAGATGTCAGAAGCAAGCAAATCTGTAGAGACGGGAGATAAATTTGAGATTACCTATGCCAGGTTGGTGGGACAGTGAGGAGATTAGGGGCTGATGGTATAGGAAGGTGAGTAATGAAAATATTGTAAGAGTAATGGGTTGGCATTGTGCTGTGGATGTACTGAAGCCATTAGTCATACACCTTAAGTGGGTGAATTGTAGGATATGTGAATTATATCTCAATAAAGCTGTTTTAAAGAAAGCAGAAAACAAAGCAAACGGGAAACACAAAGTATCCCTTGTGTAAGTAAGACCCCCTCATAACGGAGTCTGATGTGATCTAGAGAGGCTTTCAGCAAAGCTCTGTCTTGGTGGGGATCTGCTCACCTGCGTTCTCCGTGTAGCAGGTCACAGGGACAGACGGGGCCCTCATTCCATCCCAGACGGTTGTGACGGTGGCGGGGTAGGACTGAGCTGGCTGGAGATCCCACACGGACACGCCCCTCCCACAGGAAGATCCATTCTGGGAGTCCTGCTGTCCACCCACCTGCAACTCAAAGGCCTCGTAACCTCCCACGGGGCAGGACCAGGTCAAGATGACCCCGTGGCCCCCAGAGGTGCTGACGCAGGATGTGATGGTGACCGGGTTCGGGGCTGGGTGGAGAGGACAGGAGGAGTCAGTAGGAGCCATACAGGGTGGCTTTCCATCCCTTACCCCACCCCCACTTCGCACCAGTGGTGCCAGTTCTCTGAGAACTAGCCCAACCTTTCCTCCCAAAACCAAAATACCTCTTCAGTTCTCATTTTCTGTCCTCTCCAAATGGACATGCAACAGATCCCTTCAGACTACAACTCCCATGAGCCCTTGGACTCTATCCCTGCAGCTTAGCAAGGCATGACCCCATGGCCTGATGGGATTTGGAGTCCACTCCCCTCCCATTGTCCCCAGGTCTGACCTCAGCTCCCACCAGGTAGAAGGGGACCCATCTCACCTGTGGATGCGAGGAGGCTCTGTGCATAACTGGTCACATTGTTCCTGTCTGCCCACACGCTGAAGGTGTACAGAGTCCCGGGCTCCAGGGCCTGCACCTCATAGCAACTGTCGTTGGTCCTGCCTGTGTGGTTGGCCTGATGTCCCTGAGGGTCTTGCTGTCCCTGGAGATGTCCCCCAGGGGCCCAATGGACTCCGTATGTGTAGAGCTGAGACTGGGGGTCTGTGGGGACCTTCCACCGCAGGGTGATTGAGCTGTTCGTCTGGGTTTCCTTGTGCAGATCTGTGACCATGTTGGGAGCTGAGAAGACGAGAAAAGCTCAAGGGGGCGGGCGCGTCCTCAAGAGCCCTCGCGCCTGAGGCTGCTCACCTCCCCAATGCCTCAGTCACCAGAGAGTCCACTTCCTGAGAAGTGAGAACCGCAGAAAAGAGGCCAGGTGGGGACCAGAGTCACACGGGGCCCCTCTGTCCTGAGTCTATACCCCTGGGTCCCACACATCACCTTTCTAAGGTGAGCAGATGGAGGCAGGGAACTTCCCTACTTCCAGACACTTCTTTCTAGACGGAGCTGTTGACTTTAGTCTTCTTAACCAAAATGGACAAAAACTAAACAGTTCCAGGCTCCATGCGCCCACAGTGAACCTAGTTCCTGGGGTAATTTTGGTTCCTGTCATGCTTGGGACCCTTCCTATGTAGGGTGAGAGGTGGGCTGCTTGGGGATCAGCTAGTATACTGGGATGAGTTGTGCCCTTCTGTCTTCTGGCTTTGTTGGGTTCCTGAGGGGTGGTCCTGGATGGTCAGGGACTCTCTGCATCCCCAAAGACAGACCTCGTAACTGGAAAGCCATGACTGCCGAGGACAGACTTCCTAGAAGGCAGACTTACAATCTCAGGTCCAATGAGGCTACATAGGGTCACCAAATTCTCCCCAACCTTCCCCTTCCCCCATCCCAACAGTACCGGGTCAGTCTAGAACCCGTCTGAGTCTCACCAGTGGCTCCACTGACAGTCCTGGGGTCACTTCTGACCTTATTCCTCTCTGCCCAGACGGTGATGGTGTACAAAGTCCCAGCTTCCAGTTCTTTCAGTACGATCCCAGTATCTGGGGTGTCCTGGGTGGTGATGGCACTGGTACCCTCCCTGACCCAGGAGACCCCGTAGGTGTAGGGAGAATGATCTGGGCCCATGGGAGCTGTCCAGCTCAAGGTGATGGAGCTGTTGGTCTGCTTCTGCACACTGAGACTCGTCACTGCATTGGGGACTGGCAGAAGGAAAAAAGAGTCAGAATATCCTATCCCTGGTCCACAAGAATCCAGAAGACGATGATGCACCTCCTTCTTCTGCAGCCAGACTTGTTAAGGAGCACTTCCTGGAGTTGGAACCTGGGTGGGCAGTGAGGGGGGAGGGTCTGGACGCCTGCATCTCTGTGCTCAGCAACAGACTCCTAGACAGGCGTGTTGCCAGGAAAGGCCACGTCTCTCCTGTGGACTTAGGTTTTGGACTCGGCTCAGTGAGATCATAAAGATGGTGGCTGGATCCCAGAACCCAAAGGAGGTGCCATTTTTGCTGGTTCTTAGAACCTCTCACCGAAACAGAGGGTAGGCATTGATGCTAGTCATCTGCGGAAATGCTGGGGTTCTTTTCTGGAGCAGCACAGAATTCATTCTTTTCTGCCCACACAGAAAATGTGTACAAGGTCCCAGCTTTCTGTCCCTCTACCATGAAACTGAAGTTTTGGCTAAGTGTTGGGTCTCAATTCTGTCCTCCCGTCCAGTTTGCTGGACCCAATAAGTGTCATCCCAAAGGCCAGGGCCCAGGGGCACCTCCCAATCAGAGTGATGGAGCAGTTGGCCTGAGGTTCCATCCTCAAGATCATGATACAGTTGGGAGCCAGGAGAAAGGTCACAGAGACAGAGTGTCCACATTCCACAGTACCTAATGCCCCTACAGCTGAGGTAACACGCCTATGCTCCCTACACAGGTTGCAAGGAGAGACATCCCTAGTCTTAAGGTCTTTATTCTAGAGAGTCCTCCATCCTGACTGATCCCCGCTCAGAACTTATGATGTGCTTTCTTCATCTCCTGCTCCACGCGACCCAAAGAGATGGGGGGCTAGAGAGTTTGCTCAGTTGTCCCGTCAGTTCTCCACCACCACCCATCACCAACCTTTAAAAAAAAAAAGACAAACAAAACAAGTAGCAGCTGCTTGTCACCTGTGGTGGCCTCGCAAGTCGTCACGGTGCTGTTGGCTCCATTTTTCTCTGCCCACACAGCAAATTCATATAAGGACCCGGGTCGCAGTCCGTCCGCCGTGAAGCTGGTGCTGCTTGTGCTCTGGGTCTCAGTTTTGCTATCGGCCCCAGTCCACCGGATCCAGTAGGTGTAGTTCTGGAAGTCAGGGTCATCTGGCGTCTCCCAGGTCAAGGTGATGGAGGTGGTGGTCTGAGCCTGTACCCTCAGGTTCCTGACGGGATTGGGGTCTGAGAAATTAGGGAGAGGGGTCCGGTGTCAGCGAGGGAGCAGATCGGGGGACAGTCAGTGGACATTTTAGCCCTCAAAGTCCCCAGCCCTGCCTCAACTGCTGGTCCCAGGAGAGGCAGGCTGTGTGGTCTAGACCAGCGCTTCTCAAACTTCAGTGCCTGTATGTAAGAGTGGGGATCTTATTAAGATTCGGGCTCTCAGGGCGCCTCAGTGGCTCAGCTGGTTAAGCGGCCGACTTTGACTCAGGTCATGATCTCATGGTTCGTGGGTTTGATCCCCACGTCGGGCTCTGTGCTGACAGCTAGCTCAGAGCCTGGAGCCTATTTAAGATTCTGTATGTCTCTCTCTCTCTGACCCTCCCCTGCTCACACTGTCTCTATCTCTCTCTCAAAAATAAATAAAACAATAAAAAAAAAAGATTTGGGCTCTCATTCTGTCGGTCAGAGATGAGACCCAGACTCTGCATGTCCAGCCGGTTCTCGGCGCACGCTGGTGCTGCCCAGCCGTGACCGTGTTTTGAGTAGCAAGGGTCTAGCCCGGCACTGTCCAACAGAATTTCTGCAAAGACGGAAATGCTCTCCCAGGGCCCAGTATGAGAGGCAGTGTCCCTGTGGGATACTGAGGGGGACCGGGATGCCCTCATCTGGGCTTGTGAGCATCTAAACTGTGAGACTGAAATGTCCCTTCTAGTGAACTGAACTTTAAGTAGCCACACATGACAGGGGACAGGGATGAGGCTACCATATGGGCCAGTGGGGGCATATGCCCAGCTTAGAGGGGGGCAACTGTCCACGTCAGGGTGATGGAGCTGGTGATCTGGGCTTCCATCCTCAAGACTATAACACGGTTGAGAACCCGGAGAAGAGTCTGAGGGTCAGAGTGTCCACCTTGCATCGTACCTAAGGTCCTCACAGTTGAAGCAACACGCCTATGCTCCCTACACAGTCCTGGTTGCTAAGGAGAGACACCCCTAGTCTTAAGATCTGTGTTCTAGAGGGCCCACGATCCTGACTGATCCCAGCTCAGAGCCTGTGATGTTCTTTCTTCGTCTCCTGCTCCACGTGACCCAAAGAGATGGTGGGCTAGAGAGTTTGCTCTGTTGCCCTGTCACTTCTTCACCACCGCCCATCACCAATCATTGAGAGAGAGAGAGAGAGAGAGAGAGAGAGAGATGTGGCACCTGGGTGGCTCCCTTGGTGGAGCGTCCGACTTCGGCTGAAGTCGTGATCTAACAGTTCGTGAGTGTGAGCCCTGCATCGGGCTCCATGCTGTCAGTGCGGAACCTGCTTCGGATCCTCTGTCCCTTTGCTCTCTGCTCCTCCCTTGCCCATGATCCCTCCCTCAACTGTAAATGAACATTCCTTAGGAAGGGGAGAGAGACAGAAAGTAAGCAACAGGGCGCTCTCACCTGTGGTGGCCTCGCAAGTCGTCACGGTGCTGTTGGCTCCGTTTTTCTCTGCCCACACAGCAAATTCATACAAGGACCCGGGTCGCAGTCCGTCCGCCGTGAAGCTGGTGCTGCTTGTGCTCTGGGTCTCAGTTTTGCTATCGGCCCCAGTCCACCGGATCCAGTAGGTGTAGTTCTGGAAGTCAGGGTCATCTGGCGTCTCCCAGGTCAGGGTGATGGAGGTGGTGGTCTGAGCCTGTACCCTCAGGTTCCTGACGGGATTGGGGTCTGAGAAATTAGGGAGAGGGGTCCGGTGTCAGCGAGGGAGCAGATCGGGGGACAGTCAGTGGACATTTTAGCCCTCAAAGTCCCCAGCCCTGCCTCAACTGCTGGTCCCAGGAGAGGCAGGCTGTGTGGTCTAGACCAGCGCTTCTCAAACTTCAGTGCCTGTATGTAAGAGTGGGGATCTTGTTAAGATTCGGGCTCTCATTCCGTAGGTCTGAGATGAGTCCCAGACTCTGCATGTCCAGCCGGTTCTCGGCGCACGCTGGTGCTGCCCAGCCGTGGACCGTGTTTTGAGTAGCAAGGGTCTAGCCCGGCACTTTCCAACAGAATTTCTGCAAAGATGGAAATGCTCTCCCAGGGCCCAGTATGAGAGGCAGTGTCCCCGTGGGATACTGAGGGGGACCGGGATGCCCTCATTTGAGGTCTTGAGCACCGAAAATGTGAGATTGAATCTTCCCTTCTAATGAACTATTATAAGTAGCCACACATGACGGGGGACAGGGATGAGGCTACCATATTGGCCAGTGCAGCTTAGAGGGGGGCAACTGTCCACGTCAGGGTGATGGAGCTGGTGATCTGGGCTTCCATCCTCAAGACTATAACACAGTTGAGAACCCGGAGAAGAGTCAGAGGGTCAGAGTGCCCTCATCTCATAGTGCGCAGAGGGAGGCCAGATTTGCCTGCACCATCTCCTATGGATTCTCAACCAATTCCAATCCCCCTCCCCCAGCTGAACAAAAGTGAAGGAAACAGGAGGCGGGACCTGAGGAACCTTCGAGGGTCTTCCTGAAGCCAGGAGCACTGTGTTGTCTGCCCAAACAAAAAATTCACATGAGGACAGTGACTAAGTCTTGCCCCAACCCCACTTTGCAACTGGTGACTATCCTGTCTTTGGTCTCAAATCTGTCGGTGTCTCCAAGCCCCTGGACCCTGTCACTAGGTGCACCTCTGAGGGTTGGGGTTGGGACCTCCCAGTGCAGGATGATAGACCTCCTAGTCCCCCCCTCACCTTTCCCACAGGGTTGGGGGGCTGAAAGCTGGCACCGTGCGGGGTGGGGTGGGGACCCCACAAGCTCGCGTGGCTGCTGAGCACCTGTTGCAACAATGTGCTCAGACACGCACTGTGCTCCCAGGAGCGGGTATGAGGTTAAGTATGTAAAGGATCTTCTGGTCCCTTTCTATGTCGACTGCGTGTCCAAATGTTAATATTTGGGGGGCACCTGGCTGGCTCAGTCAGCAGAACATGCGACTCTTGATCCTGGGGGTGTGGGTTCAAGCCCCAGGTTGGGTGTGGAGCCTACTTTCAAAAATGGATGAAGGGCGCCTGGGGGGCTCCATTGGTTAATGGTCTGAGTCTTGGTTTTGGCTCAGGTCATGATCCTACGGTTTGTGGATTCAAGCCTCGTGTCAGTCGGTCTCTATGCTGACACAGAGGACCTTGCTTGGGATTCTCTCTCTCTCTCTCTCAAAATAAATAAACTTAAAAAATGATAATATTTTGGATCTATGGAGGTAAGTAAACTCTCACTTTATAATTAATATCACATGTTTCATTTGACTACTTTTAAGATTTTATTATTTTTTTAAAGTAACCTCTACATCCCATGTGGGGCTCAAACCCACAAACCCGAGATCAAGAGTCGCATGCTCCACAGACTGAGCCAGCCAGACATCCCTCTTTTTACTTGTTTTTAAAGTGGTTGACATTGGGGCACCTGGTGGCTTGGTCTGTTAAGCGTCCGGCTGCGGCTCAGGTCACCATCTCATGGTTCAGTTCGTGGGTTCGAGCCCTGCGTCGGGCTCTGTGCTGACAGCTCGGAGCCTGGAGCTGCTTCAGATTCTGAGTCTCCCTCTCTCTCCCCCTCCCCCGCTCATGCTCCATCTCTCTCTCTTTCTCTCTCTTTCAATACATAAATAAACATTAAATTGGTTGATAGGAAACCTAAATTTACACATTCAGCTTCCATTAGATTTCTCTTGGACAACAGAACGTGCCACGTTCTCATCGCTGCCGGCCACATTTTAGAAAAAGAAGGCGCGCGGAGCGTGGCTGCCTCTCACCTGTGCTGTTCTGGAGGGTCCCCTGGGAGCTGCTGGTCGCATCCTGCGGCGCCCACGTGGAGAGCTCACGCAGAGACCCTGGCCTGGGGCTGTCCTCCATGACACTGGCGTCGGCCAGGCGCCAGGCCTCACCTCTGCCATCCTGTCCTGGCCGCAGGCCCCAGGGGGTGTAGTGTCCCCCCTCGAGGCCGGAGGGCACCTGCCGCCGCAGGGTGATGGGGCCCGGGCTCTGGGCCTCCGCATTCGCGTCCCTGCCGGGGCTGGGGGCTGAGAATCAGGAAGCAGGGTGTGAGCAGAGAAGGTCCGCACTGCACCTTCCCCGACCCCCAACTCTTGCCTGAGGCCAGAAAGGACCCCTTCCAGGAGTGCGGGCCGTGTGTCACCGAGCCCTCCGTGAGACCGCCTCCCCAGAGCTCACAGCGGCTCGGCTCGGCCAAGCTCTCCGCCGACTCAGCAGGGCTCACTCACCAGCCGCCCTGGCCCCTGTCCAGCTGCACAGGCTCTGGGGAGAACACAGAGGGGAGAGTCAGACTCTGGGCTTCATCTCCCTTGGCCCACGGGGGAATGCGGGGCTGGCGGGGGGCTGGCCAGGGACCCTCTTCCTCTGCCCTACCCTGGGAGTCACTGGGGCCTGAGGGAGAGGAGGGACACTGTGAGTTGTCTCCTCCCCAAGGCGCTGCTCTAACAAAGGTCACTGTAAGTCCATCTATCTCTGTTGGGTGTGTATGTGCTGGGGGGGCCGTGTGGCAGGGGCGGGGCTCCAGGGACCCGGAGCAGGGCTGGCTCCACTGATAAGGCCAGGAGAGAGTGGTGACACGTCGGGAAAGTATGGCTTTGCAATTAATCAACAAAGTGGTAATGGGGGAAGATACTGAGGTTGGGGACCAGGAGCCAGACACCTAGTCTGAGGGAGGAGGGCCCGGGGGCCAGGACTCCTGGGTCTGAGGGAGGAGGGGCCGGGGGCCTGGACTCCTGGGTCTGAGGGAGAAGGGCTGGGGGTCAGGACTCCCGGGTCTGAGGGAGGAGGGGCCGGGGGTCAGGACTCCTGGGTCTGAGGGAGAAGGGCTGGGGGTCAGGACTCCTGGGTCTGAGGGAGAAGGGCTGGGGGTCAGGACTCCTGGGTCTGAGGGAGAAGGGCTGGGGGTCAGGACTCCTGGGTCTGAGGGAGAAGGGCTGGGGGTCAGGACTCCTGGGTCTGAGGGAGAAGGGCTGGGGGTCAGGACTCCTGGGTCTGAGGGAGAAGGGCTGGGGGTCAGGACTCCTGGGTCTGAGGGAGAAGGGCTGGGGGTCAGGACTCCTGGGTCTGAGGGAGAAGGGCTGGGGGTCAGGACTCCTGGGTCTGAGGGAGAAGGGCTGGGGGTCAGGACTCCTGGGTCTGAGGGAGAAGGGCTGGGGGTCAGGACTCCTGGGTCTGAGGGAGAAGGGCTGGGGGTCAGGACTCCTGGGTCTGAGGGAGAAGGGCTGGGGGTCAGGACTCCTGGGTCTGAGGGAGAAGGGCTGGGGGTCAGGACTCCTGGGTCTGAGGGAGAAGGGCTGGGGGTCAGGACTCCTGGGTCTGAGGGAGAAGGGCTGGGGGTCAGGACTCCTGGGTCTGAGGGAGAAGGGCTGGGGGTCAGGACTCCTGGGTCTGAGGGAGAAGGGCTGGGGGTCAGGACTCCTGGGTCTGAGGGAGAAGGGCTGGGGGTCAGGACTCCTGGGTCTGAGGGAGAAGGGCTGGGGGTCAGGACTCCTGGGTCTGAGGGAGAAGGGCTGGGGGTCAGGACTCCTGGGTCTGAGGGAGAAGGGCTGGGGGTCAGGACTCCTGGGTCTGAGGGAGAAGGGCTGGGGGTCAGGACTCCTGGGTCTGAGGGAGAAGGGCTGGGGGTCAGGACTCCTGGGTCTGAGGGAGAAGGGCTGGGGGTCAGGACTCCTGGGTCTGAGGGAGAAGGGCTGGGGGTCAGGACTCCTGGGTCTGAGGGAGAAGGGCTGGGGGTCAGGACTCCTGGGTCTGAGGGAGAAGGGCTGGGGGTCAGGACTCCTGGGTCTGAGGGAGAAGGGCTGGGGGTCAGGACTCCTGGGTCTGAGGGAGAAGGGCTGGGGGTCAGGACTCCTGGGTCTGAGGGAGAAGGGCTGGGGGTCAGGACTCCTGGGTCTGAGGGAGAAGGGCTGGGGGTCAGGACTCCTGGGTCTGAGGGAGGAGGGCCCGGGGGCCAGGACTCCGGGGTCTGAGGGAGGAGGGGCTGGGGGCTGGGACTCCTGGGTCTGAGGGAGGAGGGGCTGGGGCCTGGACTCCAGGGTCTTTGTGAACACACCTGACTCTTGTGAGAAACCAGAGCTCACTCTCACAGAGGACAGCAGTATCTGTGAGCCCAGGTGGAGGCTCCCTGACAACCCAGAAGCCTGCTTCCTTCTCCAGGACTCCATCAGCCCCTACTCCCTCAGGACCCCAGCGGCCCGGCCCCGTCTGGGAACACTCACCAGCAGCACCAGGCTCCTCCAGGCCCCGAGGCCCCCTCCGGTCCCCATCATGTCTCCAGACACTGCAGAGGGACCCAGGCGTCCCAGCCCTGACTTTCCACCTGCTGGACTTTAAACACAAGGATTTCCCCTTTAGCTGTGAGGCCACAGGCCAGGGTGGGAAGGGAGGAGGAGGAAGTGGAGGCTCCCAGCCCCGCCCCACCCGTCAGCCCTGGTCCTCACCTCTGCACGCTCCTGAGCTCTTGCACCCCCTCCCTGGCCATGGGGTCTCCCCTCTGGCCTCTGCCTCCCCTCACGCTACCCCACCGAGATCGCCTGGATAAGGGGCTCTTCCCCCCGGCTGCCGCCGTGAATGCACAGAGCAGGTCCTGGATGGTCGGGCCGTGCCAGCCCTGGGAAAGAGACAACTCCAGCTCCATGTCTCACGGGGACAGACCAGGCTGGGTCTAATCCCCTGTCCTGCCATGCATGGGCTCTGCCCACCGACTCAGGGCCCGTCACCTCTCCCTGCCCCCGCAGCGTGGCAGCCCTCACAGTTTGAGCCCCATCCATTATCACCCCATCACCAGACTTTGCATATGAGCCCCCCCTCCCCCACCAGGTGCACCCTCCTCCTGTCCTCCCACAATCTCCCTCCTCCCCCTCCCTTGGGACGCAGTCAGAGTCGGACCACACTGGGTCCCACGCCTTCAAACCCTGTGCTCTTTCTGCCACAAGACGCCAAACTGTTAGTATTTGCATATTTGTCTCACCCACCCTGTTCTACCTGTAACCTTGACCAAGTGGCTTAAACTCACAGTGACTCAGATTCCCCAGCGGTAAAAAAGGAGATACATCCACTTATCAACATACTGTGGATAAGAAATGTCTTCGTACGTGTAAAATCTCAGAACGATGGCCGGCCCTTTTAAAATACCTAATAAATCATAGCCACATTTATTTATTTGTGATGTTTGTTTACTTATTTATTGTGAGGGAGTGTGTGTGAGCAGGGGAGGGGCAGAGACGGAGAGGGGAGAGAGAGAGAATCCCAAGTAGGCTCCATACTGTCAGTGCAGAGCCTGCCGTGGGGCCCAAGCCCACAAACTGTGAGATCATGACCTGAGCCAAGATGGAGTTGGACCCTTAACCAACTGAGCCACCCAGGCGCCCCTATTTTTGGGTCATCCCTAAGACCTCCAGTGTCCAGAAGAGGTTTTCAGGGTATTTTTGTTGGCTTACTGATTCTGTTCATTCCTACCACCAACCACCTTGTGACCTTACCAGCCTCCTCCAGAGCGAATGATCTGAGGTCCTGGAGGTCTAGCCCATCTTCTTCTTTCCAAAATCAAAATACCTCTCTAGCTTTCGTTTTCTGTCCTTCCCAAATGGACATGCAACAGATCCCTTCAGACTACAGTTCCCATGAGCCCTTGGACTCTCTGTATCACTGCAGCTTAGCAAGGCATGACCCCATGGCCTGATGGGATTTGGAGTCCACTCCCCTCCCGTTGCCCCGAGGCCCCACCTCAACTCCCACCTGGCAGAAGGGGGCCCATCTCACCTGTGGATGCGAGGAGGCTCTGTGCATAACTCGTCACATTGTTCCTGTCTGCCCACAGGTGTGCAGAGTCCCGGGCTCCAGGGCCTGCACCTCATAGCAACCGTCACTGGTCCTGCCTGTGTGGTTGGCCTGATGTCCCCAGGTCTTGCTGTCCCTGGGGATGTCCCCCAGGGGCCCAATGGACCGAATACATGTAGAGATGAGACTGGGGGTCTGTGGGGACCTTTCACCACAGTTTCCTTGTGCAAATCCGTGACCATGTTGGGAGCAGGGAAGTGAGGGGGGTCCTGGGAATGTCCCCACACCTGCTCTCTGCCCCAAAGCACCTGTAGGCATCCTCACTTAGTGAAGGGGTATGTGTCTCAGCCTCCCAGACCCCCTTCCTCCAGTGAGTGCCCTTGAGGTTGGGTCTCCCACCTGTCACATCCTCCTAGCCCAGGGGACCCAGTAGGCAGAGGACGAGTGGAGTCTTTGGGGTGAGGCCACAGTTCAGAGCTGGCTGTGTCTGGACCAGGAACTTGGATGTGGATACTTTAGGGTATTTCTTGTCTTCTAAAGCTCTGACTCTCAGAGGTAGATCAGGAATACGTGGTGATTGCCCATCCCTGTTGCTAAGGAGAGACACTCCCTAGCAACAGGGCTCCATCCCTTGAGCTCAAATGAACTGTCCAGTTCCTCGGAATGAGGCCCAGAGCAGCGCCTTCCTACAAGCCCACAAGTGCCAAATCCTGACGTGGGTATCACTGCTGAATCCACTCCTTCTCACCGGACGGTGAAGGTGTACCAGACCCTCTTTCCAGCCCACACCATGACCCATGTCCCTGAGGTGTTCAGGACCTCACTGCTGAAACCTGGCTCACACCACCGGATCCTGCAGGTGTAAGGCGGACGGTCAGGGCCCAGAGGAGCTGTCCAGATCGGGATGGCAGAGCTCATGGCGTGGCCCTGCATCCCCTGGTTTGTCACTGGATTGGGCACTAACAGAGGGGACGTGGTCAGCATTTCCAAATCGCTGAGTACCTGCACCACATCTGGACAGACCTGGTTGCTAAGGACGTTGTTCTCTAGAACTAGGGCCCAGAAGCTAGAAGCCTGGGAGGGAATGTCAGTCTGGGGCTCCCCACCCCTGATCTGTGAGTCGGGAGGCCCATGGGCATCATTTCCTGTTCTCCTCATGGGAGCCAGATGACCACATGTCACCTGTGGACGCACCGCCCGTGAGTCTCAACGAGGCCATGGGAGTGTCGGCTCCCACAGTGCTCCACTGGAGCACCATCTTTACCACCTCCTACTCTCGCCTCAAATCTGGGAGGGGTCTTTGCTAATCCTCAACTCAGTGACTGTTGCGGGCTGAATTGTGATGTGACACAAAGGTCCCCGGTGCCTGTGAACGGGACCTTTTTGGAAATAGCGTCTTCGCAGATGTAACCAGGGTAAGATGAGCTCACATGGATTACAGTGAGCCCTAAATCCGATGACTGGTGTCCTCAGAAGGAGAGAGACATTTGGACACAAACAGGAAGGATGCCATGGGAAGCTGGAGGCAGAGATCCGCGTGATGTGTCTTCAAACCCAGGAACAGCAAAGATCATCAGCAAATCTCCAGAAGCTAGAAGAGGAAAAAAAAGATTCTCGAGGCTCCAAAGAGAGGTGATCAACACCTTGATTTCAGAATTCCAGCTTCCAGAACTGTTGCTTGAAGCCCTCAGTTGGTGGTTTTCTTGTGCCAGCCCAGGCAACAAATGCAATGAGCTTTGTTTTTCTCTTTGGCAGGGTCATCCCTAGGGAGGGTCATTTGTCACCTGTAGACATGCAGAGGGTCTCCCTGGACCTGCTCACTCTGTCCTGTTCCACCCACACGAAGAATTCATACACAGTCTGGGTTCAAGTGCACCCACAACAATCCAGGTCTCTGAGGTGCAGTGAGTACCACTTGGGATGCTCTCCTTACACAACTGGTCTTGTGCAGGTACATCTGAGCCTGGACCCTCAGGGACCTCCCTTCTCGGTGACGGAGCTGGAGTCTGAGCCTCCACTCTTAAGCTTCTGACCGGGATGGAAGCTGCAAAGTGGGGACTTAGGCCTGTTAGGAGCAAGACATCAGACAGTTCCTGGCTCCTTCATCCACCCCAAGCTCATCCACAAACCCCAGAAAGCACAGTGCCCTTCAGTTCTGCAAGGAACCCCCATGAGCCTGCAGAAGGAACCCCCAGGAGGCTCAAGGGCATGGTGACCCAAGCTCTTCTGTCAAAAGCGTGGGTGGAGGACTGAGGGGTCATCCATGAGGTTTAGGGACAACTCGTCACCAACCATGTGGATGTACACAGAATACTCCACATTTTGCTTATTCATTCACGCGTTGACGGACACTTGGGCTGCTCCCGCCTCTCGGATATTGTGAATAACACCGCTTTGAATCTGGGTGTGCAAATATCCTTTCGAGACCCCGCTTTGAATTATCTCAGGTATGTATCCAGAAGTGGGATTGCTCGATCGTATGGTGATTCTGCATTTAATTATTTTAGGAACCACCATGCTGTGTTCCACAGCTGAACCATTCTACATTCACACCGACGGCACCCGGGGGCCTCCGTTTCTCCCATCCTCACCAGCACTTCTGAGTTTCTTCTTTGATGGTCACCATCCTAATGGGCGTGAGGTGGTATCTCATGGTCTTGATTTGCATTTCCTTAATGACCAGTGATGGTGAGCATCTTTTCACGTGTGGCTCATTCGCTTTTTGTCTCTGTATTATTAACTCCTCTCTCTCATAGCGTAGGACTAGCTCGCGTGTACTTAACGGAGCAACCTACTGTATGTGACCTGTTCCCCTTTCTGCCACCAACTCCTCACCTCTGCAGAGGCCCCTGGGCCCCGCTCAATGTCTCTGACTCTGCACAGGAAGTTGCCCACCCTGTGAGCACCCCCCTCACCCTGCCTGAACTCTGACCCCCATGACGAGCCACCTCTGTGGACGCCTGCACTGCTCAGTCCCGCCAAATGGCTTCAGGACTGAAACGTCTCAAAAGGGAAGGAAGAGGGAGAGGAAGAAGAAGAAGGAAGGAAAATATCTTTGGTGGGGTGTTTTGTTTTGTTTTGTTGATGAACAAAGTTCTAAATTTTTTTAAACACTTTATTTTGAAATGATTAGAGACTCCTAGGAAGTTGTGAAAAATAGTACAAGAGGTCCCGTGTGAGCTTTGTTCCACTTTACCCAGTGGTAACATTTACACACACGTACTACAATATGGAAAGCAGGAAATTGGGGTGCCTGGGGGTGCTCAGCTGGTTAAGCATCCACCTCTTGATTTCGGCTCAGGTCATGATCTCACCGTTCATGACTTCCAGCTCTGTGTCGGGCTCTGTGCTGAGGACTTGGAGCCTGCTTGGGACTCTCTCTCCCCCTCTCTCTCAAAATAAATAAATACAACATGGAGGAAAAAGTAATTTCTTTTAAAAAAATTTTTTTAAATATTTATTTTTTAATGTTTTATTAATATTTTTGAGAGAGAGAGAGACAGCGTGAGCAGGGGAGGGTCAGAGAGAGAGGGAGACACAGAATCTGAAACAGGCTCCAGGCTCTGAGCTGTCAGCACAGAGCCCGACGCAGGGCTGGAACTCATGAACCCTGAGATCATGACCTGAGCTGAAGTCGGACACTTAACCGACTGAGCCACCCAGGTGCCCCAGAAGTAATTTCTAGAAGATAACAATCAGCCTGCCAGGTTGGCGAACACCTGGAGGTTCAGGGAGAGGCACGGAGCCCCACATCTCTGTCCTCTGTTCCTGACCTGTGTCCCTTTCATCCTGAATCCACAATCTGGTAAGTGAAATGCAATCTTGAGTTCCGTGAGCTGTTCTAGCACGTTAATCAAACCCAGGACGGGGTTCGCAGGAACCTGTGATCAGTAGAGCAGATGGTGGGGCCCAGGTGACCACCTGGGTCTGAATCGGCCTCTGGGAGGGGCGGGGCATCCTTTGGGCAGAGTCCTCACCTGTGGGCTGTGACACTGCCTCCAGGGAGGTGGCGTCAGAACTGACTTGAACTGTGGGGCTCTGGGGGGAGTCAGGGACTTGCTTGGTGGTGTGGGGGGACCCTCCGCTGGGATGCAGTAGAATCCCAGTTACCCATCATTGTGGAACGCTGGAAATCACCCGAATCCCAAGGTGTCGGTAACACAACACTTAAAGATGAATCGTGCTGGTGGCTGCCTGGGGCTGGAGGGGGCGAGTGCCGGGGAGGTGACGGCTGGAAGGCCCGGGGTCTCTCTCTGGGGTGCTGAACGCTCCAAAATTGATTGTGGTGATGGTTGCCCAAGTCTGTGAATGCACCATGAACCATTCGTGTGCACATTTGATTTTTCTCAAGTAGAGGCTCCAACACCCGCCTTAAACCCACACACTGTTATATGTAAGCACATTTCAAAAAAATTGAAGGGGCTCCTGGGTGGCTCAGTCCTTCGGGAGCCTGACTTTTTTTTTTTGAATGTTTATTTATTTTGGGGGGCAGAGAGAGAGGGAGACATAGGACCCGAAGCAGTCTCCAGGCCTGACCCTGAGCTGTCAGCACAGAGCCCAATGCGGGACTCAAACCCACATCGTGAGACCAAGACCTGAGCCAAAGTTGGATGCTTAACCAGCTGAGCCACCCAGGTGCCCTGGGGGTCCTACTCTCTTGATCTTGGCTCAGAACAAGATCTACACACAGTTCGTGAGTTTGAGCCCTGTGTTGGGCTCTGTGCTGACAGCACGGAGACTGCTTGGGATTCTCTCTCTCTCTCTCTCTCTCTCTCTCTCTGCCCCACTCCCTCCCTCCCTTCCTCTCTCTCTCTCTTTCTCCTCAAAATAAGCATTTAAAAAAAGTTTGAAGACACTCTTCAGACAGATGGAGGTGGTCATTTCCCTCCTTAGCCCTTTCCACAGGGGTGCTGTCATGGGGAGCAGAGAGAGGTCTCCTCTTTACCCCCTGCCCTTGATGGCTGACGGAGCACCCAGGACCTGGGCAGTGTGGCTGTGGCCCCCAGGGGGGCGTGAGGCAAGGGCCTAACTGAGGCCCTGCGGGCCCACGTAGCCTCTGAGGTTGTGAAGAGCAGGGCACAGCCTGCCCCCCCATCACTCACCCCTACCTGGGGCTGCGCCACAGCCCGTGCCTTTTGTGGCCCAGAGTCTTCCGATGTGGTAAGTGGGGATCCTGGCCTGAAGATGGGGCAGATTTGAAAAACAGGACTGGGCCCAGAGAACACAAAAATGCCAATTGAAAGGGACACAGGCACCTCAATGTTTATAGCAGCGCCATCGACAATAGCCTAAGTATGGAGAGAGCCCAAATGTCCATCTATGGATGAATGGATCAAGAAGACGTGGTGTATTTATACGATGGAATATTGGCGATGACAAAGAGTGAAATCTTGCCATTTGCAAGGACGTGGTTGGAACTGGAGTGTATTGTGCTAAAGCTAAATAAGCCAGAGAAGATATATATCACTCATACGTGGAATTTAAGATACAGGGGAGCCTGGGGGGCTCAGTCGATTAAGCGTCCGACTTCAGCTCAGGTCACAATCTCACGGTTCATTAAGTCCAACCCTGCAACGGGCTCTGTGCTGACAGCTCAGAGCCTGGAGCCTATTTCAGATTCTGTGTCTCCTCTCTCTGCCCCTCCCCTGCTCACGCTCGCTCTCTCAAAAATAAATATTTTAAAAATTAAAAAAAAAAGATACAAAACAAATGAGCAAAGGGGTGAAAAGAAACACAAATGAAAAAGCCGACTCCTAACGATATGACGAGAACACACTGACGGTCACCAGAGGGGAGGGGTGGGGGAGGGGGAACAGAGGGCGCACTTGTGATGTGTGCCAGGTGATGCACAGGTGTTGCATTACTCTGCTGAGCACCTGAAACTAATACTACCTTGTAGGTTAACTGATTGGAATTTAAATAAAAGCTTAAAATACTGATGGGCTCGGGGGTCCCTAAGAGCACAGGGTAGATGTAGAAGTCTCCCCACTGCTGTAAGAGTCCCTAAGCGCACAATAGGGAGCATACACTTTATTAACATAACATAATACACGTGTCGGGCATATAGGCATGTTTTCAGGGTGCGGGGATAATTTCATGGTGCTCAGCACGTGGGATCGTGACTCCCCTCTCAATATTCACCCCAAACCCTAACCAAGGGGGCCCGTTCAGGCAGTGCTGCCTTTCGAGGTGACTCTCAGGGATCTCATTCTTTGACCTCGGAGGCCCCTCGCCCCGGTGTCACCTCTGTCTGGAAATCCCAGAAGGGTGGGTGCACTTTGACCCTGGCACACTGCGGGGACTCCACATCCCATGGCCCTGGGCGCTAGGCTTGCATGTGGTCAGCATGACTACATTGGACCCTAAAAACGTGTGATGAGGGGTCCACCTCGCAGTGAGAGTTCCTACCGCGAGAATGATAATTAAAAAAAAGGTTCACTGCACAACACTGTGAATGTACTTAATGTCACTGAATCCTTCATTTAAAAATGGTCAAGACAGGGGCGCCTGGGTGGCTTAGTTGGTTAAGCATCCGACTTTCGCTTAGGTCATGATCTCGCGGTTCGTGGGTTCTAGCCCCGCGTCGGGCTCTGTGCTGACTGCCAGCTCAGAGGCTGGAGCCTGTTTCAGAGTCTGTCACTCCCTCTCTCTCTGACCCTCCCCTGCTCACGCTCTCTCTCTCTCTCCTAGAAATAAATAAAACATTAAAAAAAAAAATAAAAATGGTTAAGATGGTTTTATTGTTAACCAAAAAAAAAAGAGAACCATTTGTTGTTACCGTGAGCACCCCTCCCCCAAGGCCCCTCCCCAAATACTGGAGATGGCGCCATTTCAGTGAGCACTTTACTTCTTGGGCACAGGCTAGATCAGGGCCAGAGGGAAGGGGGCGGGGGGACATGGGGGCAGGTGGGAGGCAGGCGGGTCTGGTTGNGGGACAGAGGGAAGGCGGCAGGCACTTGGTGATACAGTGGATTCTCATGAGCCTCTGGGGGGACCGGAGGGACCCCCGCAGACAGGAGTCCAGGAGCCTGCAGGGGGCGTCCCTGGCCAGGCCGGTCAGTCTGGGAGGCCCAGGGCCTTGGCGGGGGGAGGGGCCCGTGGCTGCCCCGCCGCCCCGTCAGTGGGACTTGGGCCTGGGGATCTCGAAGGCGGACAGGGCGATGAGGAGCTGGGCGGCGTAGTAGGTGGTCATGACCATCAGGCGGGCGTGGGGCAGGGACTGGGCAAAGGCGTCCCAGGCCAGCACCGAATCCGAGAGTGTGAAGAGCAGGGCCCCCCAGCGGGCGCTCCCGCCGCGGGCCAGGCCGCGCCACAGCATGGAGGCCAGGACCAGCGAGTAGGTCACCAACGCGGGGGCCATGTCCGGGGGCAGGTGCAGCAGCAGGACGCCCGTGTAGAGCAGGAGGGCGGGGGCGACGAGCAGCAGGAGGCCTGGCCGCAGGGGGCGGAGGCCGAAGGCCCACAGATAGAGCAGGTGCGCCCCGGTGAAGGCCGCCACGCCTGCAGGAGACGGGAGGGGTGCCCGGTGGGCCGCCGTGCAGCGCAGAGCGTGAGGGAAAGGCCCGCCCCGGACGCAGCAGCACCCCATCTGCCGGGATGCGGGACCCCCTCCCCGGGGCACGTCTCCCTTCTCCCCGAGTCCCAGAGCGACCAGAAAACACTCCGCTCAGGACCGTCCGCTGGCTCCCCGCCTTGCTGGGCTCCCCGCCTGGCCCCACCCGCCGCACACCTGTTCTGACTCGCCAGCACCTTCCCACCCCGGGGCCTTGGCACTTGCGGGCCCCTCTGGACCATCCTTCCTCAGGTGGCTCCTGCACCTTCTTCAAGACGTCACCTTGGTGAGGCTGACCTTGACCAGCTACTCAAGACTGAAACACGCGGAGCCCTTTCCCTCCACGCCGCGCACCCCCCTCGGGGGAACGAGAGCTCCTCCTCAGGCCCCGCCCTCACCGCAGAGGAAGGCCTCCGGCCAGACGAGGCAGGCGTCCCCCACGGCCGAGCACAGGAGGGCGGCCTGCAGGAGCGCCCTGTAGCCCCGGGAAGAGCGCGCCGCCTGCAGGAAGGCCACCAGGCACAGGACGGGCAGGCACTTGACAAGGGCGCTGATCCAGGACGGCTGGTCTTGAGGGATCCAGAGGAGGAAGTAGACGGCGCAGGTGAGGAGGAAGGGGCTCAGCCCCCGGCACAGGGGCAGCTGCTTTGGGGGACAAGGGCTCGGGTGTGAGGGCTTCCACCTTCCCCCTGCCCCCGGCACCCAGCCACGCTGTGGGGGCTGCTCAGGAACCGGGACGTCCCGCCCCACGGGTCCCAGCTCCCCGGGAGGCCCAGGACCCCCCAGTTCCTCCAGGCTGCTCAGGCCCCCCCGGTGCCCAGGCCAGACCCCCCTCCCCCCTACAGCCGGCATCTCTTACTTGGACTGAGAAGCAACGCTTTGGGGACGGACCCTCTTCCCAGGCGTCCATGTTGGCCTATGACCCCCCAGACAGGTGCGTATGTGGGCACGGGTGGCTCTGGGGGTGGAAGGGACAGCATGTGGTTACACGTTAACCCGAGGAGCGTCCTGTGGACTCTGGGACTGATAACAGGGGCCAGGGAGATGCTGCCCCCACCCTGGGGATGGCCCTGCCTGGCACCACCGATAAGGTGCCTGTCAGGACCCGGGGTCCCTCCAGCCCACAGCACCCTGTCCTCGCCCACTAGAGCTGCCTCCTCCTCAGCCCCTGGCCTAGGCGGGGCTGGGGGGTGGCGCATGGCGTCAGTGCCCCTCCCATCCTCCCCAGGAGGGACGGGCGGGACTCCAACGCCCTCCCCTGCACCTGGGACTCGCGCGGGCCCCATCACCTGGCCTCGGGCAGCAGGACCACCCTGGATGGAAACTCCCTCTGCACCTGCCCCCCCAGCGGCCCCCAGAAGGCTGCCCGGGGGTCCCTCCTGTGCTCTGGCCTCCCTGCCACACATGGTCCTCAGCTCCCGCTCAGGACCCTGAAGCCCCCCACCCTGTGCCCTGCACGGGCCCGACACCTGCCTCCTCCTCGCACAGTCCTGCAGGAGCAAACACCAAGGTCAAGGTCAAGAGTTGTGAAGGTCATCACTGCTGTGCTGGCCTGCAGCTTTGGAAGTCACCGGGACGGAGGCTCCCGTGCCCATGAGGTGCACCCACCCCTCCCGCACTTCTGGTTCAGGAGGCTTGAACCACTGGGTGCCCACCCGGGTCGGCTGGTTGGCCGTCCCCCCGGACACCCTCTGCTCCACCGCAGGGGATGAGGCTTCGGGGACATCACTTCTGCAAGGTCGCCCAGCCACGTCGCCCTCCCCAGCCCCCCCCCCCCCACCTCGCCACCAAGGCCCGACGCTGACCTGCCACCTGTGTGGAGCAGGGACACGCAGAGACCGCGGGACAGCGTGTGGAGATCAGGTCCAGACGGTGCCGGGCGGGGCTCTGCCCTAAGCACCCCTTCCTGGTCTGAGCACGAGCGACCTGCCCCCTCCACAGCAAGGAGGTCCAGGAGCCGCACTGCACTCCGCGCTGCAGGCCGCACCTGGGGTGCCAAGGCCGCAGTGCGAGGTCAGCTCAGGCTCCCCCTCCCCGAGGCCCAGAACTCAAGGTCTCCACGGGAATCTTAAACTGTATTTATTTATTTATATTTGCAATATGAAATAGAAGCTGTGCACGAACACACACACACTCACGCCAGCCTGGGGAGGGGGAGCTGGGACAAGGTCACTTGGCAGCTGGGCTGGACCCCAAACCCTCGGGCATGGGAAGGGGACCCCAGCCGGACCCCTGCCGACCCCCCGCCGCAGGGTCCATAGGAGGTGCGGGGGTCTCAGTGAGCGCATCAGGGCCCCACGGGAATGTCCCCTGAGAGACCCCCTTGGACGGGGACCACCAGCTCCCACAGAGGCAGCAGGGCTGGGCGGGGGTCCTCTAGCCCCCAGCCCGGGTCAAAGTGCAGGGTCCAGGGCAAGGGTCTGGGCAAAGGCACGGCCCCCACTCGGGCCCTCCCCCCGAGGCAGCCCTGGGCCGAGTGTGGGTGTGGGCATCTGCACCGGAGACTGGGGGCGTGGGGGGGAGGGGGCAATGTCCTCGGGGTGGGATGAAGGTCCAACCCGCTGTCCTGCCCGCCTGGCCTCCTCCTGGCTCTCCACCCTCCCACTCTCTCTATAATATATAATATAGGTCTCTCTCTCTCCTTTCTCTCTAATCAACTCTATCTTTATTCCAGGAGACAAAACTCCATAATTTCTTTTCTCAGTGCAAATGGGGGTGGGTAGGGGCCCGTCTCCCTGGCACCAGGCTCCTGGGAGTCCAGAGGAGAGAACGTGGGGGCAGACTGGGGCGAGGAAGAGGTGATGGGGCAACAGGGCCATCGTGGGACCTGCCCTGCCCCCACTTGGGCCGGGTCCACGTGGGGTACGGAGGATTCAGCCGCCACCAGGACCAGGCAGTTACCTGGGAACCAAGAGGGAGACCCGTGTGAC
>NW_027528892.1:1246911-1248072 GCF_008692635.1 Crocuta crocuta
CTGCTTCCCAGCCAACCCTCGCCACTCACTGGGAGCCCAGGGATGCTGGCCCTCCTGGGGCGGAGCCGCTGGGCACCGGAGGCGGTGTAAGGGCCTGGGCACTGTCAGAGGAGAGGGACGCAGCGAGGTCAGTGCCTCCCCCACGTGAGCCCGGCTGTCCCGGGAGGCCGCGCCACGCTCACCTCTGGCTTTGGGGGAGCCCTGAGGGCTCCGGGCTCTTCTCCCCCTCTGTGGTCTGGGGACGCTGGCGGGCCGTGGGGGCCGGGACAGAGGTAGCAGGGTCTCTGGTTGCACTGTGTGTAGAGGGCGGGTTACCAGCGGGGTCCCACCCCCGACACCCTGTGCACCCTCCCACCCCTGAGGGAAGGGGTGCACAGCCCACGTGGTCCCCCCACTGGAGACCCCTGGGAACCACCCCCGGCAGCAGGAGCTCGAGGCTGGCTCTGTGCACCACCTGCCCCTTTCTGGGAGCCCTCGCGCTCCTCCGTGGCCCCACATGCGGGCGCAGGCGCAGCAGCGCACCCCCAGCTGCCATGAGGCCCCGAGGCGGCAGTGCAGACCTGGGGGCTCCTTGGAGCAGCTCGGGGCGGGACCCACACGAGCGCCGGGCTCCATCTGCCTCCCCAGCCGCTCACCTGTCCAAGGAGCTGGGCGTGGAGCGTGTCCCTCTGAGGGTGGCCTGGAGGTCCCCGGAGCTGGCCAAGGCCTGGCAGGGGGCTGTGCAGAGAGAAGCCAGGAGACCCAGGCTCAGCGAGGCCCAGGCGTGAGCAAGGCCCGGGGACAGGGGGGCGGGCGGGCGAGGCTCACCCAGGGGCTCCGCTACTGTGCTGCCATCTGTGGCTTCCTGAGGTGCTGAGGGGGACGCGGGGTCCTGAGACCTGGGGGGTGGGGGGAGAAGAGCAGCTCGCGGGCCAGCAGGGGGCAGAGCTCCAGCCTGAGGAGCCGAGCGCTGGGCACCCCCCCGCGGCCTCACCTGAGCTGCAGGGTGGAGAGGTCCCGGGGAGCGCCGAGGGGCCCCTGCGGGGCGGGGAGACCAGGGCTCGGCTCCCTCTCCCCGGAGTCTCGGGGGCCGCTGGGGGCGTCTGTAGGCACTGGGTCAAAGGTGGCTGTCCAGCTGGGGCCTGGGCAGGGGGAGGGCGGAGGGCAGGTGAGCAGGCAGGC
>NW_027528892.1:1248092-1248364 GCF_008692635.1 Crocuta crocuta
CTGGAGGCCGGGGGCCAGGGCTGGGGAGCCGGGGGGGCCCGGTGCCCCCACCGGCCGCTCGGCCGTCGCCCTCGTCCTCCTCCTCCTCCTCGTCCTCGTCCTCGCTGTCTGTGCTGCCTCCGCTCCTGCCCAGAGACCCCCGGTCAGCGGCGTCCCGGCTGCCCGGGGACAGCAGGGGGCGAGCGGGGGCAGGGGGGAAGCCACAGCACAGCGGGTCAGTGCCTCCGGGGGTCCCGGGGGTGAGGGGATGCCGCCGGAGCCGTCCTGACGGG
>NW_027528892.1:1248438-1250269 GCF_008692635.1 Crocuta crocuta
CCCCGCCTGACTCTCCCTCCAGCCACACACTCGGGGGCAGCCGCTCCCCAACTGAGTTCTAAGTGTCGACCGGCACACGACCCAGCCGTGGGGACCGCCCGACCGGCCCGTGTCGCCAACGGACACAGGTAAGAACCGAGCTGCTCCTGCGTCCCGCGGAACGCACCGCCGTGGCCTGAACGCTCGCTGAGCGCACTGGGGCCCGTCTGCACGCCGCCGCCGAGCTGCGCGGAGGCGCTCGCCAAAGAGGGAGCAGAAGGGAGCTTCCAAGATCGGGGGCGGGGGCGCATCTCCTAACCCACAGGGACCATCACACAAGGAGGAGGGAGACCAGACGGTTCCCAAGGGTCCCCAAGGTCAGGAGCAAGAGCGAGGCTGCTCGCCACCTCGGCTCAGGACCGTGCGGGAGCGCGAGGAGGGAAACGGAGGAGGGAAGATCTCGGCGCAGACGACCCTCGGGCCCCGCTGCGGCTGCCAGAGCGAGTGAGCTGCTGCGGGGCGCAGTGCTGACGCACAATAATCCACTCTGTTTCTGCAGGCTCGTGACGGTCTCAAAATTCCACTTATGTAACCTACGCAGGAATAAATTTAACACAGAAAGCATGAAACTTACAGCCTACGAAAGACCTAAATAAAAGGAAAGTCGTTCCGTGTTCACGGACTGGAAGATGGAATGCGGCTCGCAGGGCCACTGGCCTACGGGTCCCAGACGGGTCCTCTCCATCCTGGCTGCCCTCCTTGCGGACATTACCAAGCCGACCCTACAAGTCACACCGAATCCCGAGGGACCCCGAAGAGGCAACACAATCTGAAACACAACAGCAAACCTGCAGCCCCCACGCTTCCTGACTTCCAAACTTACAACATGACAACAGTGAACAAAACTGGGACCGGGCCCTGGGCGGCTCAGCTGGTTGGGGGGCGGACTCCTGATTTTGGTTCAGGTCATGGCCTCACCATCATGGGATCGAGCCCCACATCAGGTTCTGAGATAAGCATAAAGCCTAAGATTCTCTCTCTCCCTTGGGGCACCTGGGTGGCTCAGTTAAGTGTCTGACTTCGGCTCGGGTCATGATCTTGCGGTTCGTGGGTTCGAGCCCCGGGTCAGGCTCTGTGCTGACAGCTCAGAGCCTGGAGCCTGTTTCGGATTCTGTGTGTGTCTCTTTCCCTACCCCTCCTCCACTCATCCTCTGTCTCTCTCTCTGTCTCAAAAAGAAAAAACTATAAAAAATTAAAAAAAAAAACCTTTAAAAAAAAATTCTCATTCCCTCTATCCCGCTCCCCTGCTCATGTGGCCTCTTTCCCCCGCTAAAGTAACAAAAAAAATTAGGTGGAGTCTGGGTGGCTCAGTTGGTTAAGCGTCTGGCTCAGGTCATGATCTCCAGGCCCGGTTCATGAGTTCCAGCCCCGCGTCGGGCTCTCTGCTATCAGCCCAGAGCCTGGAGCCTGCTTCAGATTCTGTGTCTCCCTCTCTCTCTGCCCCTCCCCTGCTCGTGCTCTGTTTGTCTCTCTCAAAAATAAACAAGCGTTAAAAACATTTAATAAAAAAAAAAAGGCAGGGAGGTCTCAGGAGAAGGAGCAGTGGGCCCAGAGCGGCCGTACTACACCTGCACGTGTGTCAGATGACTTGTGACAGGGCGCCAGGCCCGCTCAGCAGGGAAAGGGCAGCGTCTTCAACCAGCGGGGCCGGGAAGAAGACATTCGCACGGGCAGAAGGGGAAGCTGGACCCCCTCACACCACACACACACAGCTCACACGGGGCGGGCCGTGACTTGGGTGTGCAAGGCCACGCAGGGCGCACGTCAGCCTGGCCAGCAACACAGCAGCACC
>NW_027528892.1:1250367-1256610 GCF_008692635.1 Crocuta crocuta
GGGGGGGGGGTCGATGGGGCCGTGCGCGAGGAAGGTACGGCGCACAGCGTGACCCTCAAGCCAGAAGCCACGGGGACAAAGGCCCCGCGTGCACGTTCACAAGCCACGAGTCGGATGCGCGAAGAGCCGGTGGCTGCCTTCAGGGAGGCCCCAGCACCGCCTCTCCTGCACTGGAGGGAGGCGTGGGGGCTCCCGGGGGCACGTCAGCCGCTTTGTGGGGACACCCACGGGAGCACACGTGGGGAGAGCAGAGCGGCGCCACAGCTGCGCCTGCACCTGCCCGCCCCCAGGGCCCCGCGTNGCCCCGCCCCCCGAGGACGGGGCGGCACTCACGTTCTCGTCGTCGGCGTTGAGGGAGAAGGTGATGTTGGCGGTCTTGTCGAAAGGCGCGCTAGGGGGGAAGGGCCGCGGCGGTGAGGCGGCCGCTGCGTCAGGCTTCTCCTGCGCCCGCCCCGCCTCCGTGTCGGCCCTCACAGGGGCGCCCGTTAGCGCCTCGAGGTGAGCTCCGCACACAGGCACACGTTCCCCCGGGAGGCAACCTAGTGCCCACGGTGACTGGACCCACGGCGGCCACGCTCAGAAATGGAGAGAGAACGTGTGCCGACTCTGACGGACGGCGCCTACTCTGTTCCCTGCTCCATCCCCGAGCTGCCCCGGGCCACCTCCGGTCGCTGGAGCAGCCGCACACAACTTAAGCCGAGACCAAAGAAACAAAACTGAATGAGGCCGTGGCCATGAGCCACAAGTGGGGGTGTCTCCAGGGCCACGGCACACAGCCTGCGCGTCCAGCCAGAGCTGCTCGGTCTGGGGCCAGGACTCGCCCTGCCACACCCACCTCTCCTGGGCCCACACCTGCTCCCTCTGCTCAGCTCCCTTCCTGAGAGCCCCACGGAAACACTTCCCGCTCCGGGAAGTGAGCACAGGCGTCCTCGGCGTCCACACCAAGTGCGGCCGGGAACCCAGTGCGGCTCTGCCGTACCCTTTCCCCATTTCTTCTCTGGTGGCGACGGGCATCTGTCCGTCCCCTGCATTGTTACCACGTGTGCCCCCCCTGGGGAAACACGGCCACGAAGACCCCATCAGAGCACGCCCCGGCTCCCAACACCGTGCAGACACGGCCACGCAGGGTCCTCAAGGCCTCTCCGCCCAGACACACGGAGCCGGGCGTGCCGGGGCGGGAGGGCAGTCCCCTAGCGGTCCAGGCCCTGCAGGCAAGGTCGTCAGCCCCAGCGTCCTAAAAACATTCATCTGCCTTCCATTCTAGAACACTTCACGGCTTTCAAGGTTTATGAAAGAGTTTGAAGCCGCGCTGGAAATGATGTGGTTGTGGAGGCTACACAGTTCCATCAAGAGAACAGCGGGCGGCGCCACCACCCTCTACCAGGACGCAGCTTTCTCCAGGGCCCAGCTGGGAACTCGGCCAGCAACGCCAGGCCGTCCATGCACTGGGCGCCGGGCTGGGCAGAGCAGCAGCGGACACAGTTCATATCCGCGTGGGCGACACAGGCCGGCCGCCGACCCCGGCTCATCACACCGCACGGTGATCCTGCTCCCACACCGACCGACATGCACCTCAGTCTCCCCGGCTGTAACGAGGCCCCTGAGCCCCGAGCAGAGGGGGCGGTGGGCACACGATAGGTGGGCACCGCCCGAGAAGCACCCGGCACACCGCTAGTGATGCAGCAGACGCAAACAAGGACCTCAGTCGCCCCCCCACCCAGAGACATCCGCATACCCCCCGCCCCCACAAGTGACACTCAGCCACTGGCCTTTCACTGCTTTCCTATTGCTGCCACAAGATGGCTCGTATGATTTATGTGATGTTAGAAAATTCTATTTTCTTCTCTTGATTATAAAAGTAACAGACACCTGTGGTGGAAAACTTGGAAAATACAGAAGGAAGATGGTGACGGCAACACCAGGTGAAATACTATTACCCGGCAATCCCAGAGCAGCACGACTAGTTGCTGAAGGAGCTTCTCTCGTCAGCCCGGGGCCTGTGCAGCACAGGGACGTGGGGGCCGCCCTGGCCACAAGGGCCCATCCCAGGGGCTCCGCCGGGCCCAACTCCACACGAGGCCTGCCCCGCCCACACCAGGAGGATGGGAGAGCCGCCAGGAGGAGCCCACCCGCCCACACAGGGCAGGCGGGCGCTCGCTTTCTGAGCCGCGGTCCCCGTGCCCCCACCCTGCAGAGGGCTCACTCACTTCACACTCTCTTCCTGCTCCCCAAACTCCTCGTCGTTGAAGCCAAAGTGGTCGATGAAGGCAGAGGTCATGCGCTGCATCTGGAAGTCCATGAAGGCCTGCGGCAGGGTGGTGGTCAGGGGCCGGGTGGGGCCCGGAGGAGCAGGGCAGCCCCCGCCCCGCCCCGCAGCCCACCTGCTGCAGCACTGCCTCCTCTGGGAAGCTGAACTCCTTGAGCCGGTCATCCTCGTCGTCGCTGGAGGAGTGCAGGTGGTGGGTGCTCACCTGGGGTGGGCGGGCAGGCAGGCAGGGGTAAGGACCAGGGTGGTTGGAGCAGGTGGGTAGGGGTGAGGACAGGGCGAGCAGACTGCGAACAGGCAGGGGTGAGGACCAGGGCAGGCAGGGCAGGCGGGAAGGCAGGGGTGAGGACCAGGGCAGGCAGGGCAGGCGGGAAGGCAGGGATGAGGACCAGGGCAGGCAGGGCAGGCGGGAAGGCAGGGGTGAGGACCAGGGCGGTGGGTGCCAGGGAGAGCCCGATGGAGGAGACCCTCACCAGGTCCACCGTGTTCTTCCTGTTCGTCTCCGCCAGGGGTCCCGAAACGAAGGCCTCCCACTGCTCCTGCTGCTCACTGGGCAGGTCTGCTCCCAGGGGAGGGGTGGGGAGGGGAGAGGATGTGAGGGGCCCCACGGCCTCACCCCCGCCCCCCCAGCGCTGGGGCGTGCCCCACCCAGGCGCTCACCCTTCAGCAGCTGCCCCAGCTGCTCAGCATTGGGGCCCTTCTCCGAGTTCTGCACCAAGGCGTTGGCCAGTCTCGTCAAGTGGCCCATGTAGCCCTTGCGAGGGCCCCCTGCAGACCTGGACAAGATCAGAGGCCACAGCTGGACTCTGGTCACANGCACTGCTGCAGCAGCTGAAGAACAGGTTGGGGGTGGGGGTGGGGCCGGACTCAGGCGCCCCTCCTCCCCAGCTCACCCCTCCTCCCCTGCATCCCTCCAGCCCCACCCTCCCTCAGAGGGCCTCCCACTATTGCCGTCACTGGTCACTGCAGTCCACACCCCGTCCACACCCAAGGTGCTGCTGGACAGCTCCTCCCTGAGGCCCTGGGCTACATCCAGGGAGGCACCTCCCCTAATGTGGTGGCCGTCACGCAGGAGACCATCTCTGTCTTCCAGGACACTCGCTGCCCAGGGAGCACCACATCCCGCACCTACCTAAACGTCACCCCCATTTCTCACAGACAGATCTAAGACAAGGCCGAGCCCTGCCCCCAGCACGCACAGGCTTCCAGCAGGCAGACCCGGGGCAGCACCCACCCGCCGAGAGAGAAGGGGACCTGGGAGCCGAGCTCACATGTTTCACGACGGGGTTAGGGGCAGGTGTCTCGAGGCCGTTGTCGGACGGAGGCCCAGCACTCAGCATGGCGCTCACACACGACTCCACTTGGGCGTGCAGGAAGTTGTTGAACACGTAGTGGAAGAAGAGGTCCTGGGTGGGAGTGGCACAGGCTGGCACTGAGGTCCCCCATCTGCCTTGTCCCCCCGACCCTGCCCAGGGGCCCCACCCAGTCCTGACCCTCAGTCTCCCACGCCCCTGCCCTCCGCACCAGCATGGTGTTGGGCACATCCAGTGCCAGGAGCTCCTGGGTCAGGGCCGCATCGTTGGCACTCAGGGCGCTGGCCAGCAGCTTGACCACGTGCAGCCGCGTGTTGCCCAGTGGGGGGGCCAGGCTGCCCCACGTGGTACGCAGCGGCTCCAGCTATAGGCACAGGGGAGGCTCAGCACTGCCCGAGATGTGGGGCCACCCTCCCTGCCACCCTCCCTCCCTGGCGTCCCAGCCCACCTCAGGGGGCTCGAGCAGGAGCTGGTGGAAACGGCTGAGGCGTGGGCGCAGGGCGTGCAGGGCGCCCACACTGGACGTGGTGCTGTCCAGGGTCGCCTGGGCCAGGAGCTCCAGCTGCCCGTCCACACTGCTGAAGAAGTTGTTCACAGTCACAGACTCAGACCTGCGGTGGGGACATGACAGAGGACCTGTGTGCACGATACGCACACGGGTGGCACCTCTGGAAGGGAGTGAGAAACTGCCTCCCTGGGAAGCGCAGGGCGAGGATCGGATGCCCAGGGACCGCACGGGACAGGCCCATCTGTCTCAGGCAACCACGTGCCTGAAGGGCCCCGGATTCAGACAGCTATAGCTCCAGCCCACAGGGGGTTTACTTGGCCTCAGATACAAGCAGAGAACTCTCCTCCAAGGACCCTAAGTGACCACCACGAAGGGACTAGCACTTGTAGAGGCCGTGTCCCATGACCTTCGCCTCTAGATGGGAGGGCGGGGCTGGGGGGCTGGGCCCCCTCACCTCGGCCTTCTGGGCTCCAGCAGAGTCAGCAGCACTAGGATCCCGCTCACGATGACAGACTGGCTCTGCTCCCCCTCCAGCATGTTGCTTAGCAGCTGCTCGATCGTCTCCTGCCTGGGGCAGGGGGCAGGACAGGGGCAGGGGTCAGAGCGCAGGGCCCCGGACAGCTTCCCTCCCTGGGCCTGGGAACTGCCCGAAAACCCACTTCTCCAGGGTGGCCAGCAGCTGGTCGGGCTCTGGGCTGTCCTGGACCTGGATCATTTGCTCCCGGCTCAGGCGGATGATGTCGCACAGGGACTGGGATGCATTGGAATGTTGCTGGGGAGGCAAACAGAGAGCTGAGGACACCGGCCCAGCTGCCGGGCCCTCCTGAGCTGACCAGCTGGCCTGAAGGAACAGGAGAGGAGGGTCACAGGGTCACACAAACATAGGGACACAAATGCTGAGGGAAGGAACAGAAGGCACCAAATGCTGGGAGACGAGAGAAAGCAAAGAACTGGGAAACCCAGGAAAGCTTCCTGGAGAAGGTGACACCCTATCTGCTGTAACCAAAGGAGGGAACGACCAGATGTCCAGTGTTTGGTGAGTGGATAAGCACCTGGGATGTGTCTGCATGCCAGAATATTCCTCAGCCTTAGAAAGGGATGAAGCACTGACATGCCACAACACAGGTGAGCAAGGAGGCCAGTCATGAAAACCACATATTCTGTGATTCCATTCATACAGACAGTCCAGGAGAGGCAAAGCCAGAGACCGAGAACACACTCATGGCTGCTAGGGGACCATGACGGAATGGAGTGACAGCTGATGGGCACAGGGTTTCCTTTCAGGGGTAATAAAAAAAAAAAAAAATCCTAGAACAATGTGGCGATAACCGCACAATTTGTGAATACGCTAGAAACCACTGACTGCTGTGTTCTAAACAGGTGGTCCACACGGCACGTAACCTGTATGTCAACAAAGCTGTTACAGAAACAAGCCAAGTGAAACACGAGCAGAACTGAGTGTGACATACAGGGCAGCTGCCAGGGCCCACCTGTGCAGACCCCAGGCCCGCCCGGCCACGGGCCGCTCACTCTTCAGAGCCCCTGTGTCACAGGCCTGCACGGTCCTCACCCTGCTGGGATGGGCACACACTGGTGCCCGGGTGATGACCCGCGCCCGTGGACCTTGGCTCCGTAAGCTAGCAGCCCCGGAAGACACGGCGAGGCCCTGCGGGCCGCAGTGAGGGTGCGGGCTCTCTGCCTCGGCACAGATTCTCCGAAGTACAGGTAGGCTCAGGTCACAGTCAGCAAGGGAGGGCGTGGGTAAGGGACCCAGGGGAGGCTGGCAGTGAGGGGGCCTAGAGTCAGAGGTTGCTCCTCAGGCTGTGACTCATCAGACGGTGGCCACGCTCCTGATTCACCAGACCCGGTCCGTGGGGTCCAGGGGGCCTGGCCCCCTTCCTCGCAGCAGCAGACTGGAAAGGCCACACACACCGGCTTCCCACGCTTCCCTTCCTCCTCAGTTCACCTCTTAAGAAGGGAGGAGGAGCAAAGCTGGTGTGAAGAGCAGCTCTGAGGTGAAGAGACAGGGCCACAGGCAGGGACAGCAGCTGAGCAGGGGACACTCACATTGTCATCCTTGGACGGGTGGATCTGATCAATGAGCCGCTGTACGATCTTCTCCTCATTGAGCCACTGGGGGTGAGAAGCCGAGGCTT
>NW_027528892.1:1256641-1257345 GCF_008692635.1 Crocuta crocuta
GCTCACCAGCCCGCCCGCCCGCCGCCCCGGCCCCACCCCGCCCCCGCGCTCACGTTGACCACGTCCTGCCTCAGCTGCGGCCGCTCCACACAGGTGAGGAGACGCAGCAGGAGGTCCATGATGGCAGAGGTGCCGATGTGCTGCAGAAGCAGGTCCACGAAGTCGTCTTTCTTCCGCAGGAAGGACACGAGCTGGGGGCCGGAGGGGCAGCCTCGTCACTCGGCAGGACCCAGGGCCCACGCACCAGCAAGCCCACAGCCCTGGCCCGGTGCGGCGGTACCTGGTCTGTCTTGCGGTTGATAAGAATGCCCATGACCTTGCTGAAGAAGCTGGCGAGCAGCGGGTTGAGGCTGCCACTGCTCTGCAGGAAGCCGTAGAGCCGGTTCAGGAGGGACTCATCTGCGCCCAGCGCGTCGTTGATCTGGGGCACGTCCGAGGTCAGGATCTCGCAGGCCACGCTGGGGTACCTGGGGTTCACATCCAGAAAGGGTGACAAACGCCAGGGAAGCTGACGGGGGCACCCTCACCTCCCTTGCCCTCCTGTCAGAACCCACTCGCAGCTCCCCAGTGCCCCCAAGGCTGCAGCCAACCTCCTGGGCTTGGACGCGACCCCCACCGCCCTACTTCACCCCTGCCTCCCGGCCCCCTGCCTGCACAGGCCCCAAGCCAGGCAGCTGCGGGACAGGCGGGGCGGGGCTCACTTG
>NW_027528892.1:1257408-1284689 GCF_008692635.1 Crocuta crocuta
CTGGCGGGGGGCTCCTGGGTGACCCAGGCCACCATGGCCTGCAGGTGTGGTGGCTGCAGCAGGAAGTCCAGCAGCTTCCGGTTGACAACCTTGCACTCCTGCAGCACGTCCTCCTCGTCCAGGAGCTCGGGCAGGCTCAGGTCCTCCCGCTCCAGCAGCGCGTCGAGGTGTGAGCTCGTGTGCAGGTCAAACTTCCAAAACATGGCGCCCTGGGGAAGGGGCCTGTCACACAACAGCCTCTGCCGGCTCTGCTCTGCCCTGCCCCCCCCAACCTCAGCCGCCTACTGCGGGACGACCGTGGCAGCCTGACAGGGCCACCCTCTAGTCCAGGGGGTCACTGCCCACCCGGGGCCAACGGTCCTGACCAGCCCTCTGCCCCCACGCCTGGGTGAAGACCCAGGGGGTGGGGGTGGGGGTGGGCTGCACACACGGGGCCTGCAGAGAAGAGCTCTGTGATCCTGTCCCCGTCCAGGGCCTGTGTCCACGGTCCCAAATCTGGGCAGGGACCCCCCAAGTCGGGGCGGGAGCAGGGCTCTTCCTAGAGCCTCTGGCATCAGATTCACTTCAATCTGTATTTGCTGGACAAGTTCAAATGCCCCATGGTCGCCAGCTCGGGGCTGCCGGCCAGCCCAGCAAATCACCATGCGATGTGCAGGGCGTGGGGTGGTGGCAGAGGGAAGTCTGAGATGACTCTCCGGGCTGTGGCTGTTGCCTGGATGCTACACACACACACACACACACACAAACACACCCACCTGCCCCCACCCAGGGCCCGGGACAAGGAAGAGGAAAAGCAGGGGGAGGGGCCCTCCCAGAAGAGCCGCTGACTGGGGCCCGAAGGCACCAAGACAGGGTAACTGACTCAGTGGGGAGGAGGACAGGCCGTGGCGCACCCCCGGCCCAGCCCAAGCAGCTGGCTGCCACCGGGAGCACTACACCAGGAGCACCCCTGGGTGCTGCGGGTCTGAGCCCGCTATCTCATGGACTCAGCCAGGCCCCTACGGAAGCCTATGGCTGCCAGTCCAGACCCCCCCGCAAGCCCCGCCCTGCACTTGCCATCACGCTCCCCCACGCAGGGCACCCGTGGCCCCTCTGAGGAGGTGTCGCCACCCCGAGGCAAGACGGACAACGCACGCCCAGGAGAGTGGGGCTCCCCAGCGCCACACAGGTGCCGCCCAGAGCCCACATTCGTCACCTGCCGTGTGAAGACCACCTGAGGCAGAGGCCACCGATGACGGACTGGGGCCCTCCCTCACCTTCTCTGCCCCACATCACCCCGACCATGGAAAACCTGTCAGCCAAAAATGGAGCACAGGCCCAGAGCAGAAAGTGGCTCTGACTCCATCAGGAAGCAGTCAGGGCTTACACCCAGGGCAGAGGGGGACACGCGCAGCCTCATTCCCTTCAGGACACCGCCTCCAGCACCCAGCGTCTGCAGGAGACCACTCACCTCCACGCGCGCCCCCCGCCCCGCCGTCAGCACCCAGCCTCTGCAGGAGACCACTCACCTCCACCCGCCCCACCGTGCCCAGGAACAGGTGGCTCCAAATGTGCCACGATCCCAAATCCCGGGGTCCTGGTGGTTCCTCGGCGCTGGCCCAGGATGATGGCAGCGGAGGCGGCGCCGCCATGGACGACAGCAGCAGGCGCCAGGCCCCCCACAGGACAGTGGGAGCCCTCCCACGGGCCCGGAGGTCCCGTCCCACAGCACACAGGGACTCGCCCCTTAGCCCTCCACACTCCACCCCACCCCACGCTGGCCACTTTTCTGAAACACCAACTTGAGTGCCTGGTGTTCACTCGCGGCCAGAAGCCCAAAAGGGCTCCCTGGGTTTCGGCACTTGAGACCTGAGGGGTCCCTGCCAGCCTTCCAGCCCCGCTCGGGCCAAGCCGGGCCTCCCCTGGGACCTCCACTCCCGCAGCGCCAGCTCTCACACCTGCGCCACCCCTCCCCAGGCAAGCTACAGGCTGGCCCTCACACATCATCCTGCAGCTGCCACGCAGGCGTGTGCGGCCCTCCTGAGCAGGTGCCCGCAGGACAGTGCTGCCCAGCCCCCTGCTGGACACCGAAGCCTCCCGGCATCGCAGGAATGGGGGCCCTTCCCTGACTGCACGCCACGCTGGCCTCCCACACTGTGTCCTGACCACTCTCAGGACCGCCTGGCCCTCGTCTCCCCCACTGTCACGACAGCCCCAAGATGGTATGGATGGCCCCATTCTACACGTGAGGCCCCCCGGAAGGTAAGGTCTCGGGTGGGGGGCCTCGTCCTGTTCGCTTACAGAGAAGCGGGCAGGCTCAGGCCCAAGTTTGGGCGGGCCAGCTGGACCCGGCTCCTCCATCGTCACCCAGGCTCTGACTGGCCGGCCCGTTCCTGGGCCTCAGGGGCTCGGTGGGACGCTCAGCAACAAGTCTAGCGCTTACTCAGGAGACACCTCTGAATTCAGGGGGGTGCAGCCTTGCACACCTGCCCGGCACCCAGCCACCGGGGGGCCTGTCTAACCTGCAGCTGTGCTCAGGGGCCTGAGGGCTTCCCTCTGCTCTCAAACACGTCTAAACCCGCCCTGGCCGCAGGCTTGCGTGGCCGGCTCCTCCAGCCCCGCTCACACCGCGTTCCTCACCTGCACTGGACACACTGGCCTTCCTGTGTGCAGAGCACATCAGGCCTTGGTTCTTCTTAGCAACTCTGCTCTTGCTGCCTCGCCGGCCTGGGATGCCCCGGTAACCCGCTCCTTCTCATCCTTGGGGTCTCCTGCCAGGCATCTAGGCCCTGAGAAGGTGGAAGCAGGCCTCTGGGACGTACAGCCCGGCCTGCACGGCAATGTGCCGTCACATGGTGCATGTGCCTGGTGCCCTGACCGGACGATGGGCAGCACCCAGCACACAACCTGGTACGCGACTCTGCTCAGAAATAGCAGCAGAAAGATACCTCCATCTGCACCCCCCTCCCCCATCATAAGGCCCCTGCCCCCTCTGAGGCAGCAGGTGACGTATCTGCCAGGGCATCGCTTCCCCACGTCCCCAGCCCCACTGTTAAACCACAGTCACAGGTGGGGGTGGGGAGGGGAGGAGGGCGAGGGTGGGCTGAGCCCGTGCCGAGTGTGCGTCCCCAGGCCGTGCGGCGGGGAGAGCATCCAACATCTCCCCCCATGCTCTAAAGCGCTCGGCGAGTCTCCGTTGCACACAGGCAAATCCCTCTGTTTGCTCGGATCCTAGACCTTTTCCAGAAACCCTTCCACACTCAATGGCCATCCCCTCTCACTGAGTAACAAGTCTGTGACAGGCCTTGTGCTACAGGCCAGAGAACTAAGGGCTGCCACAGGTGACGCCAGCCCCGAGGCACTGGTGGCCGATGCGGGCACACCTCCTGGGCCAGGCGAACGCGGGGCCAGGCCCACCTCCTTCTCCACGGGCGACTGTCATGTGAGCAGGAGACCAGAGACGTCAAAGGACCCCCTAGGCCCAAGGAGCGAAGCCAGTCTCCAAGGATGGCGTGCTGTGGGACGCCACGCAAGTGAAACGTCAGCCAAAGCAGGGGAGTGGTTTTCAGGAGTTGGGGGAGCCGGGGGCGAGGGGGTGGGGAGCGCCTGCTACGGAGTATGGGATTTCCTTTTGGGAAAAGCATGTTTAAAAAAAAACACACACAAAAGTTCTAGAATTGAATGTACACAATTCTGTCCATTATACCTCAATGAAAACCACCTACTATGGTGACGGCCGCTGCACTCCGAATACACTAGAAACCACCAGCTTGTACACTTTAAATAGATGAACCACATGACGTATGGATTGTATCTCAACGAAAACCACTACCAAACACAAAACCAAAGTTGCCCAGGCCTGTGGTGACAGGGCCAGGCCTCACTCTGTGTCCAAGTCACCCAGAGCTGACCAGAAAAGCAGCTGGCCAGCTGCCAGAAAAGCTGAAGCACAGAGGGCACGCGCAGGCTCCCCTTCCACACCCTGTGTCCCTGAGCTGCCACAGAGGGCATGGGCAGGCTCCCCTTCCATACCCCGTGTTCCCGAGCTGCCACAGAGGGCACACAGGCTCCCCTTCCATACCCCGTGTCCCCAAGCTGCCACAGAGAGCAAGCGCAGGCTCCCCTTCCACACTTGTGTCCCTGAACTGAGCAGGGCCCCCCACAGCTGAGGGGCAGCTATGCACTGGCATGGGCACCTGGTCTCCACATCAAGACAAGGAAGTGAATATTCCCATTTGAGAGACATGGGGACAGGGGCCCACAGGGACGGAGCCACGGCCACCAAGAGGCAGAACCAGACTCTGCCGGCCCTGCTCTCCTGTCTACAGGTGGAAATTGTCAAAGCTGAGGCCCGCCCACTTCCAAAGCACCCAGTTAGAGGGCGCGGGCTCCGGGCATCATCCCCAACCTGCCCCCCTCCGGCGGGCCGGTTTTGGACAGCAGCTAGGGCTTCCTTCCTCAAGCTGCTTTCCAGAGACCTGGGGAGGGGTGGGTAGGGGAGGGCCCAGCCACAGTAAGACAGAAGGTACTGGGTGCGATGGGGTATGGGCTCCAGGGGCCTCTCAGAACCTCAGGCCGCTCCTCCAAAAATCAGAGGACACTGCAAGGACCGCATGCAAGTGAGTGGTGGCTGGCACCCTACAAAGGTGTCACGTCTCAAGCTCTACACGACACAGTGATGCAGACACAGAAGAACACGCACACACACACACACTCACACACAGGAGAACGTGCACGCACACACACACACAGGGGAACACACATGCACATACACAGCTCACAGGATAACGTACACGCACACAGCTCACATACACACTCACACAGGAGAACATGCACGCACACAGCTCACATACACACTCACACACAGGAGAACATGCATTCACACACACAGCTCTCACACACACACAGGAGAACATGCATGCACACACACAGCTCACGCACACACAGCTCACACACACACTCACAGAACACATATGCACACACACAGCTCACGCACACACAGCTCACACACAGAACACACACGCACACACAGCTCACACACATACTCACAAACACAGGAGAACACACATGCACACACAGCTCACACACACAGAACACGCACACACACACAGCTCACACACAGGAGAACACGCATACACACAGCTCACACACAGGAGAGCACACACGCACTCACAGCTCACACACATACACACGGGAGAACACACACGCACACACAGCTCACACGCATACACTCGCACACAGAAGAACACGCACATACAGCTCACACAACTTGCTGGAAGCCCTGGGAATCAGATGGACCAGAGAGGGGGGTTCCATCTCACTCTCTACTGGGGTGAGCCTGGACCAGGCACTTGGTGTCCTGGAGCCTCATCTCCTCATCTGTGAAATGGGTCCACAGCCCTCAGGAAGAGTCCTGTGAGAAGGGCCACCTCAGGCAGGTGGTCCCGACACAGCACCTGGCTGGCGGCGGCCCCTTCCTGTGTGTCCCAGACCCTCCCAAAGGAAGGGAAGGAGCCCGACGCTAACCCTGGGGTGACAGCTTCAAAAACAGAAAACCCAGAGCCATGCTCTCCACACATCTGCCTGAGCGACCCAGGTCATTCAAATACTCCGGCAGGCGCCTAGCACCCCACCACCCCCACCCTAAGCAACTTTTAGCAAACTTCAAGAAAACGGAAGTGACTACCACTGGTTTTTAGCGACCGTTTGAAAACCATGACTGGCTGCAAACGGAAGAAGGGGAAACTGTAAATGAGAAAGGAAGCCATTAAAAACGAAAACTACCTCTCTCCCCGCCAGCTTGGCACCATCGCCTCGGGTCTCTTGCCCTGCGGCGTTGTTCTCAGGCCTCTGACCGCAGCTGCCCTCTCAGGAGCCTGCCCACCCCCGCCCCCGCCCCGCCCGGGCTCGGACAGGGCCTGGCTGCAGGACCCGGAGCGCTGCCGATCTGCCTCCACCGTCTCCGTCGGGGCCGGGGGGGCCCGGGGCCCGGCCCTTCACCTTCCACGCCTCCCTCGTCTGCCCGGGGCCTGCCCCCGCGAGCGCCTCCACGGGCTCTGGTGCTGGGAGAGACCTTCTCTGGCCTGCAGCCGCCTCCGCCCTCAGCCGTCACAGGCCCACAGGCTGCGGGCCCGAGCTAGGTGAGCCCTGGCAGGGGGGAGAACCCACGACCGAAAGGCCAGCCCCAGCCTCTTGCAGGGCTCAGCAGGTCCAAGGACTGTGAGACCACCTCCCCCAAGTCTCCCCAGCCATCAGCTCTCTGCCAAGTCTGGGAAGGGGGTAGACAACTTCGATTCCAAGGACAGGACAACAGTACGGCGACCCCACGACCTCTGAGTAGCATGCAGAGCGCAGCCCAGACCTAGCAAGGTCGGCAGCAGGACACCCATTTGGGACAAGGGGCCGCTGGGGCCAGGGAAGGAGGGACCCGACCACAGCCACAGGGGACAATACGCCGGGACCCGTCCATGGCCTGGGAAAGCCAGCTCACGCTCTCCCAGGGGAGGTGGCCGCTTGGGTCCGACCCCGGGAGGTGGAGTGATTAGCAAGTAGAAGACTGCAGACCCCTGGCCAAGGACTGAGGAGGGGCCTGAAAGCTCACATTCCGGACGGTCACTTGGATCAGTTACGGGTTCAAAGGAAAAAAGGGAAAACAACTAACAGATTTTGAAATAGCCCTTGGAACACGAAGAGGAGCAGAGTCAATGCTCCAGGGAGATCCAGAGTCAGAACAGCCTGGGTTCTGATCCTGCTTCTCCAAACAAAATCCCTGTGGCCTTGGACTCCGTCTCCTCCCTCGAGAGACACCTCAGGTTACTGCAAGATTGCACCTCCCACGGGAAGATCTATAAAGCGGGTGTTCAAAGAGAAAACCATGCTTGGCCTGGAAAGGAGGGCGTGTCCCCACCCCCCACGTGCCGGGCCTGCCCCAGAGCTGGTGAGCCAGGGGCACCAGGAAGGCCTCTCGTTCTCACCAAAGCTCCCCGGCCTCATCTCACCTCATCTCTTGCTGCAACCCGCATGGCGCTCAACACTCCCGCCACACCTGACTGCTCGTGGGCACCCTCGCCTCTGCCCTGGCTGGCTGCTCCCTCTGCCTTCCCTCCAGCTCTTTGGGCCCAATTTGCTCCTCCTGGGTCCTTCAGGCTTCAGCACAGACACCACTTCCTCCAGGAAGCCTCCCCTGACTGCGTTAGGGGCCCGCTCCACACTTCCACAGCTTCCGTGGTTTTACCCCATGACAGCATCTGGGTGCTTTGTGACAGGATCTGCCTGTTCAGTCACCTGTCTCCCTCTGGAAGATGCCAATTTACCAAGACCTAGTATAAGGCCAGACCCACAGCTAGAAATACTTGTTGAATTAATTAAGGGGAAAAAAAAAACAACAACAACTTAAGTGCAGAAGGGGAAAGTGACCTGCTAAAGTCACCTTCCATAGATCCTGAAAAAAGTGTTGGTGATCGGGGCAGGCAGGAGCCAGAGGGCTCTCCTCTGATGCAGAGAAACAGCAGATGACCCAACAAAACTCACTGAAAATACGAAAGTAAATCAAAATACACAACTCAGAACCCACAGCTGCTCATGGGTAGCAACAGGGCAGATAAGGCAAAACTGTGCACGACACCCAAGGTAGAAGGCAGGGCTCCTCGGCCATGGCACTGCTGGTACGCGGGGCTGGAAAATCCTCTGTGGCGGGGCGGGGGGCTGCATCGGGAGCCAGCACCCTCCTCGTTGTAACCACTGGTGTCTCCTGACATTGCCAAATGTCTCCTGGGGGGCACAAGTGCCCCAAGCTGAGAGCCACTGTGACGCGGAATCCCAAACCTAGTCATACTCCTAAAAGCTGCTGATCACGGAGCACTTCCTGTGCAGTGCGTTAGGCTACGGGCTGCCCCCAGAGCCGCCTGGTGAGAAGAGTAGGGACACCAGCACCATTTCACACCCCACTTTCTTTACCACTCTGAACCCCGCACCACACCTAACACATCTTCCTTTCCAGAAACATCTTGCCTCTCAGGCCGGCGTTAATGGTAAAGTCTGTGGCCTCAGCTCAGGCGCAGGTGTGTGAAAGAGCGAGCAAGAAAGACCCTAACCAGGAGGTCACATTCGAGGGGCTGGACAAGCGGACGCACCGAGGTCCTCCACCCGCCCCTCCAACACTTCCGCAGACCACTCCCAGGTTCCCACCGTCACAGGCTTGCACGTGCTGTTCCTTCCACCCGGAAGGCCCTTCTTCCCACTCTCCATCTGTCATCCCCTCCTCGTCCCTCCGAGAGAACGCCACCAGAGAGCCAGTGTCTCCAGCCCCTCCTCTGCGGCCTGCATGCCCGGAGCTACCTCCATCACAACACCCCTAATTGTGACTGTCCGGCGGGCCTTTGTCTCCCCAGGGCAGGGCCTGGGGCTGGTCCCTGCCTCGGCTCCCTGCCCGGCCTGGCTGGCTCCGCAGGCTGCTACCCGAGCCCTCCTCACACGCTAAGCCGGGAAGACAACAGGGAGAGCCTCCCTACTCTAGTGGGCCTGAGCCCGGGGCCAGGGTCAGGGTCGGAGGCGGGGAGTCTAAGAGCAGGAAGGGGGTGTTCCAGGGGAAGGGGCTGAGGAGGAAAGGATGGAGATGTCCCAGGGCAGTGGGACTGAGTCCGAGGAGGGGAAGTTGGAAGCGAGCAGAGAATCGGAGGGAGACCGAGGAGGTGGGCTGGCTGGCGGAAGGCCGAGAGGAGACTCAGGACCTTGCGGGGTCCGAGACCTGGAGTGCTAAGGGACGCTCAGGGGACCCGGGGGCCCGCGGCGGCCGCTCCCCTNGGAAGTGGCCCCGGCTGGCCCGGCCCGGCCCGGCCCGGCGCCGCGCGGGAAAGCAAAGGCCGGTCAGGGAAGACGTTGTCCTCGGCAGTCCGGACAGGCCGCAGGACTGAGCAGCGGCCGACGAAAGCCGAGGCTCACTTCCTTCGCCGCCCCCCTTCCCCAAACGGACCGGCTCTTNGGGGCACGCAGGAAGCCCCGCCTACCCGCCGCCGTCCGGGTGCGAGGAGGCGGTGCGCCTGGGCCGGGCAGTGCGCCTGCGCGCGGGGCCCAACCACACCCCACTGGCGCCGCCAAAACGCGGCTGCGGATGCGCTTGCGTTGGTTTGGGCCAACGGTCTCCCGGAATAAACGCAGACAACCCAACGCGCAGGCGCCACTGCCCTCGAGTAGCGTTTCTCTACGACTCCGTTCCAAAGTCCAGAATAAATCCTGCTCCAGGATTTCTCTTCCCACTCGCTCCTTTTGGAAATCCTTTCGCTATCCGGTCTCCTCCAATTATATCCCTGCTTTGGCTCTAGGATCCAGGTCCTGGTTGACCCGCACCCGGTTTTCTCTCCAACCAGGACCCCTCTCCCGCGCGGTTGCCGAGGCCCTGTCATTACTGTTCCCTCAGTTTCCCCGACTTGTTATAGGCCCTTGCCCGTGTTACAGGCCTACTGAAAGGATCACACGAGTGGGTGCGTGTACGGACTCCTTTCATTTTTTTCACCCGCAGATTTACTTTTTTTAAATTTCAGACACATTTTACGGAATCATATATTTTAGTACATTTTCTTGTTCTCGTTTCCTCCTTATTGCAAGGATGCTAGTTATTCGTTTGCTCTTCACATTTGTTAGCTCCTCTGTACTTGCTTTAATCTTTCTCATTTCCACCTGTATCTGCCTATTATCACGTCTCTTCTGGTCCTTGCTATTTCCAGTGGATTTGTTGCATGAGCTGTTTTTTGTCCCTTGTATCAGTTATCCGCTGGTGCTGCGTAACAATCGCTACCTCAGCAGCATGTATCTATCACGTTCACAGCTTGGAGCTGCCCATTGTGAAGGTGGACAAGGCTGATTCTGCTTCCCATGCCTCTCCTGTTCTGGCACCATAGGCTATCCAGGGCACCATCTCCCAAGGAAAGGCAGAAGCACCCGAGGTCAAGCCCATCTGTTAGCACGTTTCAAGTCTCAGGTTGCCTCATATCTGCCACCATCCACTGGTCAAAGCAAGTCACACAATCAAGCCCAAAGTCATAGGGGGCAGGCACGTATGCTCCACACGCCAACAGGGTGGGAAAGTGTACTTCTCTCATGGAGGTGGAGTGGGAGGGAGCAAATATTTCCTGAACAATCCACCACAGTCCTCTGTTTGTTTCCTTAGTTTTGCCAATCTTAAACTTTTCATCATTGGGGATTTGTTTTTATTTAAAAAATTTTTTAAAATGTTTACTTGTTTTTTGGGGGGGGGGCGTGAGAGAGAGCAGGGAGGGGCAGAGAGGGAGACACAGAATCCGAACCAGGCTCCAGATTCTGAGCTGTCAGCACAGAGCCTGACGTGAGGCTCAAACCAACCAGCTGTGAGATCATGACCTGAGCCGAAGTCTGAGCCACCTGGGGATTTTTTTTTTTAAATGGACCCAGGTCCTTTTAATCCAGCTTGAAGCAATTGTGAGGCATTTCCTTCTGTTCCTCGTCATCTTCTGTTGCATTCATCTTTTACTCGGCATTCCACTTGCTTTGTTCCCGGTATGTTTGCACAGTTGCCATATTAACACATAAACTCAGGAACTGAGAGACAAGGAGGAGCCATATTCAACCACCAAATGAAACCTGAGAAGTTGACACGGTCAGTCTGGAAGAACCCGGGAAGCTGCAGCAACTTTAAGGACTGAAATCTGGGTCTCCACCCTATCAGGACTCACAGGTTGACAATGCTGTTATGTGTAATAGAATTGGAAGGTGCTTCTTAAAGTGTCTGGTGGGAACACTCATTCCCCATCGTTCACATTTCCACATGGAGGCACTTCTATTGCTTAGTGTGTCCCTCCTGGCCTCTCCACCCCTTTAGGGGCTGAGGGACAATTTGCCAGATTAGATGGGCACTGTGGCTCACTCCAGCTCTCCCTTCGAGCCAGCCTGCCCAGTGTGGGCCTGTGGCACCGAAGGGGAGGCCTGTGCTTGCCCAGTGCTGCCTGTGACCAGGAGGCGTGTCTAATGCCGGAGTGCATATGTAGCAAGACTAAAGTGACTTTCTCCGATTGGCTGTAATGGTAATAAAGGTGATACTTGAGCTCCAATTCTTGGATCGTGTAGCTACCTTTTGATTTATCCTGAGCTTGGGGAGAATGGTGAAATAATTGCTCCATCCCAAATCCCAAGAGTACAAGTAAATTCCACAAGAGGAATTAATCTACAGGAAGTGGAGCTAGGAGACCAGGGTAGGGGAGGCGCACAGCTTTGAAGTCAGCCCAGGTCCGGAACCTGGCTGTGCGAGCTTGCCCGTGCATCGAGACCCTGGGCTCACATTCCTCGTCTGACAGATAGCACTGGCCAGGAGCCTTGGTTGCAAACGAGACCTGGTTTAGCTGACAAGGAATTCATGAAATGGATGAGACATGTCTCAGGGCCCCAATCTCTGAGCAGGCTGGGGACCGCTTGGCGCTTTGCGGCCGGAACGAGGCCCGTGGGCAGGCAGAGCAGTTCCTGCCCACCTCCACGGGTGCCCACCCGCGTGCTCCCACCTTCCCCCATCTCCGCCCAGGAGCCCCGCGGCGGGCTCTGACGCGTGGGGCTGAAGTCACACGATGCGCCTCCGCACAGGGTGCCCCTGTGCCCGGGAAGTAACCTGGCTCCCCGCCTCAGGGCAGGTCCTCGGGGGGTCAAATGTGGGGGTTCTCCAGGCAGAGGAAAACCCAGAGACGATGGGTGGTCAAAAAGGAGGGCGAGGTCCCCCACACTCCCTCTCAAAAGGGACTGAGAAGAGACAATGGCTCTGGATTTTGGGGAGCAGCACTTGTATTTCCAGGTTCCTCCCGCTGCCCTCTCCTCCGTGGCTCCCTAGGTCCCCTCAGATGGTGCCCCATCCCCCAGCCACCCTCCAGAGGAAGTGACGAAGGCCGCAATGAATGAGCCGGAGGAGGAGAAATACTTTTATTAGAACAGTGGACACAAGAAGGGGAGGGTGTGAGAGCACGAGAGGTGGGACCCAAGGAGCCAGCGCCTTTCCGGGCGCCCCCACAGGGGGGCTGAGCAGAGACTGGCTGGCACGCCCTGGCCACACACCAGTAAGGCCCTGCTCTCTCGGGAGGCAGGGGGCCTGGGGTTCCCACGGACAGGGGTGATAAGCCACCAGGTTTCACCGATCCATGCTGTCATCCGTCGGGCTGGAGAAACAGGTCTGTAGCAGCTTTTCACAGAACTCCAGCTCNGGTCTCTCCCCTCCCCACCGCCCGCCCCAGAGGCCTCCAGTTCTCAGATCTCAGCTGAGACCCAGGCCTCGCTTTCTCATCTCACCCGTGTCTGGACTGCTGGCCTGGGACCAGGGGCCCCCGGCCCCCACCTCACCCCACTGGTGTGTCTCACCTCAGCCCCCTTGGGCTCCTTCTAACTCCCAGGCATGACCGACCCCTACTAATCACCACTTAAAATTAAAACCCCTTCCACGGGTACAGACCCCACCACAAGGTTGGACTGTGTGAACATGAAAGGGATCTGCTGGGCAAAAAGATGCCAGAAACAAAATGAAAGAACAACAGTTCAGGGTGAAAAATATTTGCAACTCGTCTGAAAAGGCTAACATAGCTAACACTTCAAGAGGTTTAATAAATCAATTATAGAAAGCACCACCCCGTAGATGAACGGGCACAGGATATGAACGAGCACCTCTTGAGAAATGAAAGCCGTCCGACTTTACTCACGGCGGAAGCGCAAAGGGACTAGAATACTCCTTTTCGCCAATCAGCTTGGCAAAAACGGCCAAATGGCTATGGCACCCTTGAGCTCCCTCCTCAACTGGGGCAACCCTTGTCGAGAGCAACCTGGCAAGAGCTAACAAAGCGGCCCCTAGCTCTGAACTCTGTACCTTCACTGCCACCTACCTTAACCCAGCTTTTCCCTTTCTGGAACTTGGCCTATAGCCACATGCATGCAGATAAAGTAACATGTAAAAGGTTATTCCTTGAGCAGAGCGGTAGCAGCAACCAGCATGTCCACTAACGGGGGCCAGACGCGAAAAGAAGCGGACCTACCTTGCAGTGCGAAAAGGAAACAGGGAAAAGCCCGGCCGCCAACACACACCCTCCTGCCACACCCCTCCCTGGGATGTTATGAGGGAATGAGGCAAGGAACAGAAAAGAGGTCAGGACGGGTCGGTTGTGCACAAAGTAGAGCCAGGAAGAAAAGAGTTTCCACGCATGTTTGCTGTGTGCACAGAGCATCTGAGGAGGCCACGCACGGAACTGGGGGAGGCACTGGGAGGTTAAAGACGAGGGGCACAGGGAGACTTCACGTGACCCTCCCACGCAGTGTCGCTGCTGGCCCACGTGACTACAGGGCCTCTTCCCGAGAAAGCATTCCTGAAACTGAACTCTCAAATTTACCTACGAAATACCTACGGAAGAGGACTGAGTCACGACAGAACCGCCTGATGGAGGACCGCGCCAGCTGCACCTGTCAGTTATGCTGAAATTAAGGCAGACCTCCAAGTATCGGAAAGATTTCCAAGACACAGAGACCCAGAGGAAGGCCCACATGAAAACGGAGGCAGAAACTGGAGTGGCACATCCAGAAGCCAAGGAGTGCCAGCGACTACTAGCGGCTGGAAGAGGAAGGACCTTCAGAGGGAGCAGCGCCCTGCCGACACCTTGACTTCAGACTTCTAGTCCCCAGAACCGCAAGAGCACGCATCCCTGCGTTAAGCCACCCCGTCTGTGGTAGGGTTGCAGCAGCCGCAGGACACTAACACGGCACCGCCCCCCCTTCTCTGCCCCCCACCCACGGTTTTCTCTTCAACGTAGTTATACCTTCCCGATGTCCTGCTACCCATGTTAAATTACACATATGCAAATACTGCATGTGTTATGTATGCATACGTACGCACGCGAGCTACGGATGTACTTGTAAATATGTTATCTCTGTGTGTCTGCGTGTCTATCACCCCTGAGCCCCCATGAGAACGAAGACTGTACTGTCTTGCTCCTCAACAACCCCCGGCGCCCAGATCAGGGCCTGGCTCACGGGTGAGCGTGCGCGAGCTGCCCCTGGCAAATGGAAGGATGAAGGTTTCCACAGGCGTATCCCTACGTCTAGGCTTCTCACACTGCACACTTCCAGGAAGTGGACTTTATTACGTGACACTTCTCCCTCAATAGAGCTGTTTATTTTATTTTTGAGACAGAAAGACAGAGCTTGAGCAGGGGAGGGGCAGAGAGAGAGGGAGACACAGAATCTGAAGCAGGCTCCAGGTCCCGAACTGACAGCACAGACCCTGACGTGGGGCTCGAACCCATGGACCGTGAGATCATGATCTGAGCGAAGTTGGCCGCCCAACTGACTGAGCCACCCACGCGCCCCATCCCTCAATAGAGCTGTTAAGTGGGACACCTGGGGGGCTCAGTCGGTTGAACATCTTACTTCGGCTCAGGTCATGACCTCGTGGCTCGTCAGCTCGAGCCCTGCATCGGGCTCTGTGCTGACAGCCCAGAGCCTGGAGCTGCTTCGGATTCTGTATCTCCGTCTCTCTCTGCCCCTCCCCTGCTCATGCTGTCTCTCTCTGTCTCTCAAAAATAAATAAATGTAAAAAGAAAAATTTTAAAAAACAAAAAAGGGTGTTGGTCGGTCGACAGGAGGCCTCCCTCACCAGCAGGGTCCCCCCCCGGGGCCCGGGCCTCACCTGCCACCAGGCAGCCCAGGGGATCGGTCGCAACAACTAACACACTCCGCAGGTGGATGCGAGCCCAGGCCAGGACGGCCCCCCGATCCGTGGGCACGGATTTGCGCGTGTCCCTGTGCCGAGGGCCGGCAAGCCCCTGGGAGAGGACCCTGTGCCCCTCCTGGGCACCCCTGCTCTTCCTCTCAGCACCTCTGTAAACTCTCGACAGTGTCGCAGAGGAACAGACTCGGTGGAACAGATGTCCTGGGAGGGTGGCACGTATCATCAGCTAAATACTTAATCATGTAAATAATTAAACTATACGAATGTTTAATTAGTCGCTCTTTATCACTTATTTGTTATTGATTATCTGAGTTATCGCTTGTTACTTATTACCTAATTACATGAATTACTTATCTCTTGTTTATTTACTCAATTATTTAATGGGTTGTTATTTATCAGGTTTGCTATTTAGCAATCTAATAAATACGTAGCTGTTAAAAATCTGTTAAGACCTAAATAATCATAAAATTTGCATCATAAGAACATGACCTTGTTTACCCCTTAAAGCGCCAAGGCACCCCGTGCGCCCCCGCCCCGCGCCAGCAGCCCCAGCAGCCCGGGCGGTACCTGGTACTCCTCGTGCTGCTGCAGCAGCTGGGCGCGGTGGCGGAGCAGCTCCTCCAGGCCCAGCTCGGGCTCCCGGCACTCCCGCACGCCCTGGGGGAAGTCTGTCACCAGGCTGCGGGGACAGGAGAGCGTTCCTCGGACCCCGCCCCGCACAGGCCCGCCCCCACGCTGCTCCCACCGCAGCCTGGGCGAGTCAGTTCCCCATGCTGGGCCTCAGTCTCCCTCTCTGGATGCAGACCTGAGGCCATCCCCACCACCCCAGCGCCTGCGCTGAGACTTGTACAAAACAAGGCACCTGGCACGGAGCCTGGCACGGAGCCACTACACTGCGTCCTCTCTCGCAGACACTAATCTGCAGGTACCGTGTGCGGGGCAGCGGGATAGGACGGCCCCTCCTCCCAGGCTGCCCTGTCAGCCCTACAAGGGAGGAGACCACTGCGCAGGGAGGGCCAGCGCCCGAGCCTGCCGCCTCCTCCGCGGGAAAGGCCCAGACTCCCGCGTCCCAGCGGCAGCGCAGCGAGGAGGCTGGGGAGGCTGGTGGGCGGGAGCCCGGCGGGGCCAGCCCCGGAGGGGGTGGGCGGCTGGCCCAGCCCCGGCCTCTCGGAGGCCCCAGCATACCTGCACAGGGCTCCAAGCACATGCTCATGGAAGGGGCTGTGTTCTGTCCGGATCAGGGCCACCAGCTGCTGGACCATCCCCATGGAGCACAGGGTCCCTGGGGGAAGGGTCTTGGGGGTCAGAGGGGCGGTCCACACCCCTCCCACACACACACACCCCACCCTCCCGTGGGGATCGACCCTGGGCCCCTGCCCTGGCCGCCCCACCTTTGTGTTCGGGGTGGCCCACCAGCAGGTTCTGCAGCAGGAACGCTGACTTGACCTTGAGCTTTTGCACCTGCTGCTGCATGGCCCGCATCAGCACAGAGAAGCCGTCCAGGCGCAGGAACTGCAGCAGCCCAGCCTCCTGCTCCCGGACCAGGCCAGNGGGGCCCATGCCTCACAAGCATTATTATTATTTTTTTTAGGTATTTTTTTTTTACTGAGACAGGATTAATGTAAGCTGTTGTAAGACAACTCTGCCGCGCCTCTCCCCCGTCCTGCTCCGGCTCTTGGGACCTCTGGGGAACCGAGTCTCTCTGTCCACCCTCTGTGGCCAAGCCACCCACGGTGTGCCTGTGTCCCCAGTTTTGCATGTGACTTTCCAGATGCCCCCTCTTCCAGGACTCTTTCCCTTCCAGCCCCAGCGCCCATCCTCCAGAGAGGAGAGAGGGACTGAAGATGAAATCAATGATTCATCATGCCGCCGTGAGAAAGCCTCGTAAAATCCCCAGGGCGCCTGCTGGCTCCATCGGTTAAACATCTGACTTCAGCTCAAGTCACACTCTCACAGTTCGCGGGTTTGAGCCCCGAGTCGAGCTCTGTGCTGACAGAGTGGAGGCTGCTTAGTATTCTCTCTCTCTCTCTCTGCTCCTCCCCCGCTCATGCTCTCTTTCTCTCTCAAAGCAAATAAACAAACTTAAAAAACATCCCCAGGGGCACCTGGGCGGCTCAGTCAATTAAGTGTTCAACTTCAGCTCAGGTCACGATCTCACGGTTTGTGGGTTTGGGGCCCGTGTCGGGCTCTGTGCTGACAGCCTGGAGCCTGTTTCAGATTCTGTGTCTCCCTCTCTCTCTGCCCCTCCCCCTCTCACATTCTGTCTCTCTCTCAAAAATAAAAAAAAATTAAAAATTTTTTAAAATTAGAAAATCATCCCTTCACTGTGGGGCTCACAGAGCCTGTGGGCTAGTGACTGCAGCCACATGTCAGCGGGACGGGGCGCCCGAACCCCACAGGGGCAGAAGCTCCCGTCCTCAGGGCCCTTCTAGACCGTGTCCCACGTCCCTCTTCACCTGGATGTTCACCTGTGTCCTTTCTAAGTCACTGAACATAGGTATTTCCTTGAGCTCTGTGAGCTATTCTAGCAAATCATCGAACCCGAAGAAGCAGGTCATGGGAACCACCAATACACAGCCAGTAACTAAGAAGTAAGAGAGGCCCAAACTTTCTTCCTTCCTTCTGTCTCTAAGTAAACCTCCACACCCAACCTGGGAATTGAACTCATGACCCCGAGTCGTGAGTCAAATGTCCCACCAACCGAGCCAGCAGGTGCCCTGCCCCCAGGAGGCGCAACCTTCCCACCGGTGTCTGAAGCAGGGCGGTCCCGGGAGCGGAGCCCTCGGCCTGTAGGAGGCGGGCCGTCTGCGGGCGGGGGGAGCGGAGCAGGCCCGCTGGCGCCGGGCGAGCTGGAGGCCCCGCTGCTGTAGATGCCCCCGCACACGCGTGTGCTGTCACGAGTGTTGTGAAAGTGTCGTGAGCGGAGGGAGCGGCTCCCCTCCAGCTTCCGGCAGATAGAGGCAAAGCGGCCACGGGGCCCAGGCCGCCCAAGGCCGGGCGTCCACCCAGCACCGTTCACACAGCCAGAGGCGGGCGCCATCCGACGTCCGAGTGGTGACCGGACAGACAGAACGCAGTCCATTCACGGACCCCACAGAGGAAGTCTACGCGCTACAAACGCAGACACGCCTGGAGAACGCTGCTCGGAGAAAGAAGCCAGACTCGAAGAGCCACAGAGTGCAGGGCCGCACCTCCAGCACACGTCCAGAGCAGGCCGAGCCATGCACAGTGGGGAGACTGGTGGCCGCCAGGGGCCGGGGGGAGAGGGCCAGGAGGGGCCACTAACAGGCACGCGCCTTCTTTGGGGAGCGGTGGAAACGTTCTGGGGTCGGAACCGGTTGCACTACGCTACACTGTACACTTCAAGGGACGATGGGGCGCCTGGGGGACTCAGTCGGTTGAGCGTCCGACTTCGCTCAGGTCATGATCTCACAGTCCATGGGTTCGAGCCCTGCGTCGGGCTCTGTGCTGACAGCTAGCTCAGAGCCTGCTTCTCATCCTCTGCCTCCCCACCCCCTCAAAAATAAACATTAAAACAATTTTAAGAATAAACAAATAAACAAAAAGACAAATAGTATAGCCTGTGAATTTCATCCCAACAAAGCTTACTGGCGAAAAGAAAAACAAAAACAAAAAAGGAGGCCATCAAATACGGGGGCCCAGCGCACCGTGGGGAGCACTGCCTGGGTGCCCACCCTGCACTGCACATCCTTGCAGGGCACCCCGGGCTGTCACCTGCGCTACCTGGCCTGTCCGTCCTTGACCCGGACCCAGTATCCCTACCTCAAGATGGTGTGTGTGGACTAAGGAAGCTGGCGCTCGGCCAGGCCTTGGCGTGGGGCCTGGCACACAGCCTGCCCTACAGGCGCTGGCATCAACGCCGTCCAGGCATCCGTTCCCCGGGAGGCGGCGTGAGTGAGAGCCACTAGTACCTCTATGGGGTGGCAGCCCCCTCTCATGCACAGGACCGGCCCCTCCTCCCGACAAGAAGGTCAGCAGAGGCCGAGGACCCTGTTGGGTCGAGTGGTGTTCCCGTGGCATCAGGGTCCGGCTCTGAGTGACGGGCTTGGCGAGCTCACAGCCCTGTCCCAGCACCCGGCACAGGGTCTCAACGGGTCATGGGAAGAACCGAATGATCAGGCNCCTTCACGCGCACCAAGTCGGAAGCGTCCCGGTCAAGAAGCCGCAGCAGCTTGCGCAGGGCGCCCAGGCCCAGCACCTGCTCCTGGATGGCCGCCACGTTCTGGCTGCACGTGCCGATGAGCTGCGCCGCCCGCCACCGCAGCCCTGCGGGCCCCGCCTCCAGGTACCGGCCCACCAGCAGGTGCATGCCTGACAGCTGGCAGAAGTCTGTGCCAGAGAGAGAGGCGTGAGAGTTCAGGCGCGGGGCCGAGCTGTGCCTGCCCCCCACACTCGTGTGCTGAGGCCCCGAGTGCCTGAGAAGGAAATGTACTGCGAGACCAGGGCCGTGTAAGAGGTCACCCAGGCACAGTGAGGTCATCAGGGTGAGTGCGGATCCAGCACGACTGGGACCGCGTGAGGACACGGGGAGAAGGCAGCCGTCTGCACACCAAGGAGCATGCGCCGGAAGAAAGCGATCCTGCCCGCACCTGGATCGCAGGCCGCCAGCCTGCGGAGGTGGGAGAGGTGTGAGGCCTGTTTAAGCCTCCCATCATGCGGGGCTCTGTGACGGCCGCCCTCACAAGTGAACGCGCCAGGGGGGTTTGCAGGGGCAGGCTGCCTCGCGGGGAGCCCGCCTCGAGTGTGGGCTTCGTCCAGGCACCCAGGCTGCCTCGCGGGGAGCCCGCCTCGAGTGTGGGCTTCGTCCAGGCTCCCAGGCTGCCTCGCGGGGAGCCCGCCTCGAGTGTGGGCTTCATCCAGGCACCCAACCAGGCATCTCTGCAAGGCCGGCGTGTCTCAAAAACGGCAGCATTTGGGGGTTAGGGTCCCGGGCTGCACACACCGAATGCCGGTACTGATCCCCAATCTCCCTGGGGGAGAGCCGCATACTAGACCGGGGCTCGCCAAACTGCAGCCCAGCACCCGTTCTTGTAAGTAAAGTACTGGCAAGCTTGGCAGTTCCTCCAAAACTTAAACGCAGACTTGTCACATGACCACTCCTACACAAATACCCAAAACCCCGGAAAGCAGACACTCGAACAGACACCTGTGCCAATGTTCACGACAGCAGTTTTCTCAATAAGGGGGGAATGACCCAAACGTCCGCTAACTGATGAATGGATAAGCAGACATACGACCTAGCTGAACAATAGGGTGTTACAAGAGGAACAGGGGGCGCCTGGGTGGCTCAGTCGGTTAAGTGTCCGACTTTGGCTCAGGTCATGATCTTGTGGCACGTGAGTCTGAGCTCCGCGCCGGGCTCTGTGCTGACAGCTCAGACTCTGGAGCCTACCTCCCATTCTGTGTCTCCCTCTCTGACCCTCCCCTGCTCACGCTGTCTCTCTCTCTCAGAAATAAAACATTAAAAAAAATTTGTTATGCTGAGCGAGAGAAGTCAGGCAGAGAAGAACAGCTACCATATGTTTGCACGTATAGGAGGATTAGGGGGAACTTAACAGAGGATTGTGGGGGAGAAGAAAGGGAAAAATAGTGGGGGAGAAGGAGGGAGGCAAACCATGAGAGACTCTTGAATGCCGAGAACAAACTGAGGGCTGATGGGGAGGGGGAGGGGAAGGGGGTGACGGGCATGGAGGAGGGCACTTGTGGGGATGAGCACTGGGTGTTATATGGAAACCAACTTGATAATAAACTATTTAAAAAAATAAAATAATAAAACATTAAAAATTAAAAAAAAAAAATCACACTCAGACACCATATATTCTATGATTCCACTGATGTGAAACAGCCAGAAAAGACGAATACACAGTGTCAGTGACTACATCACGCCCCTGCAAATCAAGTAGAAAGTCTTCGTACCAGCTCCCTGGCATTTAGAACAACCCCACGTGCCGACTTCGGCCTGCAAGGCCCCACATGCCCCACGTCCCTGCTACCTCTCTCCTCTCACTCACTCCATTCTGCTCTGCTGGCCTTACTGCTGATCCCGCACATCCCAGAAGTGTTCCCACCTCAGGGCCTTTGCACTGGTCATGGCCTCTGCCTGGAATCTTTGTCCGGAGCTAATCTCGTACCTCACTCCTCCACTTAGGTCTCCGATGAAATGGCACCCCTTGGGGAGCCCTTCCCAGACCATCCCGCCCAGAACCACCTCTGCACTCATGTTGCAGGGAGTGACGGCGCACTCCCAAGAGACTAGGGAGAAATGACCAGTGTGGGAGAATGTCAGGGAGGCAGACCTGCTGCCAGGCTGGTGGAGAGGGAAGGTCCCCTCCTGATGGCAAGGGGACCAAGCAGGAAGAGACAGGGCAGTCGCATGTGGGAGCAGACTAGAGAGGGAGACACTGGAAGCTGGGAGGGGGGGCAAGAGGCAGAGGGTGNGGCCAGCAGCTCCAGGGCCCCCTCGCGCTCCTGCTGGTCGGCGGCCAGGTCCGTCTCGCCAGCCAAGGAGGGCGCAGGCTGGGACAGCACTCGGAGGCAGTTCTTCATCTGCTCCACCTCCTCCCGCTGGCCCCGGAAGGCAGCTGACATGGCCTCCTGCAGCCACTGACGCCTCTGGGGTGCAAGACCGGGGAAGCAATCCTCTGTCAATGATTCATTCGTGCATAACAGTTGTTACTACTACCAGCCAACATCTGAGAGCTGACTGTTCCTTCAATCAACAGGTTTCTGTCGTGTGTCTTTTCTACTCTCAACTTTCTAGACATCAGATTCACGGAGAGAGTGGCAATGGGGTGTGAGAGAAGGGACGCCTAGGTTTCCATCCCGGACAACTAGAAGGAGGCGGGGAAAACGGGGGGAGGAGCAGGTATGGAGCATGAAGAGCGGAGGTCAGAGCCCAGTTCTGAACTCGTCCAGCTTGGGAGATCTAGAACCCGCCCACGGTAAAACACTGAGGAGGGCCTGGAGCTCAGGTCCGGCCGGACCGGGCTTTCTCAACCCTGGCTCTACTGACATGGAGCTGGGCGGCTCTGCTGGCGGTGTACACACTGGAGGACGCTGAGCAGCACCCCTGCTCTCCTCCCCCCAGCCCCGAGCTGAACAACTCAACAGGTCTCCACTCGTCGTCACATGTCCGGAGAGGCATAAAATCAGAACCACTGGTCTGGAGACAGACATTTGAGAGCGGTCAGGGTGAAGTCTCAACAAAGTGAGGACATAAAGGAAGTGAGCACAGGTAGGCAAGGGAAGAGGCCTGGGGCTCGCCATCGCTCAGTGGCTAGGGAGTGAGGAAGAGCCAACAGAGGAAATGGGAAGGAGAGCCGGTGAGCAAGGATGAAAATCAGGACACTGCTGTTCTAGAAAACAAATGAAGGAGGAGACCAAGGAGGTGGATAAGAATCAAATGCTGCCTATTAGGTCAAATAAGATGACAGGTGAGAGCTGGCCACTGATTTTTTTCCCCCTACCAGGCCTGTTAGTGCTCATATGTGGGCTCTGTGGTCACAAATCCTGGATAAACTTGGGCAAGATGTTAATCCTTCTGTATCCTCGGCGTTCAATGATGTCACTGGATGAGCACAATGATTCGTATAGTGTAATCACTATCCCCAACTAAACATCACGTATAACAAATATTGCTACGAATCTCCAAGACGACACTCCCAGGTGAGTATGGCTATCCCTACTTCACAGATGAGAAAACTGAGGCACAGAAAAGCTGTGACTTGCCCAAGGTCACACAGTCAGCCACCCGCAAAGCCTAAAGGCAAAACCTAAGTGTCTGTGCACAGAGCTTGCACTGGATGAGAACAGCCTGCTGCCTTCAGGAGCACGATGTGCCCGGCGCTGTGTGGACCCCACTTAAACTGGAACGTCAAAAGTACCCTATGAATGGGGTGCCTGGGGGGCTCAGTCGGTTAAGCGTCCAGCTTCGGCTCAGGTCATGATCTCACGGTTCATGGGCTCCAGCCCGGCGTCGGGCTCTGTGCTGACAGCTAGCTCAGAGCCTGGAGCCTGTTTCAGAGTCTGTCTCTCCCTCTCTCTCTGACCGTCCCCTGCTCACGCTCTCTCTCAAAAAAATAAAGCATTAAAAATTTTTTAATAAAAAAAAAGAAAGTACCCTATGAAGTACTATTATTACTTTTATCATCATCATCAACTTGCAAATAACGGACCTGCTGCTCAGAAAGGTGAAGTGCCAGACCCAAGGTCACACAGCTGGATATTTTGCTGAAACCAGGTCTGCCGGGCTCCCTTTTCCTTCTCGCCACGACGCTACTGTGCAACTCTGCATCCCGGCGGGGTGCTAGGACCCAGGCACTCCTGAGATCTGACCTTCAGTCTACCACAAGCCCACCTGCCACAAACAGCCCACTACGCCCTCACACCCGGACTCCCGCCCCTCCCCCCACCTCCGGGGGTCCCCACCCTTTACCTCCTCACTCATGGGTTCTGGAGGGGGGTCTGGTTCCTGAGAGCCCGCCGTGATGGCCATCTGCAGCAGGCCTTGGAGGTTTCGCGGGGGCGGAGGGTGTCCCGAGTTCCCCGCCGAGGAGCCGCTGCCCCCTGAGGAACAACCCTGGGAGGCCGGGGGCAGCGCCAGGGGGAGGCGGCTGCCCCCCGAGCCTTGGTCCGCCATGGGCTGTTTGTGAAGGGAAGAATCTATCTGGGGGAGGGGGTGGTCACCGCTGAGGTAGCGTCCCGTCCGGTCGACTCCTGGGGGTCTGCTGAGAAGGCGGCGTTTTAGGGGAGCTGGGCGCCTCCCCATGACCCCAAACCACTCCGCCCGCACCCACCTTAGCCACAGTCCTCTTTCCCTCCTTCGGACCAACAGGACCCTTCCCCAAAGTCACACGCCCCTCCTTCCACCCTCGCAACAGGCCCCACCCACTCCAACTAGCAACCTAACAACCCCCTCCCCCATCTCCACTAAGTGCGTTCCCGTCTCTTAGCAACCCCACTGCCCTGCCCCCTTGGCAACAAGCCCTCCCTTTGACGTCTTCGCAACAAATCCCCTCTTTCCTCTCCAAAGAGGGGAGCCGGGGCGGGCCGGACCTCACTAACCCGAGCCTCACCTCCCCGGGCCGCGAGTCACCGCCGCTACTAGAGACAGAGTCGCCCGCACCTGACTCTGCTGGGCGCCGCCATCTTGACCGGAAATGCGCCAAACTCGCCCGGAAGTTCGCGGCGCTCCCTCCCAACCTTGGGCCGGAGCTGAGGTCCAGGAGGCTTTCCGGCTCTTAAGCCCTTCCCACCNCCCCTAAGCCCCTCCCCGTGCCGCTGTGCGGGCCGCTCCCCGTTAGGCCCCACCCCCTACCTGCAGGTGGTGCTGGTCTCCCGCCCTGGGGCCTTTTCCCCTGCGCCTGGCCGCCTGCTCCATCTTTTATTGGAGCCCCGGGTTCTCGCCCCTAATGTCTGATGTAATCACCTTTGGCCCATTCCACCCCTCTCCTGGCCTCAGCCTCCCCAGTCGTCAAAGGGGTTCCGTCGTTCCCGCTTCAGCTCGTGCGGACACCGATCATCACCCAGCCTCTCCCTCTTGGAATCTTCCCTGGGTTCTGCCAGGTGCACGGGACAGGATTCCTGGAGGCTGAAGCCAAAGCAGAACTCTCGGACGAGGTGGTTTGGGAGGTCGCCGGCTCTGCCCACCATGTTTGGGGCCCAGGTCTGGTAACGTGCCTGATCTGTAGGGGTACTTGCCTTGAGCTGGGCTTAACCCCTGGTCCGAGTCTTCTATTAGAGGTCCCGCCCTGCCCCGCCAGGAGAAGGTCGTACTCATCTCAGGTGGGCCGCACTGTCGCACGTGGATTGCGCGTGCTGCCGGGCCCGGGGTGTGCGAGGTTGTATTTGGTACAGAAATGGTGAGACAACACGACAACCCTGTGCACCCGCGGGCGGTGTTTGTAGGACTGAGCAAAACAGCCATCAGACAGGGCTCTGGGCTCCTACCCCTCCCCTAACGCCCTGTACCCTATTGTATGCGTTTTCTATTGCTGCCTTTAGCAAATTATGAAAGGGGCGCCTGGGTGGTTCAGTCGGTTAAACATGGACTCTTCATTTCGTGGGATCGAGCCCATCGTGGAGCCCTGTGCTGACAGTGAGTGGGGCCTGCTTGGGATTCTCTCTCTCCCTCTGTCTCTCTCTGCCCCTCCCCTTCTCACGTTCTTTCTCTGTGTCTCTCAAAAAAAAAAATAAACAAATGTTTAAAAATAAATGATATTACAAAAAAATTGGTGGCTTAAAACAACACAGATTTATTATCTTACAATTCTGGTGGTCTGAAGTCCAAAATGGTGCTTATGGGTTAGAACCAACGTATCAGCAGGACTGCGTTCCTTCTGGAAGCCGTAGGAGAAAGTCTGCTTCCCGCCTTTTCTGGCTTGCAGAGGCCACCCACGTTCCTTGGATTTCGGCTGCATCACTTTGACTTCTGGCATCAGGGTCCCATCTCCTTCTCTGACCCTGACCCTTCCCTGCCGCATTTTCAAAAGGGTCCTTGTGATTACATACAGGGACGTCATCTGCCCGTCTCAAGATCGTCAACCCACTCCATCTGCAAAGTCCTTTGTGCTACATAAGGTGACATAGGCACAGATTCTGGGAAATTCGGATGTGGGCATCTCTGGGGGCTGTCGTTCAGCCTACCATCCGTGGGTACACCTATGCACAAGTGAATTCATGTTATGTACAAAATGTTACGCACGGTACCATACAGCCTGTGTAAACATAGCATGTAATTGTATGTAACGTCGTGTATGTTAATACACGTATAACATAATGCCAGCTTACAGAAAAACTCCCCAGGTACCCTATAAAAGCCACAGTCCTTGGGATGACCTTATGAGTAGGGTGATCATACAGTCTTCGATGTATAGCAAGACTTCACAATGCAAACAGGCCTCATTAACAACCCTCATTAACAATTACAGAAAACCGAATGATGATGATGGTAATTACAGAATACCAGGCATATGGTCACCCTGCATCTAAGGCCCTATACGATCTGTGTCCTCACCTCATGTTCTCTCTCTGCCCCTCGCTCGCTCCTCCACTGACCCCTCAGTGTTCCCACGATGCACCCTAGGGCCTTTGCACTTGCTGTCCCCTGCATGCAAGGTACTTGTCCACACAGCTCTGACCTTCATTTTCCTTCAATGTCCCCTCACTGGAGAAGTCTTTCTTGGCACCGTCTCAAAAATCCTACCCACCCAACAAACACTTCCTGACCCCTTTCTGCTTTCACCGTCACTTTAGCGCTTGTCTCTAGAAACTTGACTGTCAGAACATACATTTTGCTTCTCTTGTTTATCACCTGCTGCGTCCACTGCCGTGGGAGCTCCACGGGGCAAAGACCTTCGTTGATGTGGCTCTCTGGTGCCCCCTCACCTCGTGGACAGTGCCAGCTCTCAGATTTGGTGTCCAGTAAAGGTTTATGGAACGAAGCTGGTTGTCTAGGAGACTAGAAGCTCTTGGGTCTCCTTTACAGGGGACTCAGGGATGAAATGGGTGTCTAACACCTTTGGGTACCTGATACGGGGGAGTCCTGGATTATGTGGATCTCCCTGAGCACAGATCCAGGGGTGCGCTCTAGCGGGCACGTATCACTGTATGGAGGCCCACGTGAAGATGAGGGGACCTTATGGCGGGCGCAAAGAATGTTCAGGGGTCTAAAACCGTGCACGGGGAGCTGAGAGGGTTCTGGAAGCTTCTCTGTGGAGTACTGACGATCCTAAATGGGGGAATGGAACCAAGATGATCTGAGACTCCCAAATTCTTCCCTCTCTCTGCCTGTCTCCCTCTTTCTCTGCCCCTGCAGTCTGCCCTCACCTTCCCCAGCACACAATCTGCCACCTGTGTACGCCACAGGTCTTTCCCGGCCCCCAGCTCTCTCCTTTGTCCCTCTCCACAGCTCTGTCTTTCTACATCTCTCTCTGTGCCTCCACCTGTCTGGGGTTTTACCTCCCCCTTATCCCCGTCCGCCTCTCTCTCCCACTTTCCCCTGCTCTCTGACCCTCCATCCCTCTGCCCTTCTTCCCCCTGCGCCTCACCCCTGCACTTTTCCCTCCCTCTGTCTCTGTCTCTCTGTGCTTCCCCATTGCTCTCCCCCATCTCCCTGTCTCTTTCCCTCACCTGTGTCTCTCTGGTTCTCTGTGGGTCGCTGTCTCTCGCCCTCCCCTTCTCTCCCCTTCTCCATCGCGTCTGCGTTTCTGCACACCTCTCTCCATCCCTCTGGCTGACTCCTTCCCTCCTTCGGCCTCGCTCTGCGTCTCCGCGTCCGACTCGCTCCAGCTCCGTCCCTTCCTACAACTCTCCCGTCTCCGCGTCGGTTCCCGCAGCCCCGCAGCCCCTCGTCCTCTCCCGGCTCTGCGCGCCCCTGCCTGGCGCCGCCCGTCTCCGCTCGTCTCCACCCCTGTCGCCATGTGCCTCTAGGCCAGACTTCGCCTCCCTTTGTGTAGCCCCATCTCGCCCCGGTCTCCCCGCTCCCCGTCTCTCTCCCTCGCCCCGCGTCCGTCCCCTCTCCTCCTGCATCCCTGCATCCCTCCCTGCACCCTCCCACCGCCTCTCC
>NW_027528892.1:1284727-1303613 GCF_008692635.1 Crocuta crocuta
CGGGACCAAGGGCACCATGTCGTCGGGGGGCAAGGAGGGGGGCGGGGGCTCCCCCGCCTACCACCTCCCGCACCCACACCCACACCCACCCCAGCACGCCCAGTATGTGGGCCCCTATCGGCTGGAGAAGACGCTGGGCAAAGGACAGACAGGTGAGCCAGGGGAGGGGACACCTGGGGTGGAGGCCGAAGAGCTGGGGGGCAGAGGGCGGGACTCCCGGGTATTCAGAGGGCAGGGGCTGATGCCCAGACCTCGGGGTCCCTCACAGAACCGGGACTTCGGGTCCAGCCTGCTGGGTCCCCAGGATGGAGGGGGCTGGGGGCTTGGACCCCTGGGGGGAGGTGCTGGGGCCCAAAGGCCCCCATGGTGGGCAGGGGTTGGAGGGGCTCGGGCACCACGGAGGGGAAGGAGGCGGGCCTGCGGCGCGGGAGCGAGGCCCCTGCTGCAGTGCCGCGGCGGCGGGATGGGGGTGCGCCCCGGGCGGCGCTTCGCTCTGCGCGGCTCTGGACCTGGAGGCCTCCCGCTCTCCTGGCAGGCTGTCTGGGTGAGCGGCGTGAGGCTAGGGTGACGCGGCCTGCAGCCGTCTCCCTCTCCGCCCGCTCGCCGGCTCAGTGTGGGGAACGGGATGGAGAGGCAGAAAGGTGGGTCCGAGAGGCACGCTCCCAGGGCTGCTTGTGAAATCAGGGGGCCATGCTTTGCTGTCGCGAAACGCTGGCCCGGCCCGTAGCCTCTTTCCTGCCAGGTGGAGGGCAGGGGGTGTGCAGCTCGCACACCTGTGTCCTGGGCGGGGGTCCCGCGGTGGGCCCAGGTCTCTGTGAAGCTGAGGGCTGGGCATGAGGGACCGGGGAGGCTCAGACCTCAAGATCCTAGTGGCAAGAGTGTGAAGGTGTCACTGACCTGAATTCCCGAGTTATGGGGGAGGAAGGGGCCATGGGCCTGGACTCCTGGGTCTGAGGGAGGAGGGGCGGGGGACCCAGACTCCAGGGTCTGTGGCTTTGGGGCTTCCCCCCGGGGAGTGGGCATGATCTTCATGCTCCCAGCCACAGCTGCTGTTAAAAGCAGATCAGAAAAGGGGATTAAAAGGTCAGGGTTTGGGAGGAGGGGGAGGAGGGTGGTCCGGGAAGGGGGCAACCGTGAAATTATATTCCCTGGAAGTCATGGGGTCTGCAGAAGATTGAAGGGCAGAGAATTCCAGGGAAGGATGGGTTTAGAGGGAGAGAGAGGTTGCAGGAGGCAGTGGGGGAGACGAAACGATGGAGACACAGTGAGGAGAGATTCTGTGGAGAGATGGACTTCAGGGGACGCTCCAGAAGGACAGAGAATGGGGGTGAGAACCCAGGGTGGCTGTGAAGGTGGCGGACAGCCGGAAGGGACAGGACAGGGGCCCTGGCTGGCTCAGGCGGTGGGGCGTGCGAGCCCTGATCTCGGGGTTGTGAGTTCGAGCCCCACGTTGGGTGTAGCGTTACTTAAGGAAAAAAGAAGAAGAAGAAGGGACAGAACGTGTCTATGTCTATGGGCGAAGGAAGAAGAGAGTGTGTTTTGTGGGAATGACAGCTGTCAGTGCCCGCAGGAGCTCAGGTCAGGGTGATTCAGGCCACTGCAGCCAGCAGGGAAAGGAGGAGGAAAGTGGGTAGCAAGGAGGACCGCGGAGCCAGAGGCCACATTTTCAGCCCTGCTTCCCCAGGGCTGGTGAAACTCGGGGTCCACTGCATCACGGGCCAGAAGGTTGCCATCAAGATCGTGAACCGAGAGAAGCTGTCCGAGTCGGTGCTGATGAAGGTGTGTGCGCGCTGGGGGCGGGCGTCCCCNGCCATGCTGACCTCTGTCCCTGTGTCCCCAAACGTCCCCAGGTGGAGAGGGAGATCGCCATCCTGAAGCTCATTGAACACCCACACGTCCTCAAGCTGCATGATGTCTACGAGAACAAGAAATATTTGTAGGTATTTATAGACACCCAGCCCCCCATGTGACCCCACCCCACCTTCCGAGGGTGGGACCTTTCTGGAAACAAGGCCTGAAGAGGCCTGGGGAGACTTAAGCTCTCCTGGCTGGGCCTCCGAGGGCGCAGTCAGTCCCTTCCCCACTACGTGGACCCCCCCCCACACACACACACGTGTGCGAGCGCACACATAATCCTCCTTGTTTCCACACTGACTGGCCTGACCTGGCTTGAGGCTCAGGACCAATGTGCCCCAGCAACAGGAGAGCCGAGCGTGAGCCATCCTGAATGGGGGGACAGAGACCCCTTCTTCCCCAGCCTGCACTGCAGGGAACGCTCTCTACTAGGTGACCCAGATGTCCCCCGGAGGTCCACCTTGCAGCTCCCCACCCCAGTTACATTTGCTGAGGCAACGGGGCCTAACAAAGCCCGAAGCTCACTGAATCCTGCCTCTTCCTAACCCCCCTCCTCCCAAAGCATTGAAACTTCTCCCCCCTACATAACTCTGGGTGCTATGGTGGACACCCCAATAATGGCCTTCTTAGGATTTCCTAGTCTGTATCTCAAAGTTGTTTANAGCTGTCCAGGGTACAGACAATAGGCCTTTGTCTGGACTCTGGTGACCCAAGGGACAGCTGGGCTGGGCAGGAGGAGAGAGGACAGACCCCCGCCCCCACCATCCAGTCCCCAGGATGAACTGACTCCAGTGCCCATCAGATGCTGGGGCGGGTCTCCCCAGGCAGTAAACTGCTCATGGGAATTGTAGTCTTAAGGCTTCCCCAGGTGTGGCAGCAGGGAAGCCGGTTGTCACCACCTGGTAGAGCTGTCCCTCCCACCCCACCACCTAGGTAGGGAGAGGAGGGCCCGTGGGAGTGTGGACCATCAGCCTTCAAGAGCTCATAGAAACTGAGCCTTTGTTTCCAGTGGCTGATGGGAATCAGAGTTTTAACCTCCTGGAGTCTGATGGGATTTGGAGTCTTAGGATCCAGGTGGCTGATGGGAAGTGGGAGTCAATGTCCCAGAGGCTTATGGGTGTCGGGAGTTTTAAACCCTCGAGAACTGATGGGAGTTGTAGTCCTTTACCTCACAGACTTTGACTTAGATTGGTGAACACTACGATCGTTTATTGCCAGGAATTATTGATAATTCGAGTTTCCTTATCCCAGAGGCTTATAAGAACGAGAGGCTTGGCTTTGCAGAAGCTAATGGGAGTGGGGGAGGGAAGTGTCTTCATTTCTCAGATCCTGTGAGAATTGGGGTGTTTCTGTCCTCAATAACTAGGAGTCAAAGTACTATACTCCTAAAGTTGACATAGGATTCTGGAATTGAGTTTTGGTTTCCCAGAGGCTGAGGGGTATTGGAGTCTCTTTTGCCCAGGGACTCATTGAAATTGGAGTCTCCCCCTCCCAGGGACTCATGGGAATTGGAGTCTCCCCCTCCCAGGGACTCATTGAAATTGGAGTCTCCCCCTCCCAGGGACTCATTGAAATTGGAGTCTCCCTCATCCCAGGGACCTCATGGGAATTGGAGTCTCCCCCTCCCAGGGACTCATGGGAATTGGAGTCTCCCTCATCCCAGGGACCTCATGGGAATTGGAGTCTCCCCCTCCCAGGGACTCATGGGAATTGGAGTCTCCCCCTCCCAGGGACTCATGGGAATTGGAGTCTCTCCCTTCCCAGGAACTTCTGGGAGTTGGCGTTCTCCGCTGTCAGGGGCCAGTGGGATTGAGGTCTTGTGCTGGGGTCCAAGGGATTCTGAAAGAGAAAGACCAGACTCTTTGGTCCAACACATGCCCCTTCCAGCCCTCTGCCCCCTCCACGTCCCCCAGGTACCTGGTTCTAGAGCACGTCTCTGGAGGTGAGCTGTTTGACTACCTGGTAANGTACTATACTCCTAAAGTTGACATAGGATTCTGGAATTGAGTTTTGGTTTCCCAGAGGCTGAGGGGTATTGGAGTCTCTTTTGCCCAGGGACTCATTGAAATTGGAGTCTCCCCCTCCCAGGGACTCATGGGAATTGGAGTCTCCCCCTCCCAGGGACTCATTGAAATTGGAGTCTCCCCCTCCCAGGGACTCATTGAAATTGGAGTCTCCCTCACTCCCAGGGACTCATGGAAATTGGAGTCTCCCCCTCCCAGGGACTCATGGGAATTGGAGTCTCCCTCATCCCAGGGACCTCATGGGAATTGGAGTCTCCCCCTCCCAGGGACTCATGGGAATTGGAGTCTCCCTCATCCCAGGGACCTCATGGGAATTGGAGTCTCCCCCTCCCAGGGACTCATGGGAATTGGAGTCTCCCCCTCCCAGGGACTCATGGGAATTGGAGTCTCTCCCTTCCCAGGAACTTCTGGGAGTTGGCGTTCTCCGCTGTCAGGGGCCAGTGGGATTGAGGTCTTGTGCTGGGGTCCAAGGGATTCTGAAAGAGAAAGACCAGACTCTTTGGTCCAACACATGCCCCTTCCAGCCCTCTGCCCCCTCCACGTCCCCCAGGTACCTGGTTCTAGAGCACGTCTCTGGAGGTGAGCTGTTTGACTACCTGGTAAAGAAGGGGAGACTGACACCCAAGGAGGCCCGGAAGTTCTTCCGCCAGATCGTATCGGCGCTGGACTTCTGCCATAGCTACTCCATCTGGTGAGGGGGCAGCTCGAGGGGCAGCCAGGAGGAGCACTGCCCACAAGGCAGCCCCTTGGCAGCATACGGCGCGCTGGCGGGAAGCCAGTGTGCGGTGGCCCCAACGTAAATCTCTCTCCCTTTTAAGAAATTGAGCTATAACTCACATGTCATGAAATTCACCCCTTTAAAGTATACAGTTCTGTGGTTTGTAGTATAATCAGTGCTGTGTATGCTGCTGTGTAATTTTGGGACATTTTCGTCACCCCCTACACCATCACCTCGTACCCATTAGGCCGTTGCCCGTCCCGCCCCCCTGCCCACAGCCTCTGACAACCACCAATCTGCCTTCTGGCTCCAGGGATTTGCTCATTCTGGACATTTCCTACAAATAGACTCATACTATATGTGGCCTTCTATGGCTGGCTTCTTCCACGGAGCAAAACGTTTTCGGGGTTCATCCGTGCTGTAGCACGTCAATACTTCGTTTTGTGGCTGATAAATATTCCATCACGTGGATATGCCTTATCTTGTGTATCCATTTCACCACTTGATGGACACTTTAGTTGTTTCTTCTTTTTTAAATGTTTATTCATTTTTGAGAGAGAGAACACGCAACAGAAGGGGGGGCAGAGAGAGAGGGAGACACAGAATCGGAAGCAGGCTCCAGGCTCTGAGCTGTCAGCACAGAGCCCGACGTGGGGCTCAAACCCGCAGACTGTGAGATCCTGACCTGAGCCAAAGTCAGACACTCAACCGACTGAGCCACCCAGGCGCCCCTGTTTCTCTCTCCTCTTTGGTTATTATAAATACTACGGACATGTGAACATTCACGTGCCAGTTTTGTGTGTACCTGTGTTTTCAATTCTCAGGTACGCACCTGGGGGCAAATAGGGGCAAATGGTCAGGTCACATGGGAACTCTGCTTAGCCTTTTAAGGAAGTGCCAGACTGTTTTCTGCCAGATGTTAAAGCAGCTGCACCCTTTAACATCCGTGCCAGCAGTTTATGATGGTTCCAATCTCCGTACTGCCTTGCCAACATTTGCTACTATTTGACTTTTTTGTTAAAGTTTATTTATTTTGAGAGAGAGATAAAGAGTGAGCAGGGGAGTGGCAGAGAGACAGAGAATTGCAAGCAGGCCCACACTGTCAGTGCAGAGCCTGACCCGGGGCTCAATCCCATGAACTGTAAGATCATGACCTGAGCCGAAACCCAGAGTTGGACGCTTAACTGACTGAGCCACCCAGGCGCCTCATAACTATTTGACATTTTGATTATAGCCATGCTAGTGGGTATGAAGTGGTATCTCACTGCGGTTTTGATTTGCAGTTCCCTAATGACTAATGATGTAGAACATCTTTTCATGTGTTTATTGGCCATTTGTTTATGTTCCGTGGAAAATTGTCTATTCAGATCCTTTGCCCATTTTTTATTGAGTTGTCTTTTTATTATTGAGTTGTAAGAGTCCATTATTCTTGGAACAAGAGATAGCTCTAGGAATATCTCGTAAGTGATATTTATTTAAGGACAAATCTTTTTTTTTAACATTTGTTGATTAATTTCTTTTGCGAGAGAGAGAATATGCATGAGCACGAGAAGGGGAGGGGCAGAGAGGAGAGAGAAAGAGAGAGAATCTCAAGCAGGCTTTGCGCTGTCAGCACAGAGCCCAACTCAAGCCTCGATCTCACGAACCATGAGATCATGACCTGAGCTGAGTCACCCCTAAAGACAAATCTTTTATCAACTGTATATTTTCCAAGTATTTTTTCCCAGTCTGTGACATGATTTTGCATTTTAAATATATTTTTAAGTTTTTTTTCATTTATCTTAGTAATCTCTACACCCAGCTTGGGGCTTGAACTCATGACCCTGAGATCGAGCCGCATACTCTTTGGACTGAGTCAGCCAGATGCCCCTCTTTTGTGTTTTTATAGCAATGTCATGTGAAAAGTAAAAGCTTTAAATTCTGATAAATTCAATTTTGTCTTTTTTTTTTTTTTTTTTTTTACAATTTATGCTTGTTCTGTCCTATCGATAAATCTTTGCCCAGCTTGAGGTTCCTAAAGCTTCCTCCTATGTTTTTTTCTAGAAGTTATGTAGTTTCAGCTCTTGCATTTAGTCCTGAGATCCATTTCAAGTTAATTTTTGTCTATGACATGAAGTAAGGGTGGAGGCTCATGATTTGACCTGTGAACGTCCATATGAAAAGATCCTGCTTTTCTCTCTTCAGCTCTCCAAACTGGTTATTAAGCATGCAACGTTTTAGTGATTGAGGTGCAAACGGATTCTTTCAGCCTCTTTTGTTTGCACACCTCCCCCTCTGGGATGGGGACTGGAGTTGGGGTGGGTCTTAGGGTGCAGGGGCTCAGAGTTGGGGTAGAGTCTGGAGATGAAAAGGCAGCCTATGTGAATTGTCCACACCTCCCTACTCACGAGGCGCTGTCAAAACCCTGACATTAAAAAACACTGGCCTCTAGGGGGCAATAGTCAGCATATTTAACCACAAGTATGACCCGGTTGCTGAGCTGACCACTTCTGACAGAAACTCTTGAATCCTCAGGCCCCACGTCCTCCCAGACATGAGCCCTTAAAACTTGAGATTTGCTCCAGGGGATAAGGCTGGCGTCTCAGGGGAGGGACCAGTGACTAACTTGGGGTGGCAATATTTTTTTATTATTCAGCATGGAAGTATTTCAGTAGCTCGGCACTAGCTTTTCTTACCTCAAAATGTTTCACTTCATACACATTCAAATATCTGTGGACAAAAGCATACGCTGTCTGGGGTCGCCTACGAAATAATCCAGGGAAGGGGCGCCTGGGTGGCTCAGTTGGTTAAGCGTCTGACTCTTAATTTGGGCTCAGGTCATGATCTCACGGTTTGTGGGATTGAGCCCTGTGTCGGGCTCTGCGCTGACAGCTTGGGATTCTCTCTCTCCCTCTCTCTCTCTCTGCTCCTCCCCTTCTCTCAAAAATGAATAAAATAAACTTTTAAAAAAATGATCCAGTGGAGGAAGGAAAGAGTATGTAGGGGTGTAGTGAAGATTCGCCCTGAGCCGATAATGGGTGAGGCTGGGGGACCAGGCACTTGGGGCTTCCTTACCCACTCTCCTCAAAACTTTGGAGCATGTTTGAGATTGTCCACGATAGTTGGCAGAAGTTTCCCCCTCCGAGAGATAGTGAACTGGGCCTCGGGCCCCCAGGAGGAGGGCAGAGACCTGAACGCCACCTGCCTGTCTCAGCCACAGAGACCTGAAGCCCGAGAACCTGCTTTTGGATGAGAAAAACAACATCCGCATCGCAGACTTTGGCATGGCGTCCCTGCAGGTGGGGGACAGCCTCCTGGAGACCAGCTGTGGGTGAGTGGGGGCCCGGCCCCTGTCGTCCCGGGGAGGGGGTGAGAAGCCGGCCGGAGGCTCACGCCGCCTCTCTCCCTCAGGTCGCCCCACTATGCGTGTCCGGAGGTGATTAAGGTGAGTGAGCAGGCGGAGAGGGGGAGGAGCGGAAGGAGCACGGCGGAGAGACGATGTCACGGCCGGCCCGTCTCCTTTGCAGGGGGAGAAGTATGATGGCCGGCGAGCGGACATGTGGAGCTGTGGAGTCATTCTCTTTGCCTTGCTTGTGGTAAGGTGCCCCTCACCTCTCCTGCCCCCATCCTAGAACAGTCTAGAGCACAGAACGTTGAGTTACACCTTCCCCTCAGTGGTGCCAAGTGTTTCACTGGCATCAGGAAGGTGGGAGGTATTAGCCAGCAGACCAAGATCCCGGAGCAACCTGCTCTGTGCCCGGAGCTCACCATTCAGTCACACAATGCTGAGCTGGTGCAGGGTGCCCCAGAAAGGGACGGGGCAGCGGGGAGCCCTTGGATGGCCCGGGACAGTGGCTGTTCTAGGGTATTGAAATAAGGTAGTAACTCGTATAATCAGACCGAGTGTCAGTAAGCCTCCTCCCACCACACCTCTGCACCTGATCTTCTCTGCCCAGAACGCTCATCCCTACCTAGGCCCCGCCACTCACCGAGGTCGCACCTTGACTTTTTTTTTTTAGCTTATGTATTTATTTTGCTTTTGTTTTTTTTAAATGTTTTTTATTTATTTCTGAGAGAGAAAGACAGCGTGAGCAGGGGAGGGTCAGAGAGAGAGGGAGACACAGAATCTGAAGCAGGCTCCAGGCTCTGAGCTGTCAGCACAGAGCCCGACGCGGGGCTCGAACCCACGAGCTGTGAGAACATGACCTGAGCCGGAGTCGGATGCTTAACAGACTGAGCCACCCAGGCACCCCTTTATGTATTTATTTTGAAAGAGAGAGAGGGAGGGAAAGAGAGCCTGCAAGTGGGGAAGGGACAGACAGAGAGAGAGGGAAAGACAGAATCCCAAGTAGGCTCTATACCTCCAGTCCGGAGCCCAGCACAGGGCTCAAACTCATGAACCGCGAGATCATGCCCTGAGCCGATCGGAGGCTTAACCAACTGAGCCATCCACACGCCCCCTTAGGCTTTCATTTTGCTTCAATTCAATTGCCACTTCTCCAGGAAGCCTCCTCTGTCCCCCCCCCCCCCAGAGGTCAGGTCCTCTGGGGTAGGCTCTGGGTGTCCCCCCCCACACACATCAGTTGCCATTGTGTGTTTAGTTCCTTGAGGGCGTGCAGAAGTCAGGGCTTTTGTCTTTGTGTTTATTTCATTGGCTCACGAGGTGACCTGAGTTGGCACACAGTCAGCCCTCATGAACGTGTGGTATGAACGAGCTAGTGGTGTGCTCGGCGCCAGGCACTGTTCCGAGCACGTTGCCTTCTGTACTTCCCCCATCGGCCCCGGACAGGAGGCGGCCCTCAGGCACACTGCTAAGTGGCAGGTCTGGGATCAGTGTTCGGTCTCAGAAACACCAGCCTCTGTGACCAGGGAGGCTCCGTGACACTGACGGGAACGAGGCCAAATGGGTGCTCTGGGGCTCAGGGCCCCCCAAGACGAGGGGTGCCTGAGAGGCAGGCCAGTTCGGAAGCCCATCTAGCTGAGTTCAAACCCCGCTCCATCAGCTTGAGCAAGCAAGTCACCGTCCCTTTCCAGGCCCCTTTCCTTATCTGCCCAGGGGCATAGTTGTGGCACCTGGAAATGTGCCGGCGTCCATAGCGTGTCGTAGGGCCAGCCTTCTAAGCGGTGCTCGATAATCACCAGTACTCGTACTTCATTCCTAGTATTATAGATGATTCTCGTGACTTACGGATTCTGTATTTGAAAAATTGCCCACTTCCGGCAGTTTATCTAGAGCCTCAAAATCGTCAATACTCTGGCTGCTTTGAGGTCATTCTCAGATGTGCACAGAGCAGAGAAAAAATCAGAGTCCCCATTGTGCACCAGGTGACCCACGCTCTGCTTTTTATGTGTTTATTTCCTTATTTCAGCTCCTCTCCTAAGCAAGCGCGCCTTCCTTTTGTGGTCTGTTGACTGCCATGTATTTTGCTTTTTTGTGCTTTTTGCTGGTGATTTTATTTTATATATATATATATAATATTTTACTTTGAGAACGAGAGAGAGGGAGAATCCCAAGCAGGCTCTGTGCTGACAGCGCAGAGCCCAACTCGGGGCTTGAACTCACAAACCGTGAGATCATGACCTGAGCCAAAATCAAGAGTGAGAGACACTCAACCAACTGAGCCACCCAGGTGCCCCAATATTATTTTTTAAAATAATCTCCACACCCAGCACAACGTGGGACTCGAACCCACAACCCAAGATCAAGGGCCGCATACTCCACTGACTGAGCCAGCCAGGCGCCCTTTTCGTGGTGATTTAAGTGGTCCTGCAGGGTAGTGTTTAAGCGCTGTCTTGTGTTCCTAAGGGCAAGAAGGCTGTTCTGTCCCTCGCGGAGAGAAGCGTATGTGTCAGATAAGCTTCATTCAAGTGTGGGTGACAATGCTGTTGGCCATGAGTTCTCTCTCGCTATGCTTTCTGTATATGTGTATGTGTGTATATGTGTGAGCCACCCAGGCGCCCCTAATAGTTAAATTTTTTTTTAATGTTTATTTTTGGGAGAGAAGAGAGTGTGAGAGGGGGAGGGGTAGAGAGTGAGGGGAACACAGAATCTGAAGCAGGCTCCAGGCTCTGAGCTGTCAGCACAGAGCTTGATGTGGGGCATAAATCCACAAACCCATGAGATCATGACCTGAGCCGAAATCAGATACTCAACTGACCGAGCCACCCAGGCGCCCCTATATACTTATATATGATACACATATATTTATATATATATATTTATAAATATGTGTCGATATATATATGTATAAATATAAAACATGAGGTCTGTCTTAGCTTGGGCTGCTCTAACAAAAGTAGACTGCATCTTTTTTTTTCTTAATTTATTTATTTTTGAGAGAGAGAGAGGCAGCGTGAGCAGGGGAGGGTCAGAGAGAGAGGGAGACCCAGAATCTGAAACAGGCTCCAGGCTCTGAGCTGGCTGTCAGCACAGAGCCCAACGCGGGGCTCGAACCCACGAACTGAGCTGAAGTCGGACGCTTAACCGACTGAGCCACCCAGGTGCCCCGTAGACTGTGCATCTTAAACAACAAACACGTATTTCTCACTGCTCTGGAGGCTGGGAAGTCGAGGATCAAGGTACCCGGCAAACAAGAAACACAGGGACACATTGAATGAGACGGATGAGCAAAGTCACATCCAGGCTTCCTGGCCCTATGCCAGCATTCAGGGGTGCCCTCTCCCTATCTCCCCAACCCCACAGCCGGCATTCTCTGTCCAGAGACCTCTGACACCAGGGGCAGCACCTGGAAATCCCCCAGAGACTCCCACTGTCCAGCATCGCCTCCTCCACGCCACCTCCACGCCACCTCCCTCGACTCCCTGGCTGAACCCGGCTCCCGTCCCGCGCCACCTGCTTGCTGTTTCCTCATCACCCCCGCTCCTACCCATTTGTTGTTTGCCTTCATCACTGCGCATTCAACAACTGTCGCCTGTTAATTACTGTTCTGCACAAAGCTCCGTGGGGACAGGGATCTGGTTTTGTCCCCTGCTCCGTCCCTAGTGGCCAGATGGGAACCTGGGAGGCAGAGGGGCACCAGCAGGTGCTGAACCCATCATGACCGCGCTATTAACGTGTGTCCCCTCACCGGCGTCTCACAGTCTAGGGCGTGAGCTGTAGGAGGACGAGGGCTCATTTTGTCCATTACTAGACCCCTGACCCATAATGGATGCTCACCTTTTGTCGAATGAATGAATGAGGAGGACCCCTTCTGAAACTGGGTATGGGGAGAAACCTGTTTTGAAGATGCACCCCCAGCCTCTTAAGCCCTGGGGTCTGACTGTCCATTACCAAATCCCTGCTCAGCCCCATGCCAGCTCAGACGCCCTGGGCGAGTTGCTGGACCACTCCGTGCCTCAGTTTCCCCACCCGTAAAGTGGGGTAATAACAGTTCCCTACTTCCCGCGGCCTGTGGCAAGGACTACATGTGCCAGTGTGTGAAGCGCGCAGGCTCTTGCCTGGTACGTGGTAAGCTCTGTGTAAGGGGTCATGTTATTTCTCACTCAGGGGGCTCTGCCCTTTGATGACGACAATCTCCGCCAGCTGCTGGAGAAGGTGAAAAGGGGCGTCTTCCACATGCCCCACTTCATACCTCCGGACTGCCAGAGCCTCCTGAGAGGCATGATCGAAGTGGAGCCTGAGAAAAGGCTCNGATCCATGTCCAGGCCCCTCCGCGGTAGCCGTGGGTCAAGACACTCAGGTGCCACTAGGGGAGCCCTAAGTCATCCTGACCCTGGTGGAGAGGAGGGGGCACTATTAGGGACCCCCAACGCCACCTCATCAACTTTCGACCTCACTGGTGCTTCTCTACGACCCACCCTCTTCACAGCTGGAGCAAATTCAGAAACATCCCTGGTACCTGTGAGTACGGGGAACTGGGTGCCTGGGGGAGGACGGGTGGCGAGGGGGGCAAGTGGCGAGGGCCCCCAACAGAACAACCCGCTAGGGGGTGGGATGCCAAGGTTCCTTAAAGAGGAGGGGCCAGAGACTCGGATTTCTGGGTTCCCAAGAGAGGGGCAGGTTGGGGCCCCAGGACACCTGCGTCTCCGGAGACGGTGGAGAGGGCTCGATCAGGGTCCCCTGTGACATTCCTCCATCTCCCAGGGGCGGGAAACACGAGCCAGACCCCTGTCTGGAGCCAGCCCCAGGCCGCCGGGTGGCCATGCGGAGCCTGCCGTCGAACGGAGAGCTGGACCCCGACGTCCTGGAGAGCATGGCTTCCCTGGGCTGCTTCAGGGACCGCGAGCGGCTGCACCGCGAGCTGCGCAGCGAGGAGTAAGGCCCACTCGCGCGGACACGCATCCCCTGCCCGCATCCGGCGAGCTGCTGCGGCGCCCGGACAGCCAGCGGGGGGCGCCCCTGGGCCTGGCACCCGCGCGGACTCCCTGGCGGGCGTCAAGGCCCCTAGATGCGGCAGGGCTTAAAGCTCCCACGTGGAGCTATTCCCCGAGGAACCAGGAGGGGGTGGTAGTGCCAGTGGGGAAAAAAAAGAGATACTGAAAAGTATTAACAGGTGCCGACACAGACTTAGTGGCTCACGTAGTGCTTACAAGTAGTAACTGCTTAGATATTATTAGTAGTACTACTATCGTAATTGTTGAGTAAGGTAAGGGTAAGACGTACACCCACACAGAACTAACCATATTGCTACCTAGGAAAATGGAACCATGGACAGACATGCTGGGTGTACCGAGCCCCAACTGCCCGGGGGGGGGGTGAGACACTGGAGACCCGACCCCTGACCCCTCCTCCTCCTCCCCCCTCACGCCCCTTTCCCATCAGGGAGAACCAAGAAAAGATGATATATTATCTGCTTTTGGATCGGAAGGAGCGGTATCCCAGCTGTGAGGACCAGGACCTGCCTCCCCGGAATGATGTTGGTGAGCAGGCAGGGCTGGGAATCCAGACCCCGGATTCCGGAGGGAGGAAGGGGCTGCAAGCCCTTCGCTTCTGGGCTTAGACTCCCTGACTTGCTCTGTGACCTTGTCACAACTCTCCACTCTGGGCCTCCGTTTCCCCACCTGCATTAGTGCCGTGTACAGCTGGGTGAAGATGTCTTTTGATCAGGTTGAAACTCTCTGCCCTCAGACCCACCTCGGAAACGTGTGGATTCCCCCATGCTGAGCCGTCACGGGAAGCGGCGGCCAGAGAGGAAGTCCATGGAAGTACTGAGCATCACGGATGCTGGGGGCGGTGGCTCCCCAGTGCCTACCCGACGGGCCCTGGAGATGGCCCAGCACAGTCAGAGGTGGGAGCCCACACCCCTCCAGCAGATCCAGTCGTGGCGGGTGAGGGGGGAGTTCAGGGTTCTAGCCCAGCCACCCCTCAACGGTGCCGTGTAGTTGGGACAAGTCACCTCCCCTCTCTGCGCCTCATGTCCTCTTCTCAAGGGAGTGTGGAAGGGAGAGGACACCTGAGCCTTATGAAAATCACACACCCGATTTAAAAAAAAAATCTCTCCGGGAAACAGGTCTCGTAGTGTCAGTGGAGCCTCCACCGGTCTGTCCTCCAGTCCTCTGAGCAGCCCAAGGGTAAGGCCAGGTCTCCCATTAGTTAAGGAGGGATAAGTGGGTGAAACCACTGGAGAGAAGATTGGCAGAACTACAATTCCCATGAAGTCTTGGGGCATTGCCTCTTTGTCCCTAAAAGGACCCAAACCCAAAGCTGCATAAGTATTTTAGCGCATTGGGCATTTCACCTCCATTAGGATTGGGTGTTTAGTATCTCAAATGTTCATTTATTCATTTAACAAAAGCGAAATGAGTCCGTACCGTGGCCAGTCGCTCTGCTGGCTCTACAGCGGCAAGCATAATAGAAAAAGTCCCTGACCCCCTAACAAGGTGGGTTGGGAGGGGGAAATAATTGGACTACAAGTTCCAGCATGCATTGGTGTCCAGCTCTGTGAGTGTGTGAGAATGAGGTTCCAAGAGCCTCCTGGGAGTTGTAGTCGGCCATCTCACCCATCCCCTGTCTTCCGCAGAGTCCTGTCTTCTCCTTCTCACCTGAGCCCGGGGCTGGAGATGAGGCTCGAGGCGGGGGCTCTCCGACTTCCAAAACGCAGACGCTGCCTTCTCGAGGCCCCAGGGGTGGGGGCGCCGGGGAGCAGCCCCCGCCCCCGAGTGCCCGCTCCACCCCCCTGCCTGGCCCCCCAGGCTCCCCGCGCTCCTCTGGGGGGACCCCCTTGCATTCACCCCTGCACACACCCCGGGCCAGCCCCACCGGGACGCCGGGAACAACGCCACCCCCAAGCCCCGGCGGTGGCGTCGGGGGAGCCGCGTGGAGGAGTCGTCTCAACTCCATCCGCAACAGCTTCCTGGGCTCCCCTCGCTTTCACCGGCGCAAGATGCAGGGTACGGGCTCCCTGGGGGTGCGGGGCCTGGGGGCATGAATTCCTGGGTCCTAATAGGAGAGAGCTGGGGGCCTGGATTCCCACGTCCGTGGAGAGGATGGGGTTGGGGGGAGAGATTCAGAGTGCTGAGAGGAGGGAGTACCGCGTCCAGCTCTGGAGGAGGGGCTTCCCTGAAGGGCACGCCCCTTCCATGCTCTGGCTCATCTTCCCATTGGCTCGTGGCCAGCAAGTTCCACCCTCAGGGGGCGCGGTCTAGTGGGTGGAACAGCGTCCCTGGAGGGACCCTCGGGCAGAATGCCCTTTGGGGTTTAGCTCCTGGGAGGTGAGTGGGTGCTGGGGTCTGGAACCTCCAGTTGGAGATGACTGCTAGCCTGTGTGCTGGACACCAGGATGATGGACAAATGTTGACCATACTCTTGTCCCACCCTCCCACCGCCCCTCCCCCCACACAGTCCCCACTGCCGAGGAGATGTCCAGCTTGACTCCAGAGTCCTCTCCAGAGTGAGTCTGACCGGGAAGGGCGTTGAGAGGAAGGAGGGAGGGATTTAATCCCTTAGCCCCCTCCTGACCCACCTCCAACCATCCCCTTTCACTCAGGTTGGCAAAACGTTCCTGGTTTGGGAACTTCATCTCCTTGGACAAAGAAGAACAAATATTCCTTGTGCTAAAGGACAAACCTCTCAGCAGCATCAAAGCGGACATTGTCCACGCCTTCCTGTCGGTGAGGGTCCTGGGTCTTCATGTGTCCCGGACAGCACAGGACTACATATCCCAGCAGCCCCTGGGGGGGGGGAACACCCCCCCCACCTTACCTCTGGGCTGGGTTCCTCCTGAGTCTCATGGGGTCTGTGGTTTTCCATTCAGAATTAGTTTGGTCGCTGTAGAGGCAGAGAGGTGGGAGAGGTTTCTGTATCCTGGGGTGTTTGCTCTAGGAGCTAGTGGGATTTACAGGTTTTGAGACAGATATGGCAGTGCTTGTGGAGGAGACTTTGTGTCGTGTGATTCTGGAGCCTGGGGCTGACACCTAGATATGAGGGTGCCTGTTATGTGGGGGTCCAGTTGTTCAGCCATTTCCCTGATACCCTGTTTTTAGTTGGACAAGAAAACTACAAGTCTCAGCAGGCAGTGGGGGCTCCCAGTGGCTTTGCTGTTATTCTTTGCCCTGGTGGCTGATGGAACTTGTAGTTCCTTGAGCAGAGGTAGTTGTAGGGTTGGCTCTCCATTCACTGGAATCACCCCCTCTTCTTGTCCCCCACCTGTCTCAGATCCCCAGCCTGAGTCACAGTGTGCTGTCACAGACCAGCTTCAGGGCCGAGTACAAGGCCAGTGGCGGCCCGTCCGTCTTCCAGAAGCCTGTCCGATTCCAGGTGGACATCAGCTCCTCAGAAGGTCCAGAGCCTTCCCCACGACGGGATGGCAGCGGTGGTGGTGGCATCTACTCTGTCACCTTTACTCTCATCTCCGGTAAGTTTCCCCGGCTACACTGCCGCCAGCCTGGTGTTTGGGATGCTCAAGACAGCTGAGATAGGATAGTGGCCCGAGAGAGCAGCAAGTGCGAGGAGGACATGGCGCTCAGCTAGTGCTGACTGTGTGAGCCCCCTCCTCATTCCAACCCCTACTTTCTCTCCTTCTCTCTTTCCTCATTGACATTTAGTGGATATTTATGATGTTCCAAATGCTTTCCATGCACTATTTTATTGAAGTTTCCTAGGAGCCTTTGTGATATAGTAATCCCCCATTTTACAGAGGAAACCGAGTCCCCTAGAGGTAAACTGACTTGATAGTCACGCTGCAAACTGTGACAGAGCTGGGCTCAACCTAGCCCACCTCACCTTGAAATGCAGAGCCCCCTTCCTACTTCTTAAGACCATACAGCACAAGGGCAAAGACATGGCCAGCTGCTGTCAAATGTCCCTCCTGCACCCAGAGCAGACATCACCAATCAACCACCGCACTTCCTGCTGAGCTCAGCTGCAGCCTGAGAAACTTCAGGCAACCATCACTAATCGGGAGTTGGCACAGGAGACAAAAGCCATAGACGTGCCTTGCTTCCAATTCAGCTTGGTTCCTGAGCCCTGCTAACAAGAGTCTAAATGACAAGGGACACCCCTGTTTGCCACCCCTGTGAGCAGTCTGAGGATGTCACAGCTGGGAGATGTGCTTGCTCCTGGGATTCTAAACCAGGCTGCCCTAGAGCACTGCTGTGTCACATCACCGAAATGAATTATGGCACGTTGTTCTTCCTTTCTCTCTCTCTTTTTTTAATGCTTTATTTATTTCTGAGAGAGAGAGACAGCATGAGCAGGTGAGGGTCAGAGAGAGAGGGAGATACAGAATCCAAAGCAGGCTCTAGGCTCTGAGCTGTCAGCACAGAGCCCAACACGGGACTTAAACCCACAAACTGCGAGATCATGATCTGCACCGAAGTCGGACGCTTAACCGACTGAGCCACCCAGGCGCCCCTCTTCCTTTCTCTTAAAGACTAATACGCAGGACTTCTTTGACTGTAAGACTTTATTTTACTTCCCATTTATTTTTTCTTACATTTCTGGCTCTTTGTGACCTTGACTTGAAACTAACAAGGACCGGAATGTATTTAAATGGAAAACAGCACCCATGATTATTTCAACTCAGAGCTTCCTTAGACCCCTTTGCAAAACCGTGGATTGATACTCAACACAGGCAGGGGAATTGAGACTGAGAGAAGAATCCTTTGCTGGATGCCCAGGATGGGGGGCGGGGGGACTTCCTTGTCCCGGCCCCCAGGTCAGTCTGTCTCCATACCACTTCCAGGTCCCAGCCGTCGGTTCAAGCGAGTCGTGGAGACCATCCAGGCACAGCTGTTGAGCACTCACGACCAGCCCTCGGTGCAGGCCCTGGCAGGTGGGAGGCAGGGCCTTGCTGGGGTGGGGGTGGGGGTTGCGGTTGCTTGATACCTCCCTCTTTTATCCTGTGGGCTGGAGGGGAGGCCCCCTGCTGAGCAGGTGCCCCCCCCCCCCCCGGGGTTCCGGCATGGGGGCAGGGCCTCCCCAGTTCTCAGAGAGGCTGAGGCCTGAGCTGCATCCAGGGAACCAGGCCATCCTGACCAGAGAAGGCCTCGTTGTGAGGGAGGGCACCTCCAGGGGTCCGCAAGAGGGATGAGTAGTCTCAGCGTTGAGCGTAGAGGAACTTCCCGCCGACAGGAGTTGGGGAAGTGTGTTCTGGAGAGGGAGAGTCCACCATCCAGGTTGTACAGACCCCCAAACAGCCCACTGTAGGCTCTCCCGTGGGCCCTGTTGCCAAGGAGCATCTTCCCTAACCAGCAGGGCTGGGAGGAAGGAAAGGGGGCCGCTGGCTGTCATCCCCAAATCCGATCTGCTGCTGTGACAGCCTGTTCCTTAGCAAATGGCGTCCTGGGCCGTCTCTGAGGAGGCCTCCTGAAGGTGGGCCGCTGGCTCTCACTGGGACTCACTTGGCTGAGTCTCCACAGCGACAAGCTGGGAGGGGCCCATGACCTGCTGTCCTGAGGTCGCCAGGTCTGGCTCCAGATGCGTGTCCTCCAGGCGAGCGTCTCCCCAGGCGTGAAGTTGCCAGAACATGTTCCTCGGGGGGTTGGCAGCCTTGAGGGTACCGAGGCCAGACTGCTTCCTCCTCCACAGACGAGAAGAACGGGGCCCAGACTCGGGCTGCTGGTACCTCACCCAGAAGCCTGCAGCCCCCACCTGGCCGCCCAGACCCAGAGCTGACCGGCTCCCCCCGCCGAGGCCCCGCTAAGGACAAGAAGCTCCTGGCCACCAACGGGACCCCTCTGCCCTGACCCCAGGGGGCCGGGGAAGGAGGGGAGCCCCCTCCACCCCCCTTCCCTGCCCCCCCAACTGTGAATCTGTAAATAGGGCCCAAGGAGTATGTAGGGAGGGGAGAGACACAACAAACCCGGCCTCGCCCCGCAGGGATGGGGCTCAGGGGGCCGTGCCCCCCGGGGG
>NW_027528892.1:1303666-1313995 GCF_008692635.1 Crocuta crocuta
AATAGCCTTGAGCAGGGATGGCTGGCTGGCCTTGGCCTCTCACTTCCTTGGTGGCCCCGCTTGATCCATCATCTCTGCGCCGCTGCGCCGGGTCTGAGCACCCTGGCCAGACTGCCGCTCACAGGGGGATCTGCAGGGAGATGGGGGAGGCGGGCGGGGAGCTGAGGCTGGGGCCCGGGCGGAGACTCAGGGTGCAGCCGTCCAGGCCCGAGAAGTCCACAGCAAACAGGCCGAAGAGCGTGAACAGCAGCATGGCCACGGCCCACTCGCAGGCGGCGGCGGCCGAGCGCAGCGGCCACGAGTGCAGGACGACCACTTCACACGGGGGTCAAGGGCCACGCCACGCAGGAAGGACCCCACGCCCTCTCTCCACAGACTTGCCCTGCCCTGTCCGGAATGGTCCCTGGGAGCTCCCCCGCCTCAGCGGCCCCCAGACACCCTCACCGGGATGCCCACCGACCCCTGTCTCTATCTCAGGCTTCTGCCCATGTTCCCTTTGCGCTATTGCATTTCCAACATTCCTGAACCACGTTCTCCATCCTTGGCCTTCCCTGACCCCATTAAGGCTCCACCATCACCATCTCCCCACTTGCTCAGACAGGCAAACAGCTCCCAACTGCTTCTCCCTTCAAATATGCAGGGTTTCCTAAAGATGCCCCCGACCCAGATGCCAGCTTCAGGCTACACTGGCAACTTTCTTCCCCAACCGCCCACAGCCCTGGGGCCCCTCCCACTCACCCCCTGAAATATCTTCCTCCTCCTGGGATCCCCACCTGGTGACAGCCCTGCCACCCACTCACGTGCCTGGAGGACCCTGGGGAATCACCCTGGCCCCTCCCCCTCCCCAGCCCCATGGCCGCGGCCAGCTGGTCACCCCAAGGCTTGTGATGTTGTTTTTGCCCATCTCCCTCCTGGTCTGTCCTGTCCTGGCTCCAGCTCCTCAGTCGCCTGCTCCTAACCCCCCCCCTTTTTTTTTAATTCTTCCTTCCTTCTTTCTTTCCAAGTAAACTCCACACCCAATGTGGGCCTTGAACTCACAACCCTAAGATCAAGAGTCACATCTCTACTGACTGAGCCAGCCAGGAGCCTCTGAAAACGTTCTGCCAGCCCAAGCACACCCCAAGCTCAGCCTGGCACAGGCATCTCGCTTTCTGGGAGCCCCCTCACTGCAACAACCTTGCCTCTCACCTAAGCTAGCTCTCTCTCCTCCTAGATCGGTTTAGACATTATCTCATTCACTAAAGGATTTTTAGACCGTGAACAAGGCTGGCATCACCCCCGACCCCATGGATCTTACAGCAAAGGAGAGGTGGAAGCACCCGAACACAAGGTGGCTACCTCCAGAACTGACCTTCTTCCTCCCCTGCTCATAAGCTTCCCATGGCTCCCTACTGCCCCTGGGCAGAAACCCAAGCCTTTAAAGCCTCACCTTAGCACTGGAGATCCTCATCTCTGGCACCGCCAGCAGCCTCATCTCTGAGCTGGTATTTCCACATTTCACCTGCAGGTATTTCCACCTGCAGGGTCTCCCCAGCCTCCCAACCCAGCCCAACAGTAGCTGGTTCTGCGAGACCAGTTGAGAAGCTGCTAGTTCCCAGGCCCATCCTTGCAGACACCAGCCCCCATCACACCTCGCTGGCCATCCTTACAGTCCAGCTCCCAGCCCCACGACCAAGGGATGTTTGAGCCCCACAGAAAAAGGGCTGCAGGGGCAGTGAAACTGATTATCAGTCCCATGGTCCCTAAGGCAGCCCACACAGGATGTCAGCCGGTTTCCCTGCAGGCCTCTTCTGAACATCAGCAGCCTCTGGCCTCCCTTCCATCCTCCCCAAGATCAGTCCCTGAGGCTGAATTTGCAGCCTCTCCTCTCTCAGAGCAGTTTGCTGATCAGTAACAATCATTACTACGATCAACACAAGTCCATCTTAAGATATGGAGATTGAAGTGCAGGGAGTCATTTGAGTCACCAGAGGCGTGCCGTGCTGGCGGAAGGCATCTAGGCTCAGGTGACTCACTCAGTCAGTGCTGGGCTGGGTAGAGTCTTCACCAAGTGGTAGGTATGGTGGTAATGGTTAACAACCAGCCCTGATTTGCATCATTGGCCAATTTCTGTGTTATAAATACTCCCACCAAGGCCAACTGGAGCTGCTAACTCTACATCACTGGATATGGAGCTGGGGACAGATACGGGCTGCCCTCAAGAGCCTACTCGAGCTCTGCCACTGAACTTCGTGGCCCATCTTGGCCAAGAGAGTCCACCAATATGAACCTCAGTTTCCAGTCTTAGCCAACATTAGCCAACACGATGCACGGCACTGGGCAGGCTCCCCAAACAGAGGGCTGCTCGCTCTCTGCTGTTAGCGCTGAGCCTGCTTTGGATCCTCAGGTTCCCCCCCCGCCCCGACCTTCCCCTGCTTGTACTCACTTTCTTTCTCTCTCTCAAAAATAAATAAACATTAAAAAAAAAAAATCCTGAGGAGATGGAGGCCCAGACAGGGCAGGGCACTGCACACCACGTGTGGCAGACCCAGCCTGATGGAGAAACCCCACCCCGAGCCCTGCCACCGGCCCCAGTAAGGATACTGGTCACCATGAGGATGGAGCAGAGGCTGCAGAGGCCCCAGCGGAGTGGCCCGATCCAGGGAGGCCCAGGCTGGGGCAGGCTCTTCATCCACCAGAAGAGTAAAAGCTGCAGCCAGAAGTACAGGTTGCCCACGAAGAAGGCGAAGAAGGCCCCTGTCAGGTGTGTGGGCAGCTGGTTCTTTTGCTGGGAGAAGAGGGACAAGGGCGGAGAGGAAGCTGGATACGTGCGGGGAGGGGTCCTCCGTCCACCCAGTAGCCCGCGCTGAAAACTGGGTGTACGGGCCATGCTCAGCGACAGGAGGGCAGGCACTTAAATTTGTTGTCCACTGCTGTGGCCTTGGTCCCTAAAACAGTGCCTGACATGGGGTGCCTGGGTGGCTTAGTCGGTTAAGCGTCCGACTTTCGCTTAGGTCATGATCTCGCGGTTCGTGGGTTCGAGCCCCGCGTCGGGCTCTGTGCTGACCGCCAGCTCAGAGCCTGGAGCCTGTTTCAGTCTGTGACTCCGTCTCTCTCTGACCCTCCCCTGCTCACGCTGTCTCTCTCTCTCTCCTAGAAATAAAAAAAAATATTTAAAAAAAAAAAAAAACAGTGCCTGACACATCGCAGCCACTCAGTAAATATCAGTGCACTAAATCTTTCATTCTCAACCAGCGTCAGGGAGGCTAATGTGGCCACTCGGGGGGGAAAGAATTGGTTTTTGCAGGGTGAAAAAATTCTTGAATATTACAATGGTTTGTGGCTTGCAGATATATGGTATGTTGTTTAATATATCCTAAATATTAAAGGCTTGATAAGAGGAAGTGTTGACCAGCGAGAAATGTCTTCACAAGTTTCTTTAGAGGACAGGCACGTGGGTGGCTCAGTCAGTTAAGTGTCTGACCTCAGCTCAGGTCATGATCTCAAGCCCCAGGTCAGGCTCTGCACTGACAGTGCAGAAGCCTGCTTGAGACTCTCTCTCTCTCCCCGCCCCTACCCCACTTGCTCTCACTCTATCTCAAAATAAACTTAAGAAAAGGCTTCTTAGGAGACCAATATAATATTTTTCAAAAGTTAAAGTTGAAGAACCCAGGAATAAATGAATGAGTGAAGTGAATGCTATGCAGAGATGATTGGGAATTTTTATTAAAAGGCCCAAGGAAGCAGCCTCTTATCGAACACCCTGTGGTTTCTTTCAGCAGGAGAGGTTTGGAATCTGAGACAAAGCAGTAAAATTAAATAACAATGTAAAATAAATCAATAGGCTTTCTCCAACCGATTGTCCATTCATTTGTTCTGCAATTATCTACTGAACTTCCACGGTGAAGAATGTGGGCTCTAGACTCTATGAATCTGGGTTCATTTCCTTCTGTTTTTTTTTTTCCCCAATGTTTTTACTTATTATTTTTGAGAACGAGAGAGACGGAGAGACGGAGTACGAGTCGGGGAGGGGCAGAGAGACAGGGAGACACAAGCAGAACCAGGCTCCAGGCTCTGAGCTGTCGGCACAGAGCCGGATGGGGGGGCTCGAACTTGTGAACTGAGCCAAAGTCAAAGGCTTAACAACCTGAACCACCCAGGCGACCCTGGGGTTCACTTCTGAGGCCAGGGACCAGCTGATTAAAACAACAACAACCACAACCAATGCCAACTCTGTCGGATTTGACTAAAAAAGCGTCTACCAAGGGCTCTCATGGAGACGGATGGAAACATACACGGCGTGAAGCCTAGCGCCCCGCACTCGGTGAACGCTCCGTCTCTGTGGCAACCCTAAGAATGAGTGGCTCCGAGTAATTATATCATTAAGAGGGGAGAGGGGCAGGCGATGACAGTCAATTACCTCAGCCTTCTAGAATTGAGTGAAATAATGGAGCCAGGAGCCTCCCACGTGGGACTCTATTCTGAGAGCCAGGGAGCTAACTCACCCCCAACACGCCGGCCAGGTGGCCAAAAGAGAAATACAAGTCCCAGAAGGCCGTGCGCGGACGAGCCCCCGCGACGAGAAGCCAGCGGCCCCAGGGGTTGCTGGGAGCTGTAGTCCCAGGCTCGTGCTGGTCAGAACGTCCTTCTGGGCTCACCTGGAAATTGCCCACCACGGAGGTGCCCAGGGCACACAGGAGTCCCGTCCACAGGATCAGCCGGTTAAGCCACTTTCTGACCCCCAAGTCCCGGAGCTGGTGGTAACGGATAATGCAGATCCAGGCGGCTGGGAGGAGAGGGAAGTGGGCGGGAGCCCCGGGCCCAGACTCCTGGGGAGGGGGTGCGGAGAGNCCACCCCGCCGGCGCCATAAGTACCTGATATAGGGGAAACCTTCCGTGAGGTTCACAGCCCTGTTGGCCACTGCAAGGGCAAAACTGAAGTACAGGGACACATCAGCGTGGTTTTAACGACACCTTTTCTTTCTGTTACCCACAGAGACACGGACTTCTAGCTCCCTCCCCTCCGACCCGGGAGTCCAGGCCCCCAGCCCCTCCTCCCCTCCGACCCGGGAGTCCAGGCCCCAGCCCCTCCCCCCTCAGACCCGGGAGTCCAGGCCCCCAGCCCCTCCTCCCTCAGACCCAGGGGTCCAGGCCCCGGCCCCTCCTCCCTCAGACCCAGGGGTCCAGACCCCCGGCCCCTCCTCCCTCAGACCCAGGAGTCCTGACCCCCAGCCCCTCCTCCCTCAGACCCAGGGGTCCAGGCCCCCGGCCCCTCCTCCCTCAAACCCAGGGGTCCAGGCCCCCAGGCCTTCCTCCCTCAGACCCAGGTGTCATCCTGCCTCTTACACTCACACGGTCCAGACTCCTGAGATAGCCCAGAGGGCCAGGAAGGCAGGCAGCAGGGACAGGTAGCCCCACATGCTGGGCTCTGCAGGGAAGGAGAGGGCCACGAACCTTTCTCTCTCTCTCTCTCTCTTTCTCTTTCTCAGGTGAGGAACCTGCCCTAAGGGTCCAGATGCATCAGATGGTGGCCTCCTGGCTCTGGGCCCCCACTGGCTCCCAGGCAGAAACAATGGGTGAGGGTCTGGTCTGATGAGGCCAGCTCTCAGCCTGGGGCATTTTCCGCCTTTTACCAGCTATCTTTCCACCGTGACATCCCAGTTTTTCCGAGCTGGCCTCCCCCAACCCAGCTTTCCTGCCTCTCCCGGCCAGCCCTCCACTGTGTCCCCAGAATGCTCACCTGTCCCAAACGTTTCTCCCTCTGGCTCCCCCGCGTCCTGGGCCTGGGGGCTGCGGGAGAGGTTGAAGATCCCAAACGTTTCTCCCTCTGGCTCTCCCGCGTCCTGGGCCGGGGGCTGGGGGAGAGGTTGAAGAGCGAGCGGGACATGGGGTGGAGCAGGGCGGTGTGGTGGCAAAGGCAAAGTCCAGCCGAGCAGCCGCAAGACAGCGTCAGGCCAGGAGTCTGACAGCCTAACCACCATTTTCTCCGAGACCTCACCCCCGAACTGTCACTTCCCCACTCAGAACCTAGCAGGCACCACCTTAGCTTCGAGAGGCCCCCTGACTTCCTTCCTCCAGCTTTATAAGTTCAACGTCCAAGAGCCAGCCCGTGCCTTCCCAGGACCCATAGTCTGAGGCCGCAGCGCTCCCCACCGTCCTCCCTCAAGGACCCAGTCATGTAGGCCCCGAGTCCCTTCTAGAATACATGCATTTGTAGGGGCACCTGGGCGGCTCAGTCCGTTAAGAGTCGGAGTTCGGCTCACGTCATGATCTCCCAGTTTGTGAGGTCGAGCCCCACATCCAACTCTCCGCTCCCAGCAGAGGCTGATTCAGGTTCTCTCTCTCTCTCTCTCTCTGCCCCTCCCCTGCTCGTGTTCTCACTGTCTCAAAAAATAAACATTAAAAAAGAAAAAAAGATTTAGAATACATGCACTTGTTCCTAGCCCCTGGGGTCCAGCCTCCTAGCTCTTACCTCCTCTGGGACCTCACAGTCCAGGCCCACAGGTCAGGCTCCGTGCTGGGAGCAGCTTCCGTCCTTATGCTGCTGGGTGTAGGGCCTTGATGACCCTGCCTCCTCGCCCTCACTCGCCTTCCTCTCTCCCTTCCTCTGGTCAGCTGCTGGAATTCCCCAGTGGGCAGGCTCAGGGTGGGTGGGAAGGGAGACCTTGGTGCTGACATCTCCATCCGAAGAGCCTTCCCCGAAAGCAATTGCTTCCTCTCTGGCCATTCTTTTCTCTTTCCCGCATGACAACCCTCAGCTTTCTGGTTTCCTCCCCTCTTGAGGACCACACATTTGGGCCCCAGCCTTGTGCTGTTTCCTGTGGGCCCGGGAATGTAGGTCCCCAGGCCCTCCTCGCTCAGACCCAAGACTCCGGACCCCTCAGGGCCTCCTCCCTCGGACCCTGGAGTCCAGGCCCCCAGCCCCTCCTCCCTCAGACCCTGGAGTCCTGACCCCCAGACCCCTCCTCCCTCAGACCCAGAGGTCCTGACCCGCAGCCCCTCCTCCCTCAGACCCAAAGGTCCTGACCCCCAGCCCCTCCTCCCTCGGACCCAGGAGTCCAGGCCCCGGCCCCTCCTCCCTCAGACCCGGGAGTCCTGGCCCCCAGCCCCTCCTCCCTCAGACCCAGGAGTCCTGACCCCCAGCCCCTCCTCCCTCAGACCCAGGAGTTCAGGCCCCCGGCACCTCCTCCCTCAGACCCGGGAGTCCAGGCCCCCGGCCCCTCCTCCCTCAGACCCGGGAGTCCAGGCCCCCAGGCCCTCCTCTCTCAGACCCAGGGGTCCAGGCCCCCAGCCGCTCCTCCCTCAGACCCAGGGGTCCTGGCCCCCGGCCCCTCCTCCCTCAGACCCGGGAGTCCAGCTCTCCTCTCCCTCAGCACCCGACCCCTTTTTGTTCCATTTGAGATTAAAATTCACAAAACATAAAATTAACCGTTTTACAGTGAACCATTCAGTGGTGTTTGGTACATTCCCAAGGTTGTGCAACTACCACTTTTATCTCTTTCCAGAACGTTTTCCTTGCCCCGGAAGAAAACTCTCCACGAGTCAAGTGGAGGCCCTCAGCATCACCTCCTGTCCCCAGCCCCTGCCCACGGGCAGATGGCTTTCTGTCTCTATGGATTTGCCAATTCTGGACATTTCCTGTGTTTTTTGAGTTTCCTCCACGTTGTAGGGCATGTCCACGCTGCATCCCTTTCTATGGCCAAATACTCTTCCACTGACCCCAAGTCTTCGGGGACTTAGGAGTCTGAGACCCACCTTTCCTTGCTGGTGCTGTTGCGTTCCCAGGGCCCCAAGCACTAGAATTTTGGGCTGTCAGCTTCCTCGAGAGCACAGATGAGATAGACAGATGTTGAACATTCCTTGAGGCCAGAAGCCATCAATCCATGGGGACAGAGAGGACACCCCTGGCCGCGGTGGCTCTCCAGGCTGGAGGGCAGGCACACTGGGACCCGAAAATGAGGATTCAGGTATGGTAATGAAGGTAGCACAGGGCATGGTGGCCCCCGGATGGGGGGGTTGCTGACTAGCAATGGTGTCCGGTGTATTCCAGTTGTGAGGGAGGGTCCGGAGACTCACAAGCCATGGGTAGAAAGCAGGGGAGGGGGGTGTATGTGCAAGTTTTCAAGCTTCAGGAAGGCTTTCTCAGTAGAGTCAAGATGGCCCCTGAGACCTGGCCCATGAGGGTCGAGTGCCTTTGTCTGCTGGGTTGTGCAGCGGAGAGCCTACTAGGAGACATGAGCCAGGCCCCGAAGTTCTCCATTGCCATAAAGGACATTATTCTGAGGGTACTGGGGAGCCATGGAAGGCTCTTGAGCAGAGCAGAGAGAGGAATGTACACTGGCTGTGTAGACAGGAAGGAAATGTAATGATAATAACCATTAGCACACCTTAGTGCCAGGCACTGCCCTGCGACCCTGAGGGGGAAGAAAATATCTGGAGTGATTCCAGGCTTCATGCTTCCAAGAGACAACCCAGAGCTTTCAACTCGGCAAGATTTGAGTTCGAATCCCGCCTCTGCCACTTAAGAGCTGACTGCCTGTATGAGCTTCCGATGGCTGCTGTCACTAAGTGCCACAAATGTCGGGGCTTCAGACAACACAAATTCAGCAGCTCACAGGTCTGGAGGTGAGGAGTCCGAAACGGGTCTCACGGACTGAGCCACGGCATCAGTGGGGCTGGCTCCCGTGGGCGCTCCGGGAGAGGGCCCATTTTCCCACCTCTTCCGCCTCCATAGGCAGCCACACCCCTCCCTTGCGGTCCCTTCCTCCTTCCGGGGAGTGCCTCATTCCAGCATCTGCTCTGTCATCGCGTCTCTGGCGACCCTGTGGCTGCACTGGGCTCATCCCCATAATCCAGGGTAATGTCTCACCTCAAAGCCCTTAATGTAATCATGTGTGCAAAGTCCTTGTTGCTATGTGAGGTACCATTGTCACGTGTCCAGGAGATTAAGATTATGACACGTTAGGGGCGCCTGGGCAGTTAAGCATCCGATTTCGGCTCAGGTCATGATCTCATGGTTCATGGGTTCAAGCCCTGAGTCTGGGCTCTGTGCTGACAGCCCAGAGCCTGGAGCTGCTTGGGATTCTGTGTCTCCCTCTCTTTCTGCCCCTCCCCCGCTCATGCTCTCTCTCTTAAAAATGAATAAACATTTTAAAAAGTTTTTTTTTTTTAAGATGTAGACATTTTAGGGTCGGTTATTCTGCCTCCCACAGTGTTCCTGAGTAAGGGACTTTGGTTTCTTCAGTCTGTAAATTAGAGCCCATAATATCACTCTGGAGACAGACAGGTAAATAAGAAAACCACAGGCCCGAGGGGCACCTGACAGGCTCAGTCGGCTGGGCGTGCAACTTCGGCTCAGATCATGATCTTGTGGTTCTTGGGTTCGAGCCCCGCATTGGGCTCTGTGCTGACAGCTCCGAGCCTGGAGCTGCTTCAGATTCTGTGTCTCCCTCTCTTTCTGCCTCTCCCCTACTCACACTCTGTCTCTCTCTCTCTCTCTCTCTTAAAAATAAGTAAGCATTGGGGCGCCTGGGTGGCTCAGTCGTGTAAGCGTCCAACTTCAGCTCAGGTCATGATCTCATGTTTCGTGGGTTCGAGGCCCGCGTTGGGCTCTGATGACAGCTCAGAGCCTGGAGCCTGCTTCATATTCTGTGTCTCCCCCTCTCTCTGACCCTCCCCTGCTCACGCTGTCTCTCTCTCAGAAATAAAACATTAAAAAAAGGAAGCATTTAAAAAAATGTTATTTAACACCGAGTTTGTATCCCCACCTCCGCCTCTTGCTGTCGGGCATGACTTGGGGCAGATGGCCACGTGCTCCTCAGTCTCCTCGTCTGTGAAAGGGGGATAATGAGAGTAACTACCTCAGGGTCCCCGGTTGCGAAACCTGCAAGTCAGTCGGCATAAGGTGCTCAGATCGGAGTCTGTTGTGTTTGTGTTTCTTTCTTTTTTTTTTTTAAATGTTTTATTTATTTCTAGGAGAGAGAGACAGAGACAGCGTGAGCAGGGGAGGGTCAGAGAGAGAGGGAGACACAGACTGAAACAGGCTCCAGGCTCTGAGCTGGCAGTCAGCACAGAGCCCGACGCGGGGCTCGAACCCACGAACCGCGAGATCATGACCTAAGCGAAAGTCGGACGCTTAACCGACTAAGCCACCCAGGCGCCCCTCGTGTGTGTGTTTCTAAGAGGCGGCTGTGGTCAGCATTGCTTCGTCGGAGAGTTTGTGTGACGATCAAAGAAAACAAAGAGAAGCGCGTCGGCTTTGCCGTGGCTACTGCCGGGGGTTCGGCTGTGGTAGAGCTGCCCGTGGCTGGAGGGGGACCCAGCTCCCCGGGGTTGGGGGGGGGGTGTTCC
>NW_027528892.1:1314908-1324794 GCF_008692635.1 Crocuta crocuta
TGTTCCGTGCACCCGCGCGTGTGTTTGCCGTTAAGCAAATATTGATCGAGGACCCACTGCGCGCCAGGCAGGGCAGCAGCCACGGGAGGCACGGTGGGCGCGGTGGAGCGCGCCCCCTGCCCCCAAGTGCCTCCCGCGCTGTCCCCTCCCGACTTGGAGCGGTGGCTCTTCCGGCCAACGGCTCAACATCTTCCTCCCGAATCCTTCGTTCCCTCGCTCATTCACTCAGTGAACACTGCCCTGGTGGCCCTGGGCTCCCAGGCTCGAATCCCACCCACCCCGCCCTGCAGCGGCTCCTGTGTGCGGGCGACGGGTGCCCTCGCCGACGCTACGCCGGGCCCTGAGGAGCACAGGGGAGGAGGATCGAATGCACCTGGTGTCCACTCTGCCAGTGACCCTCTGCCCCCTCCACGCCCCAGCCCTGCCTGTGCCCGATTCCTACTCCTCTCTCCAAGAGCCTCACCTCCAGGTGACCCAAGGCAACGCTTCTCCCCAGCCTGGGCCCCAGCGCCCACCCCTCTGCACCTCCCTGGACTGGCGCAGAAGCTGGGCTTACTGGTGTCCTCATGCTGTCTGCACGGCTCCTCAGGACACCTGCTGAGTGGGCAGGAGTGGCGGACCTCAAGCCCGGTGGTTACGTTCAATTTTCAGATAGGCCCCTCCCACTGTCTACTTGCAGGCTGGGGGCCTGGACTGTTCTGGATCCTTCCGGAAGCGAGTGCTAGCTAGGCTCAGCTTGAGGGGAAGAGGCTGCTTGTGGCCTTCCTCTGAGTGAGATGACATTGTACTTGCGAGTTTAGGAAGCTACTTCTGGTTGGAGCTGAGGATTGTTTTTTTCTCGAACCGGGGAAGCTACCAGAGCAGGAGATCTCTGTTTTCTCGTCTGTCAAAGCGAGGATCATAATAGTGCCCTGGTCAGATGCTTGTGAGGGTTCAGGAGTGAGTCAGTGAGAGCCCCTCCTGCCACAGTGCTGTCTACAGTTAGGTATTAATGTTGTCAGATCCTGCGAGTTACATTCAGTTCAGTATTTTTCTTTCCTTTTTTTTTTTTTAAATGTTTATTTCTTTTTGAGAGAGAGACAGAGTGTGAGCAGGGGAGGGGCAGAGAGAGAGGGAGACACAGAATCTGAAGCAGGCTCCAGGCTCTGAGCTGTCAGCACAGAGCTCAACGCGGGGCTCGAACCCACGAACCGTGAGATCATGAGCTGAGCTGAGGCCGGGCGCTGAACCGCCTGAGCCACCCAGGCGCCCCACGTTCAGTATTTCTGAGAAGTTGCACTGCCTCACAGAGTAGGTGCGTGGAGCTCAGAACATCTTGCTGTGTTACAGGCCCTGCGAGAAGCAAATGTAGTGATGGTGTAGGCAATACAAGGGGTTTATTGGGGGCATTCCAGCGAAGGATGCAGGGCTGGGAAGTCGGTGGGCCCCTTGTGGAAGGTGAGGGGGAAGGAAGGTGTGGGCAGAAAGAGCTTCGGGCCGGGGCAGTTCAGCTCTGAGAAATCTCAGCCAGCCAACAGGGGAGGGGAGGGCAGAGGAGGGGCAAGGATTTCTGCTCACAAATCCCTAGAAACAGAAAGCAGGTTGGTGGTTACCAGGGGCTGGAGGGAGGGGCAAACGGGGAGCGATTGCTTCATCACTTCTTTTTGGGGTGATAAAAATGTGAAACCAGACAGAGAAGACAGAGTTGCAGAACAGTGTGACTGTACTAAATACCACTGAAATGTGCACTTTACAATGGTTAAAGTGGTGAATTTTGTGGCGTGTGATGTTAGCTCTGTTAAAGAAGAAAAGGATCGCCGTTACAGGAGCCCACATTGGGTGGGAATGACCCGGCTCTAGTCCACCCCTCCCCCCACCCCGCCCATACCCCCGATGATTAGTCACGGTTGGGGGCTGCCGGAAGAGAACATGACCTTTATGCAGACAAAATAGTAGCTTACTGCAGCTGGGGGCTGTCCTCCAAAGGCCCTCTTCACAGTTGGTCAAGTTCTGTCTTCAAGGGAGATCCACCTTGGCTACCATACTTACCCCATTTCACTCAGCAACAGAATGAAGGAGCTGGGGCCAGAGCACAGTCCTGTCTGATTCTAAAATCTGGTTCTTTCCCACATGCCATGCTGCCTCCTCAGATACCCATCCAAGCTTCCACCTGCTCAGTCTGTTCATCTATGCATACATTCTTGCCTTTATCCATTTCTCCAACTAGTTATTCATCCACTCAGCCACCCACCTGCCTATCTATCCAAATATCATTTGTTCAACTATTCTTCCAGCTCTCCAAGCTCCATCCATCCATTCAACTCTCCACTCATCCAACTATATGTTCTTTCTTTTTTTTTTTTTTTAGTTGATTTATTTATTTTGGAGAGGGGCAGAGAGAGAGAGAAAGAGAGAATCCCAAGCAGGCTCCACACCATCACCGCAGAGCCCAAGGTGGGGCTCAAACCCATGAACTGTGAGGTCATGACCTGAGCCGAAACCCAGAGGCAGATACTTAACCAACTGAGCCACCAGGCAAACCCCCCAACTCTGTGTTCTTTCATTCTTTAAGCCATTCTATCAATTCCCTCTTCGTATTTATTCTACAATCCACCCATCAGTTTATTTTTTTAATTTTTTTTAATGTTTTATTTCTGAGAGAGAGAGAGAGAGAAGAGAGACAGCATGAGCAGGGAAGGGTCAGAGAGAGAGGGAGACACAGAATCTGAAATAGGCTCCAGGCTCTGAGCTGTCAGCAGAGAGCCCAACACAGGGCTCCAACCCACGAACCGTGAGATCATGACCTGAGCTGAAGTTGGTCGCTTAACTGACTGAGCCGCCCAGGCGCCCCTCCACCCATCAGTTTAACCATCCACTTTCCCTCTGATCCAATGCACTTAATCAGTGATCTATATGAGCTTTCTGTGATGGCTATAAAATATTCCCCTAAGGGGTAATCCAACATAAGGTTCTCCTTACAAAGCCCTTGCCTTAACCCTATCTCTTACCATATAAAGTAATACCCACAGGTTCTGGGAACTGCATATATCTTTGGGAGTCATTGTTTTACCACATCATCAATTCAGCCCCCTCCACACACACACAAACACCTCTCTCTCTCAATCTCTCTCTCCCCACCCATCCACCCACCCATCCGTCCATTCATCCAGACGTTTTTATCTCTGTAAGAAACAAAGCTATAAGAAGACAGTTACAATCACTGACATGGTTGAGATTGGTTCCATTGAGCAAATATATATACCTATTGAGTTGACTGTCACTGCTACTGCCCACCTCTTTGTTCCCACCCCTAGCACCTCCTCATTGGGAAAGGAAAAGAAGATGGAAAAAGAATGACCCAAACATTTTCCTTAAGTTTGTTTGTTTGTTTACTTATTTATTTAAAATGTTTGTTTATTTATTTATTTTTAAATATTTTATTTTATTTCTGAGAGAGAGAGACAGCATGAGCAGGGAGGGTCAGAGGGAGAGACAGACAGAGAGAGAGAGAGAGAGAGAGAGACAGAATCTCTGAAGCAGTCTCCAGGCTCTGAGATAGCTGTCAGCACAGAGTCTGATGCAGGGCTTGAACCCACAAACTGTGAGATCATGACCTGAGCCAAAGTCGGTCGCTTAACCGACTGAGCCACCCAGGTGCTCCAATGTTTATTTTTGAAAGAGAGAGAGACAAAGACAGAGAGAGACATAGTGTAAGTGTGGAAGGGGGAGAGAGAGACACACCCACACACAGAATCCGAAGCAGCTCCAGGCTCTGAGATGTCACCACAGAACCCCACATGGGGCTTAACTCTACAGAACATGAGATCATGACCTGAGCCGAAGTCAGATGCTCAACCAACTGAGCCACCCAGGCACCCCTACTTATTTATACTGAGCGGGGACAGCAGTAGAAAGAGAGGGAGAGAAGGAGAATCCCAAGCAGGCTCCTTGCTCTCAGTGCAGACATGAGACTCGATCTCGTGGACAGTGAGACCATGACCCGAATTGAAATGAAGAGTTGGACGCTCAACTTGACTGAGCCACCCAGGTGCCCCACCCAGACATTCTTCATTCTCCTTAAATCTTCCATCCCACTCATTCCCAGTCTATGAACATGGTATATATCTCCCTGTTTTAGATCTTCTTTAGGGTCTCTCAATAAGATTTTACAGATTTTCTTGAAGAGGTTTTGGACATATTTTGTTAGAGTTATTCCCCCTTGCTGGATACTATTGTACTATTGTAAGCCATATTTACTTAAATTTTTATTTTGGAACTTTGTTAGTTGTACAGAAAATGGTTAACATAGGGGTGTCTGTGTGGCTCAGTAGGTTAAGCATCCGACTTCGGCTCAGGTCATGATCTCACTGTTCGTGGGTTCGAGCCCCGCATCGGGCTCTGTGTTGACAGCTAGCTCAGAGCCTGGAGACTGTTTCAGATTCTGTGTCTCCCTCTCTCTCTGACCCTTGCCTGCTCATGCTCTCCCTCTCTCTCTCTCTCTCTCTCTCTCTCTCCCTCTCTCTCTCTCTCTCACAAATAAATAAAACATTAAAAAAACTCTCTATAACATAGCAGACCGAAATCGGCTATCATGACTGCAAGGTTTGCTTTGGGCTGGTGTCTGGGGACTTGGTTGTTGAACTCTTCTGAGTGGCTCACTGCACCTGGATTGTTTGTGCAAACCATGTGGTTAATGCTGAATCCCTGCTTTCTTTCTGGGAGTCTGAAATTTTGGTATGTGCTAGGCAGAAGGTGCCTACATGATTAGTCATTAAGTAAAACTTTGGGTGCTGACTCTCTAATGGACTCCCTTGGGCAAAAACAGCACACACATTTTGCTGTATTTTTTGTTGGGAGAAAGAGTGAGTTCTGTATGATCCTCTTGAGAGGGTGAGAGGATGAGGAAACCTGCATGTGATTTCCTCCAGTTTCAGCCTATGACTTTTCCCCTTCATGATCCTACAGTGTTGTAATAAAGCTTAGCCATGAATACAAGTCTATGCTGAGCTCTCTAAGTCCTAGTGAATTTCTCCCAACTTTGGGTGGTCTGGGGACCCCCAACATACAGGTAAAAAATGTATAATTGATATTTGTATGTTGATTTTGTATCCAGCAACCTTGCTAGATTCCATTATTAATTCTGATATTTTATCAGGAGCTGCTTTTGGATCTTCTAGATACATAATCATACCTGCGATTAATGGCAGTTTTGTTTCTCTTCAATTCTTACACCTTTTTTCCCCTTTATCTTGCCATGCTACACTATGTCCTCAGAACAGCACTGAATGCAGTGGTAAGGGGACATCCCTATCTTGTTCTTGACTTCAAATAAAAAGCTTTCAATGTTTCACCATTAAACATGGGTTTCCTCTAGATTTTTTTTATTGTGGTTAAATATACATAACCTAAATTTTGCCCTTTTACAATTTTCAGCATCTGACTCAGGGGTATTGAGGACATTCTCACTGTTGTGTGACCACCACCGCCATCAGACTCTAGGACTTTTTCATCATCTCAAACAGAAACTTTATACCCATTAACTCCCCACTTCCCCTCCCTCAGCCCCTGGCAGCCACCATTCTACTTCCCGTTTCTACAGATTGGACTATTTTTGATACCTCATATTAGTGAAGTCATACGATATTTGTTTTTTTGTGTCTGGTTGATTTCACTTAGGAGACTGTTTTCAAGGTTCATCTGTATTGTAGCGTGTGTCAGAGTTTCCTTCCCCCATTTTGTTTATCATTATCATTTATTCAGTTGATAGATATTATCCAGATGTTATCAAGTTAGTTCTAGATATTATATAGTTAGTTCCACCATTTGGCTATTATAGATAATCCCGTGATAAACATTCATGTACCAGTTTTTCTTGTTTCTTTTAAGTTTTTATTTTTAAGTAATCTCTACACCCAACATGGAGCTTGAGCTCACAACCCCAAGATCAAGAGTTGCCTGCTTTGCTGACTGAGCCAGCCAGCTGCCCTGAGTTGTATTATTTCTTTTTTTCTTGTTCTTTTCTTTTTTTTTTTTTTTAGTAGGCTCCACACCAAATGTGGAGCTTGAACTCGCAACCCTGAAATTAAGAGTCGCATGCTCCACAACTGAGCCGGACAGGCGTGCCAACCATTCTATATATATTCTAGATTACAAATCTTTTATCATATACATGTTTGCAAAAGTGTTCTCCCGTTCCACGAGCCCTTTCCTGAGGGCACCCTCTCTACTTCAGGGTCAGCCTTCTTTCGTTTTTTTATTTGTTTAATCATTCATTAAATATGATGTATTGAATGCCAGTGATGTGCCAGACACGGCTCTTGACGTTGGAAACTCAGCTGTGAACCAAACAAGGCTCCTGCCCTCCTAGAGCTTATGTTCTCTCTGGGAAGAAAGACAATGAACAAATAAACAAAGAGACGTATGAGGTCAGGCAGGGGTAAGTGTTAGGCAATGCTAGTTTTGTAGGCGTGTGACTGTACAGTGGCTCAGGGCCTCACGTGGGTTTAACACTCGGCTGTGACTGTCCTGAAACACTTAGCGATTTTTGAACAAGGGCTCTGCATTTTCATTTTGCTCTGGGGCCCCCAAATTATTACATAGCTGGTCCTGGGGCCCTGAAGCAACGGGGCAGAGTAAGGGAATGACTGGGGTAGCTGGGCGCCAGGACCGTTAGGGAAGGTGACTTTGAGGAAGTGACATTTGAGCAAACACCTGAAGCAGGTGAGAGAGTGAGCCCTGCAGGTAGTTGGGGGGGTAGATTTCCTAGCAGAGAAGATGGCAGTGAAAGGCCTTGCTTCCATCAGGACGCAAGCCAATGCGGTTATAACAGAGTGAGCAATTCAGAGAACAGTTAATAATGAAGATCAGAGCAATAATGGGGGGGCCACTGTGAGAATGTTGGATTTTAGAGGCACCTGGGTGATTCAGTCGTTTGAGCATCTGACTTCAGCTCAGGTCATGATCTCATGGTTCGTGGGTTCGAGCCCCACAACGGGCTCTGCGCTGACTGCTTGCTCAGAGCCTGGAGCTGCTTCGGATTCTGTGTCTCCCTCTCTCTCTGCCCCTCCCCCACTCGCGCTCTGCCTCACTCTGTCTCTCAAAAATAAATAAATGTAACAAAAATTAAAAAAAAAGAATGTTGGATTTTAATCTAGGTGTACATCAATTAACTATAGTGGCATAAAACAATAAGAATTTGTCATCTCACAGTTTCTGTGGGTCCAGAATTCAGGAGAGCAGCTCCTGCTGTAATCAAGATGTCGACTGGTCACTCACATGACAGTCAAACTATTGGCAGGAAGCCTCAGTTCCTCCCTGGCTAGTGGCACAAGGCTTCATTTCCTTACCCCGTGGCCTTCTCCACAAGGTGGCCTTAATAACGTCTCTGAGTTCCCCCAGAGGAGCGATCTCAGAGAGAGCACCGATGGAAGCCATAATGCCTTTGATGACCTAGCCTTGGACACGCCACCGTTTTTATACAATATCCTTGTCCTTTACACCAGCTCAGCCCTAGTCACTGTGGAAGAAGGTGCACAAGGTTGTGAATTCCATTAGGGGAGATGGTCACCTTGGAGACTGACTGCCAGGGTGTGAATTCATGGCAGAATTTTGAGTATGATGATGACGATGATATAGATAGATATAGATGTGTGTGTGCAGATGTATACACATACGTATATATATATAGACAGAGGTAACATACAGTATGTAATACTCATATTTTATTCTATTTTTTATATATTTTGTTATTACGCAACTAATAGTTGAAAACAGAGACAGCTCCCCTGCATCATTTATTTTTTCCAGCTTCATTGAACTATGATTAGCAAACAAAAACTGTAGGGGCAGCTGGGTGGCTCAGTCAATTAAATGTCCCACTTCAGCTCAGGTCACGATCTTGAGGTCTGGGAGTTCGAGCCCCGCGACGGACTCTGTGCTGACAGCTCAGAGCCTGGAGCCTGCTTTGGATTCTTTCTTCATCTCTCTCTCTGCCCCTCCCCCACTCATGCTCTGTCTCTCTCACTCTCAAAAATTAATAAATGGTAAAAAATAATTAAACAAACAAAAATTGTATACAGTAAATGTGTACAATATGATTGACATATGTACACACTGTGATCATTACAAGCAAGGTTATTTACACACCCGTCACATCTGCCACCTCACAGTTACCGTGTGTGTGTGTGTGTGTGTGTGTGTGTGTGTGTGTGGTGAGAACTCTGGTGATCTACTGTCTCCGCAAACGTCAAGCACACAGTACAGTATTGTTAACTCTGGTCACCTATTAAGCTCATACCTGCAAGTGTGTACCCTTTGTCCAACCTCTCCCCTTGTCGCCACCCCCCCCCGTGACCACCCTTCCACTCTCTGCTTCTAGGAGTGTGACTTTTTTTTAGATTCCACATACATGTGAGATCTGTACAGTATTTGTTTTTCCGTGTCTATGTTATCTCCGTGTAATGCCTTCCACTTTCATCCATGTTAGGATTTCCTCCTTCCTCACAGCTGAATAATATTCCATTATATATACATGCCCTACATTTTCTTTTGTCGTTGATCCATCGATGGACACTTAGGTGGTTTCCACATCTTGGCCATTGTGAATAATGCCGCAGTAGACATGAGAATGCAGATATCTCTTTACAGTGGTGACCATTGTCTTTGGATCTATATCCAAGTAATGGGATTGCAGGATGACGTGGTAATTCTAATTTCTTAAGGAACCTCCATATTGTTTTTGATAGTGGATATACCAACTTACTTTCCCATCAGCAAGTACACGGGTTATCTTTCCTCCACATCCTCACCCCAATCACATAATTTAAACATACATATAAATACATATCCCTTGCCTCTCAAAATATGATCATCCTGACTTTACTGTTTTTTTCTTTTTTTGTTTATTTTTGTTTGTTTGTTTTTGAGAGAGAGATAGCATGCTAGCAGAGGAGAGAGGCAGAGGGAGGGAGGGAGGAAGAGAGAGATTGAGAGAGAGAGAGAGAGAGAGAGAGAGAGAGTCTTAAGTGGGCTCCATGCTCCACACAGAGCCAGACAGAGGGCTCGATCCCACGACCTTGGGATCATAACCTGAGCTGGAATCAAGAGTTGGATAGTCAACTGACTGAGCCAACCAGGTGTCCCCCAAACTTTTTTTATAACAAAGCTTGTTTTATCACAAGTTTTCCCCTTTTATTAAAAAAAACATTTTTTAATGTTTTATTTATTTCTGAGAGAGAGAGAGAGAGAGACAGCGTGAGTAGGGGAGGATCAGAGAGAGAGGGAGACACAGAATCTGAAGCAGGCTCCAGGCTCTGAGCTGTCAGCACAGAGCCCGACGCAGGGCTCCAACCCACCAACCGTGAGATCTTGACCTGAGCCGAAGTCCGACACTTAACCGACTGAGCCACCCAGGCGCCCCGGGATTGTTTTTATTCTGCTGGTGGACATGCTGTAAGTGGTCCAACCAATCTTCTCTTGCTGGACATCAAAGCTTTTCCTAGCTTTCTGTATTTTATTTAAAAACATTTTTTAATGTTTATTTAATTTTGAGAGAGAGAGACAGAGCACGAGCAGGGGAGAGGCAGAGAGAGGAGACACAGAATCCGAAGCAGGCTCCAGGCTCTGAGCTGTCAGCACAGAGCCCAATGCGGGGCTGAACTCACACATCACAAGATGGTGACCTGAGCTGAAGTCGGTCACCCAACCGACTGAGCCACGCAGTCCCCCCAAGCTTTCTGTATTTTAAACAACACCGAGCAGACATCTTTGTATATAAATATCTTAACGCTTGTCAGTTATTTCCTTAGAGTAAAACCCTGGAATGGAATTGGCGGGTCAAAATTTTTATTTGTATTATGAAATAGTTTTGACACATAGAAAAAGAACAGATAGTGACAGAGTGGAATCA
>NW_027528892.1:1324901-1326739 GCF_008692635.1 Crocuta crocuta
TTTCACCACTGGGCTTGCAAAAAAAAAAAAAAAAAGTACAACTATTAGTGTCTGCCTAGCTTTCCTGCTTGCATTCATCCACCCCACCTGCAGGGGTCACAAGGAGGGCTTTCCCCTTCTTCTCTCATGCCTGTGCACGTTTTTATACGTTTAAAACACGTATCCACACACCGCCCGTGTTTTATGGGTTTTAAAACTTCCTGCGATCGACTCTACAGACTTCTGCAACTAGCAACATGCTTTGGGGTTGTCAGGCTGAGCTGCAGAGTGCGTGTTCATTCCCTTTCCCGGCAGTATGGCGCTCCCCTGGAGGAATACACCAGACCCAGGTATCCATTCTTCAGGGGAGGGACATTTACGCCGTGTCCAGTTTTTCCCCACTACAAACGCTACTGCTGGGAGCCTATCTTTTCGTTCACACGTGCCGGTGTTTCTCTGGGGTGTACACCCGCGAAAAGAAGAGCTGTGCTTTACGATTCAGACATACTGGGGCGCCTGGGTGGCTTAGTCGGTTAAGCGCCCGACTTTCGCTTAGATCATGATCTCGCGGTTCGTGGGTTCGAGCCCTGCGTCGGGCTCTGTGCTGACTGCCAGCTCAGAGCCTGGAGCCTGTTTCAACCTGTGACTCCCTCTCTCTCTGACCCTCCCCTGCTCACGCTGTCTCTCTCTCTCTCTCCTAGAAATAAATAAAACATTAAAAAAAATTTAAGATTCAGACATACTGATCGGACTTTTCCGGAGAGATGGGTTTTGAGCCCCTTCTGCTTGCTGGCTGTGTGTCCTCTGGAGCTTGGGCCATCCTTAGGTGGGGGTGTCCCTGTGTTGGGGGAGGCTGCGAGCACGGATGGAAGACACCTAGGAGGGTGTTAATTAGAACCGCTCAGGGAGGGACCGGTGTGATCCGTGTTTTATAAACGTGAACCTGAGGTTCAGAGAGGGCAGGCCACTTCCCCCACATCACAGAGTGACGCGGAAACCGTCAGCTTCGTCCTCACCGGCGGGTCACGCCCGCATTCGTTCATTCAGTACCTACTAAGGACGCACCTGCTCCGTGCCAGGCATTGTTCTAGGCGCGCAAGATACACAGCAGTGAGCAAAACACAAAGCCCGCCTGCTCCAAGTGCCGAACTTGGGCGTAATTACGATAAATTGCTAATTATGTATGCCTGCAGGATTGGAGCCTGGGGACGGGGGTGATCCCAGCTGGGGGAGGGGTTACCTCTTGGGAGACTTTTCCAAAGCCCCGACTTCTCAGGCTCCTCCTTTCCGACCCGTTCACCCCCACAGAGCTCTCCCAAAACTAGCCGGGGTATTAGGGCAAGAAGGTCGTCCGGCCGGGAGAGACAGACAGGCGCCCTTTGTAGTCCGTCAGGGCTGTCAATAAAGTTGCGTTGCCTCGGCAACCGCAGGCCGGGCGGGGTCCACAGAGGAGCCCTCGCGCCCGCCCCAGCTTTCTTCCCGCTGTTCCCGAAGGGTTCGCGGGAGAAAGAACAGGCCAGGCTCGACTCTTCGGTGATGGGCGGGGGCCTTCGCCTATGGAAGGACGAGCCATTCCAAGGCTAGCCAATCACAAGCGGGCCGTGGAACGGCAGAGCCCGCCCCCTACCACTTGGACCTGAATAACCTGACCTAAAGCCGAGTTTTGCCGGGAGCCACCACGCTTTCGGCCAATGGGGGCGCTGACTCCGGGCCGTGGGCGGGGCCGGTCTCCATGGCAGCGGTGGAAGGACAGCTACGGGAGCCATTAGCTGCTGTTGGCGGCGCTTGGCAGAGGCGCGGGCGGAGCAGGGTTTCGCGGGGGCGCCGACGGGGGGGCAGGCGGGGAGGGGCCGAGTGGG
>NW_027528892.1:1326745-1329114 GCF_008692635.1 Crocuta crocuta
CCCCCGCCCTGCCCGGCCCCTCCTCATGTCCAGGCGCCCACGTCTCCTGGCCCTTCGGCGGGCCCCCGGCTGCTCTCAGCGCCCAGCCCCTTCCCTGTGCTTGCTCACCCAGGCCCCTCCCTGCACTCCCGGGCCTAACCCGACCCGTGGGGTCGCCCGCGGGCTCCGGACTCCCCTCCCTGGACCTCACTGCGCGCCGAGGCCCCTGTCCCAGTACCGCCGCCGCGGACCTCAGCCCCTGCTTCTGGACCCTTCACTGCTTACCCAGATCCTTCCCTGGACCCAGGCTCGCTGCTCCCTGGAAGCCTACCTGCCCCTTCTCTGCTTCTCCAAGCCCCGTTCTGGACCTCTCTGCCCCCCTGCACCTTCTCGGGACCTGCCCTCAACCCTAGGTCTACACTGTGGCTTCCCTGGGGTCAACCCTGGGCCCCCAGGCCTTCCCCCCGCTCCGTGGCTCCAGCAGGCACCCCCGGCGCCTCTGCCCCAGCACCCCTCCGCGCATTTTGTCTTTACCCACATGCCTCCCTGCAGCTTCCGCCCTGTCCCAGCGCCCTCTCTCAGCACCTCTTCTTTCTGTATCTCCAGCCTTCCTGTCTTCTAGACCCCCTTCCCCGCAGCTCTAGCTCCCCATCTCCCTTCAGCTCCCCCTTCCTTGCGGTCGCCCATGGACTCTCCCTGAAACACTGTGGTATGGGTGCCCAACAGGCCCTCCGCAGCCTGGGTTAGGGGTCTTGTTTTGTTTCCTTTTGCTAATTCCCTTCTTTCTCCTCTTTTTATGGACCTGTTTGCCTCCCTGTATCATTCCTTTCCTCTCCCCCCTTCCCTGCTTTGTCCTCGGAGCCCCCCCTCCCCCAGAATCCTTGGAGAGGGAGCAGGTGCTGGGATCCTTCCTCCGCTCTCCCTCCCCTCACCCCCCTCCAGGCTGCCTGGGGCTTCACCGAGAGTTTCCTGATGATTCCCAAGGGCTGCTGGGGTGGGGGGTGCGGAATTGGGGGNGGCTGAGGCCAGGAGGAATGAGGGTGGGTGGAGGAACAGTCTGTCCCAGTGGGGTAGGAAGTCGTGGATTTTTCCTTGGTGAAGGCTGGAGGTGGAGATGGGTTCCCCCTGACTCCCTGTCTCTGCGGGGCTAAGCCTTTAGGGTTATTCCTGACTGGGCCAATTAATCAGCCTTCCCTGAGCCAGTAAGGACGTGCGTGCGTGTACGTGCGTGTGTGTGCGTGCGCGTGTGTGTGGTGTATGGGGGCATGAGGGGATCTGCGTGTGGGTGTGCTCCAGAGCCTGGTGCTGGCTGACGGTGACAGATATTTCTTTGGGGCCTTCTCCACTGTCAGAAGTACTTGTTGCATTCCGTCTGCGCCGAAAGCCCTGTGAAGTCAGCTCTGCTTTCCTCCCTGATTCGTAGATGAGACTGGAGACCAAAACGCTTGCCAAATCCTGCACAGCTCCCAAGCGGCCCTCCTGGGGCGCCGCCCCTGCCCCTGCATTGTGCCCTCCACTCTTGGCCAGAGGCAGCATGGTCCGTGGGGCACCATGGGACCTGACAGAGTGACAGCCAGAGAGCTGTGTGAGAATGACGACCTTGCCACCAGCCTTGTCCTGGACCCCTACCTCGGCTTCCGCACCCATAAGATGAACGTCAGGTGAGGCGGCCGGGACAGGGTGGACCCAGGGATCCGGGACCCGTTCCCTTCCTCCACGGCCCCTGCAGCCCCGAGTGGGGGTGGGGGTGGGGCCCGGGAAGGCCCAGTGGATTAGGCCAAGGCCCTGGGACCCAGGCATGCCCTCTCCCCCAGCCCCGTGCCCCCCTTGCGGCGACAGCACCACCTGCGCTCAGCGCTGGAGGCCTTCCTGAAGCAGCGGGACCTGGAGGCAGCGTACCGGGCCCTGACGCTGGGAGGCTGGATGGCCCACTACTTCCAGAGCCGGGGCCCGCGGCAGGAGGCTGCCCTCAAGACCCACGTGAGGGCACCCTTCCCTTCCCCCACCCTCGGCCCACACGTCCTCCCTGGCACCTCAGCCTGTCCTGGGTCCTTCACCGTGGCAGGCAGACCTCTGGAGCCCCAGTCCCTCTGCAGAGCCGCCCCCCACCCCCGAGACTCCCTAACTTCCCCGCCGTTGGGACCATCTGAGACGAGGCTCAGAGAATCCTAGGAGAGTTGGGGGGCCCTCTGCGATGGAGTCCAACCTCTTCATTTGACAGATGAGGAAACTGAGGCCCCGAGAGGGGAAGTGAGTTCCCCAAGAGCACACAGCGAGTCAGTGGCAGAGCAGGACTAGAGCCCAGGCGAGAGAGGGCCGAGGACCAGGCTGCCCCACCTCCTCACCCCGCCCACCCCCTCACCTCCCCCAGATCTTTCCCTACCTCCAAG
>NW_027528892.1:1329159-1333118 GCF_008692635.1 Crocuta crocuta
CAGATCTATCGCTACCTCCGAGCCTTCCTGCCTGAAAGCGGCTTTACCATCCTGCCCTGTACACGCTATTCTATGGAGACAAATGGAGCCAAGATTGTGTCTACCAGAGCTTGGTAAGAGGGCCGAACTCACAGACGCGGGCTCCGGAGGCTGCTGGGAGGGGAGACCCCTGGAGACCAGGGGAGACACCTCTGGCACTGAGGCCAGGAAGATGTCTGTTCGGGGGTGGGAAGGGGCAGTTTCCTGCTGACACGAAGCAGGCCAGGCCAAGTCCCAAAGACGCTCTTCCCTCACAGCAGCGCTGGTGGGAGATAAGAATCCCCATGTGACCCCAGGCTTGGGGGGCTGCTAGGAAAGTACTGACCTGTGCCCAGGACCATGGCAGCCCTCGTGCCGATGGGGCCCCTGCTGTGTAGCCAGCACCGCTGGGTAAGGGACAGGCCAGTGAGCAAGACGGACCCTGCCCAGTGTTCCCAGTGTAGAGAGAAGGCGGGTGGTACGCGCAGGTGCTGACCAGAGTTGGTGTTTCGGGACCCACCAGGGAATTTTGAGTGTTCATGGGAACCAGGCCTAAGCCCAGAACTGCTGGGGGTCTGGTGAAGCGTGGGGGTGGGAGGTAGCAGCTGTGGCGAGTTCATGGGGGTCCAGGCGGAAGGACCATCATGTGGGGCCCAAGGGGAGTCGGGGCCGGAGGAGGAGCTGAGGGCAAGAGGGGAGCAGGAGTGGTGCCTGGGTCCACCAGGGTCTGGGAGGCATCCCGTCCGAAGGCTGGGAGCCAGGCCACCGCCCATGCAGGCGTGTGTGGGGGAGGGGACTCGAGGACCAGGTGGCCGGTGGTGGCCCGCAGGAAGCCTGGTACGTCTGGCCCCTAGAGGCGCCTGCTGGCCGAGCTGGTGGTCGGGGAGGCACTGCTCAGACGGCGGCCTGGCCTGGCCTCTTGGCAGGAAGAAGAACGAGAAGCTAGAACTGCTGGTGGGCTGCATTGCGGAGCTGCGGGAGGCTGACGAGGGGCTGCTGAGGGCCGGCGAGAACGACTTCAGCATCATGTACTCCACGCGCAAGCGCAGTGCACAGCTGTGGCTGGGCCCCGCCGCCTTCATAAACCACGGTGGGGCCGGAGCCGGGGCAGGGAGGGGCGCTGGCGGCGCCTGCTCACCTCTCCGCTCACCTGAGTCTCTTCTTCTCTCCCTCGCCCTCCCTTCAATGCTCCAGACTGCAAACCCAACTGCAAGGTGAGACTTGGGGAACCCCCGCTGAGGAGTGGGCTGGGGAGGGGCGTTTGGGTCAGCCACTAGCCAGAACCTGCCTGGGGTCTCCCCACCTCCGAGCGGCCTCCTGCCCCTGGCTGGAAGCGAGTGTGCACCTGCAGTGGTCCGGGATCAGGGGGGAAGGGGCCCTGGCTAGGGTCTCCCTGGAACTCGGGTGGCCACCTGCTGGCAGCCTTCTTCCCACTCAGGAGAGTGTGGTGACAGGGAGACAGAAGGCGCCCCTGCACCCGGAGCCCACTGGCCACAGCTGTGCACCCACCACAGTGGGACGCAGGGCAGCTGAGCAGCGGGAGCCTGGGGCGAGGCCAGAGTGAGCCCCAGAGGACGGGGCTCCAGGAGGCAGGGCTCCTGGGCCAAGGGAGCAAGGTAGAGAAGCAGCTTTGCAGGGGGAGCCGCTGCGTGTTCTCTGAGGTGGAGCACAGAGTACCTGGAGCAGAGGAGTCCCGCTCAGGCCTTGGGTGCGCATCCTGCCGAGTGTGGGCCTCAGGCTGCTGTCTGCTGGAGCCCCGAGGTGGGACCGGGGCTCTGGAGTTAGAGCTGGGTTGAGTCGTGGCCCCCGCAGCCTGGGTGACTCTCCTCAGCCGGAGCCGGGGAGGCTGTCTCCAGGGGTGGCGGTGAGGGCTCGGCGAGAAGTGCACCCCGTGGTTCTTGTGCTCTGTGGTTCTTTAGACCCATTACATGGATTTGGAAAATGTGCTGGGTAGGAAGAAAACAGGGCAAGGCTTTGTGGGAGAGGCTCTCTCTCTCTCTCTCTGCGGTGAGGAGGGTGCCAGCCACCTCAGGGCCCAGGCTCCGGCCTTTTCCCTAGCGGTGCAGAACCGGGAGGCTGCACGGAAATTCGGAGCCAGGCGCTGAAAGAGGAGTAGGACTGTGTGAGGCGTTGAAGGGAAACTGAGTCATGTTAGGGCATTTGCGGCCTTCTCAAACCAGCGCGTCTCAGCGGAGGGCCAGGAAGCCCGGCCGCCATGGGGAGTCTGGCCTCGTGTGCCACAAAGGAGCTCAGATGTGCTCCCTGGATGTTCCCACCGGGTGAATGATGGGGTTTGGTTTTTATTTCATTTATTTATTTTTTATTTTTTTTCATTTTTCATTTATTTTTAATTTTTAATGTTTTATTTATTTCTGAGAGAGAGAGCACGAACAGGGGAGGGTCAGAGAGAGAGGGAGACACAGAACCTGAAGCAGCTCCAGGCTCTGAGCTGTCAGCACAGAGCCCGACGCGGGGCTCGAACCCACGAACCGTGAAATCAGGACCTGAGCTAAAGTCAGACACTTAACCGACTGAGCCACCCAGGCACCCCACTTTTTTTAAACATTTTATTTATTTTTGAGAGACAGACAGAGCATGAATGGGTGAGGGACAGAGAGAGATAGACACAGAATGGGAAGCAGCTCCAGGATCTGAGCTGTCAGCACAGAGCCCGGCGCGGGGCTCGAACTGACAAACCATGAGATCATGACCTGAGCCAAAGTTGGACGCTTAACCGACTGAGCCACTCAGGGGCCCCTAGAGGTTTGGTTTGTAGATGGCCCTGGCGGCTCAGGAACTGGAGGCGCGGCAGGACAGGCAGGGAGCAGAGGCTGTCATATGACCTGGTATGAGTGAGACGTTGGCTCCAGGAGTCTGGGGGCCACAGAGGGCAGGGACGCAAGGCCCCGTGCGTGGAGGCTCCGGCCAGCTGGCCTGGGAGGGGGTGGGCAGGTGGCGAGAGCCACCCCAGGTGTGTGTCAGGCTGGAGTGGAGGTAGGGACGGGAATCCCCTCCTCCCAGAGAGGGAACACGGAGGCATGAACAGGCGCAGGCAGGAGTGGCCCCAGGGGGCTGCAAACCCAGACTAGGGCCGCAGGGTGCACAGGCACCCGGACGGGGAGACGGCCGAGACAGGCAGAGCTGGGACGTCACTGCCAAGGTGCAGGCTGCTAGGGCGTGGGGAGCGGGTGGGGGCCTGTGGGAGGGGTGGAGGAAGGGTGCAGGAGGAAGCAGGCAGTGCTCTTCGCCAGCACCGCCAGGGTCAGGTTAGATCATCATCCTGCGGGGAGGGCGAGGCCAGCACGTGGCCGGAAGTTGGGGAGCGTGTTCGGAGGACAGGCCCTGGAAGGGTGGGCTCCTGGGAGCTCCTGGGCCCTGCTCGTCCTGGGAGCACACTTGTGCCGGGTGGCGTGGGGCCGGGCAGCCCCCGGGATCGGCCACTGAGCAGCCCAGCCCCCAGTTTGTGCCCGCAGATGGGAATGCAGCCTGCGTGAAGGTGCTGCGGGACATTGAGCCGGGGGATGAGGTGACCTGCTTCTACGGTGAAGGCTTCTTTGGTGAAAAGAATGAGCACTGTGAATGCTATACCTGTGAGAGGTGAGGGGGGAGGTGGGGAGGGACCCTAGGAGGAGTGTGGTGGGGAGGGCACCGACGTGGAGAGGCCCGCAGGAGCGCCATTAGGTGCCCCCGAAGAGCTTCCTCAGGGCCTGCTCAGGACCTGCTTCCGCCCCCTCCCGCCCTCCCGCAGGAGGGGTGAAGGGGCCTTCCGACTGCGGCCCAGGGACCCCGCGCCCCCGCGCCTGCTGGACAAGTATGAGCTCCGGGAGACCAAGCGGAGGCTGCAGCAGGGCCTGGAGGGTGGTGGCCGGCTGGGCCCCAGGGCCTGCGCCCACCTGTCCCCACTGCTCCGGGACCCGCTCTGTGGTGAGCTCGGGCCGGGG
>NW_027528892.1:1333137-1349893 GCF_008692635.1 Crocuta crocuta
TCCGGGGGCGCCCCCGGCGGCGCCGACGCCCCCAGCCCCGGCGGGCCCCGGCACCCCCTGTTCTCCGTGCTGCCCGCGTCTCCTTGCACCAGTGGGGAGGCTGTGGCCCCCGATGCTGCCTGCGAGCGGAGGCCCTGGTGGCCCTGAGCCCGCCCCCTCGCGCCCACTGGGCCCCCCAGCAGGACTGGCACTGGGCCCGGCGTTATGGGCTGCCTTNCCACCCAAGCGCCTGCGACTGGTGGTCAGCCATGGCTCCATTGACCTGGATGTCAACGGTGACGGGCCGTGATGGGCCAGCCAGGGAGGCCCTGGGCCAGGAGAGGAGGGGATCCTGCCTAGTCCCCCCGCCCCTGGCCTCTTGTTCTCGGGGACGCACTGACCTCTAGAAGGAGCTCTTGGATGTCTGGGAGGGAGCTGGCCTTCAACCCCAGCACAGCTCTGACCCGGTGGGGGGGAGGGCCTGGGTCGTTTTGGAGACACCCAGGGATCTGACCCCTGGCCCTTTGTGATTGCTGACCCCTGAGCCGCCCCACCCGGGTTGGGTACCCTGGCCGCTGCTGCCCCACACCCCCACCCCCAACTCCAGCCTCAGGACTACAGGAGCCCTTCCCTTCCCTACCCACCTCCTGCCCTGGGAGCAAAGCCATAAGGGGTGGGGGCCGCCCCGTGGTGTCTCCCCAGAAGCCCAGGCCTCAGGAGGCGTCGGAACTGACCTGGGGGCGGCCCTCCCTAGAGACTGCCCTGCGGACAGGAGTGGGTTTGCGCTCAACTCTGAGACTGTCTGAGGTGGGGGAGCAAGGTGGGGGGGGCAAGGTGGGGGGATGTCTGGGACGCGTCCTCACCACCCGTGGGTCTCAGGGAGGCCGGATGCGACCTCATCTTTCTCATGGTGCTGTCCCTGGTGCTACTGGGGTGTGGGGGTCCCTCCCCTCCCCCACACCAGAACGGGGTATGTTGGGGGATTGAAAGCACTTGAACTTTTTATTTTATTAAAACCTTGTTATAAGCAGTGCCCTTTGTAGCTTTGCATTTTGATTTATGTGTCGAGGGGATGTTTGTGGAGCTTTGGAGGGCCAAGGGTCAGTAGGACGGCGCTGAGGGCGGTGGAGGACAGAGGCGAGCATCACACCCCCGGCCAGCGGTGCTGGTGAAGAGTGCGCGGACTCCCCCGCTCTTTCAGATGAGGTAACAGGCCCAGCGAGCAGGGTGACTTGCCCATGGTCACATGGGGCCCAGCCACCCCCGTACCCTCATACGTGTCTTCTTGGTAGGCCTGGCTCCGTGGGCCCAGGGCCGTGATGCTCCGGATCCGGGGGCATAGGGACACCACCATCATCTCCTCGCGGTCACCTACCCCCCCCACTGTGCCTGAGAGAGATGGGGACAGCTACCCACCTGTGAGTGCATCCTGCCTCCCTGCAGTCCGGGCTGTTCTAGAACTGAGGCCTCACACCTGAGGGGAGGGTGTGAGGGGCAGGGAGGGGCCGCTGGGGGTGGAGGTGGGGTGGGGCAGAGCCAAATGTGTTTGTCTCAAATCCCTTTCATTCACAGCATCTGTCTGCCCTGCGACTCCTACTGAGCCTGTTTGAAAGGAGGGAGAGGTGGGTGCAGAGGGAGGGATGCAGCCGTGGCCTCTACACGGACTGGAGTGCAGGTGTCTAGTGGCTTCTAGACCAACAGCGCAACAGAGCCGGAACCTTCTCCAGGATGGCTGGACGGAGGGACACGGGGCGGGGGTGGGGGGAGGCTACGAGGACTTCCAGAGATTCTATTTTAAATGTATTAACTGACCATGCGTGTGCACGCTCTTCAGCGGAGGGGGCCTGGGGCCTTGGTCCATGTCTCTGAAGCGTCTGGAACCCAGGTGGGCAGACGCTCACGAGGGCTCTGCTGCCGCCTGCAGCTGGCTGGATCTGGGGTGCACGATGAGGAGCTGCCCGCCAGCCTCCACCCACCAAATGCCGGTAGCAACCCCTCGGTTGTGACAGAAATGTCTCCAGACCCCGCCAGATGTGTCCCTCAGCACCACCTCCACTGAGAAGCACTAGGCTGGGGCATCAGGTCATGGGGAGGGAGTCGCGTGGGGCTTGCATGTCCAGCGCTCCCGGGACCACCCCCCCTTTTTCTTTAAACTTTTTTTTTAAATGTTTTATTTATTTCTGAGAAGAGACAGCATGAACAGCAGAGGGTCAGAGAGAGAGGGAGACACACAATCCGAAGCAGGCTTCAGGCTCTGAGCTGGCTGTCAGCACAGAGCCCGACGCGGGGCTCGAACCCACGAACCGCGAGATCATGACCTAAGCGAAAGTCGGACGTGTAACCGACTAAGCCACCCAGGCGCCCCTCTTTAAACTTTTTTTTTAAATGTTTTATTTATTTCTGAGAAGAGACAGCATGAACAGCAGAGGGTCAGAGAGAGAGGGAGACACACAATCCGAAGCAGGCTTCAGGCTCTGAGCTGGCTGTCAGCACAGAGCCCGACGTGGGGCTCAAACCCACGAATAATGGCCTGAGCCGAAGTCGGACGCTTAACCGACTGAGCCCCCAAGCGCCCCCACCCACCCCCTTTACAAACAGCCTGCAGGGGGCAGGGATGTGGGCAGCATCCGCCTTGCTGCCAGGTTCTGCCCCGACCCCCGAGTCGACAGGACAGCGCAGGCTGGGGAGGGAAGCCTGAGAGTCGGCAGGTCAAGGGAGGGCCTCGAACCCCATCACGCAGCCTGAGCAAGGACATAGGGAAGATGGCCGGGAGGTGAAGGGAAGAAGGAACTGAAAGGAGCAGCAGGTAATCACCGCGCACATGCTCGAGGTCCGTGCTCTGCCTTCTTCGCCTCTGGTAGTTGGGCCAGCAGCAGAGCCGAGCGTGCCATTCAGGCTGGGTACCCCAATCCTGGACCCCCTTCTCTCCTGACCCTTTTACGTGCACACGGCTCTGACCAGATGTTTCCAGGAGCCCCAGGACCCTGCTGATGGGTTGGCCATCCTGGAGGGCGGCTTGGGTCCAGTCACTCCCACTGTGCGATGTGGTGTCCAGCACCAGAATTGAACCGCCATGCCGATTCAGGCAGAGACCCACACGCACCCCCTGAGAACACTAGCCTGTGACTCAGCACCATCCTCCCTACGAAGAGGTGCAGGTGTGGTCATCAGCATACTGTGGACGAGCGGGCCATGGTGCAGAGGGCTCAGGACTGGGGGCCACACAGCTGGTAAGCTGTGCGGCTGGGACTTGCTCATTTCTCAGAGTTCATCAGGCTGTGGGATCTTCAGGATGAGAAAAGAGGCCAACTCCAGAGATGGGAGACTGGAGCTGGGCCTACTGGGGACCGAGGGACAGTGAGCTGGGCCACAGTGGCTTCCATGAGGTGGGGGGGAGGAGATGGACAGCGGGTTCCTTGAGGGTTTGGGTTCACAGAGCAAAGGGTGAAGGGCAGCCCAGTGGTTTTGTGATTCTGATGGGGAAGTGCCTGGAAGCGCCTCCGCCTATCTGCAGATGGGGAGGAAGGGACTGGCTGAGGGGCTCAGAGGCAGGGGAAGAGGGGAAGAAGTGGCCTGAGAAGGAAGAGATGGAGCTGGGAGAAGAGAGGGGAGTGGACGGGGAATGGCTGGGAGGTGGGGAGGAAAGCAGGGATGCAAGTTGGGAAGACAGGGGCGGGCGGTGGGGGGAGTCCAGGAAGCAGCTGCACATCCTTGGCTGGCACTGGGGCCCCAGAGGAGCTGCTCAGAGTTCGGAGCCTGGGGGTGTGCAGTGCTGTTGACCCAGACAGCCACAGAGAGGGGGGCCAGACCCTGCCTCTGGCTTGGGCACCTGTAGCGGTGGTGGCTAGGAGTGTTACGAATACTCCAGAAGTGGTTAAGGGATTGGGCCGCTTGGGTGGCCCAGTTGGTTGAGCATCTGACTCAGTTTCGGCTCAGGTCATGATCTCACGGTTCATGAGTTTGAGCCCTGCGTCCAGCTCTGCGCTGACAGCTGGAAGCTGCTTCAGATTCTCTCTGCCCTCCCCTGCTTGTTCGAGATCTCTCTCTTTGCCCCTCCCCTGCTTGTTCGTTCTCTCTCCCCTCCCCCACCCCCAAATAAATACACTTAAAAAAAAAGTGGTGGAGGGCTGATGGTGGGGACGAAAAATGGAAGGTTGGGAGTGCCTGCCAGGCAAGGACTAGAAAGTGCACTCCAGGTAGGGGTGGCTTGTGGAGGTCCAGAGGCTGGCTGGGGCTGCACAGGTGGCAGGCTCTGTGCTCAGACGCTACCTGGGTGACCTCACTGAGTGTCAGACAGCCGGCAGCCCCATTTGGTGACTCAGAGAGCTGCCTTGCCTGTGTGGCACTGCCAGCTTCCCCGCCACAGAGGCGATGCTCCCAGCATGCCCTGCACACTCACCTGCCCCCCCGCCTCTCAGGCTGTGGTTGGAGAGAGGGAGGCTGGGGGCAAGGTAGCTGGGTGAAGCCATTGCGGGAGATGAGATGTCTGGGGTGCGCCCTGGGTGGTATGATGAGAGCAGCGCCAAGCGTGTGAAGGTGTGCCGGGCGGGGGTGGGGCGGTGGCAATCATCCAGGGTGGTGGGAGGAGCTAGGTGGAGCCAGCCCTCCCCTGTGCCCGCTCAGCCCCTCCCATCATCCCACGTCTGGTAATGGGACTCTGTACCATCTCCGTGTCCGGGGGAGCTGAGGTGCACACAGGTCAAGAGGCTTGTTGAGGGTCACCTGACGCGTTCAGAATAGTAACAGCCACCTTTGAACCCCAGATTAAACAGGCATCTTGAGATGACTTCAGGCGGAGTCTGGGTCCAGGCTGTCGCAGGAGGCTTACAGCTGCAGGGAGAAACAGGGGAATCCAGTCCTGCCCTGGACTCAGTCCAGGCTAGAACTCCAGGGTTTTGTGCTGTGCTGAGGGTTATGCCTCAGCCTTGGGGGGTGGGGGTACAGGTGGTTGGGGAGATGACATTTCAGTGGGCATTTGGAAGCAGAATGAATGTTGGCGAGCCTGGCTTAGGGCAGACCCAGTGCTCAGATGTGGCAGGAGCACATTACTCAGACAGGAGCTTGGAGCATCCAGGAGAAGTGGAGAGCTGGCCGCCCTGTTTGGGGGAAGGAAGGGGGAGACTGCTCTGGCGGAAACAGTGCTCCCAGGGCAAAGTGTGCAGACTGTTGGTGGGGGGCTTGTGGGAGGAAAACAGGGTGGGAAACGGAGTCAAACGGGGGCCCGGGAGAGACGGAGAGCGGTGCAGAGCTGGGAAAGGGTCCGGAGGCAGCGCTGACCCCAACCCTCAGAACTTGGGAATGGAAGTCCCAGAGGAGGTAGAGCAGGTGTTTAGGCAAGAGAGAGGACCCCGAGGGAGGAGACGGAGGGCGGCCTAAGTGTGGGGATGGAGAGCCAGGAGCACTCTGGTGGGCACGTGTTGTCATGCAGAGGTGGTGGCTGCCTGCGGAGGTCAGTGGAGCAAGGGCGGGCGGGGCTTGGTTGCTCCTGGCCTAGACACCTGCCCGTCCGCCCCCCACGTCAGCCCCGATGGAGCGGAATCCTCCCCTGCCCTCTCTCCCCTCAGAACCAGGAGTGTTAACTGCAGGGCACAGACCAAGGACTCTTCCAGCCCCCACGCCAGATAAGAAACATCAACAATAGCTTTATTTGTGGCTTCTAGAATCTCCGGGAGACTCGAGGACGGTGGGGGTTGAGGAGGGGCGACAGTGAGGTGATCCTTCGGGGGTCCGCACTCAAGGCCGTCAGATTTTACCCGCGAAGGTCCCTTCCTGGATCTGCTCGGTCCAGCGCTGTACCTGGGGAGAGGCGGGCGGGAGGGGAGGCAGAGGGCCCTGTTCAGCGCCGCGCGACCCTCAACCCTCGCCCGGTCCGGCCGGCTGCCGGCGTCCCCTCGGCCTGCTCACCCAGCTCCTGGGGCACAGCGAGCGGAACACGCGGAAGTAGTACTCGCAGGGCTGCGTGCCTTTCCCGCGCTGGTTCATTTTCCTGACGCAGCGGTGGTAGTCTGCAGGGTGCGGCGGGGCGCGCGGTGGGGGCNGAAGGCCCCGCCCCTTCCAACCGTGGCCCTTTCCTCTAACACCCCAACCGTCTCCGCCACCAAGGCCTGTCCGGGACCCTCTCCCTGTCCTCAGGTGGGACGGGCCCCTTCCCACCTTCTCTGTCTCACTCCCTCCCCCTAACTTGGCCCTCAAGGTCTCACCCAGGAAGTTCTGGTAGCAGTTGCGGGTCTGGTTCTGGTTAGGGAAGCGCGGGTCGAAGGGTGGTGTTGGCCATCTTCCCTTGGGGGACTTCTGGGACTCAATATCCAACATCTAGGAAGGCGGCAGCTCCTGCGGGGCGCCCCTCGCTCAGCCCCTCACCCAGCTCCTGGACCCCCCCCCCAAGCCCAGNCCCACCCCGCCCCTCACACACACTGGCACCCAGACGTTTTTTGCCGAGTCTCGGACTCAGACTTTTAATCTCTGAGAATCTGGGCCACTCCCCAGGCTCCCCCTGCCCCGCCCCCCCCCCAATATATAAACGTATACATAGCTCTGGTCTCTACCGGGGAGGGAGCATCCCCCTGCCCGGCCTTTTCAGCACCCTGCTTCTTACGGTACAGGTGCACAGCACCCTGCGGGCCTGTGGTGAAGAGGAGGGGACAGCAAGGGTGGGGTCTGAGCTGCCGGACTCCAGTACCAGGACTAAGGCGGGTCTGCAGGGTCTCCGGCTACCTGGCCACGCTGGGCTCCTTTGGACATTTTGTCGGTTGAGATGGACTCTCCCGAATCCCGCTATTGAAGGCTCTGGGAACTCGGTATGCTGCAGAGACACACAGCCAGAGGGGGCTCTGCAGACCACAGGCAGAGAACAGTGAGGGCTCAGTAAACCCGCGCTAAACAAAGCGTGAGCTGGAATAAGGGTCCCCACCAGTGTCGTCCTGTCCCCGGTGTCCCTCCCAAGCTTCTCTCTTGCCTAGTTGCTAGCAAGCCCAGCTGTGGATCCTTCACATCAACATGCAAATGCACTCCTCTCTCTCTCTCCCCTTCAGAAGCACTCCAGCACCCACTTCCTGCACCAGCTACCTCTCCCCATGTCCCTCCTCCACTTCCAGCAAACTACTTGGAAAAAGCTGGTCTGCTCCTCCTGTCTGCATCCCCTCTTTGCATATATATGTACCTTCCTAGGAAGATACGTGTACTGGGGCAGGTGGGTAGGTATATAGCGGGAAAATACACATCACGTAAAATTCACCCTTGCAACCATTTGAAAGTGTACAATTCAGCAGCACTAATCACTTTCAAAACACTGTGCAACCAGCGCCTCCACTTAGCTCCAGAACATTTCATCACCCCAAAGGGAGAGCCCTCTTCCCAATAAGTAGTCCCTCCCCATTCCTCCCACCCCTCCTGGCTCCTGGCACCCGCCATGCTGCTTGGATTTGCCTGACGTGCAAGTTTCCTACAAATGGAATCACACGTGATGGGGCCTTTCGCACCTGGCTCCTTTCCCTGACCCCATGTTTCCAAGGGCGGCAGCAGGGTCACCTGCTTTCTGTGCTTCCGTAGCCCTGCCCCATTGGGTCTTGTTCCCACCGTGTAACAATTAATTCCTGATCCTCTCCCTGCTGCCTTCTCCACTCACGGCCTCTCCAACTGCTGCTGACGGCCATGGCTTCCCCCCAGGGTCCCAGACCCCAAGCCCTACAGTTGCCCTTGAGGCCGCACGGACATGTCCACCATGAGCCAGCCTGCTGGCTCAACAATAAAAGCATCTGCCCCTTTCTCCCACTTCCAGCACCTCCCCCTTCTTGTCTCATGCCTGGGCCATTGCAACTGCCTCCTCCCTATTCTCCCAGCTTCCATCCTGTCCCCTTACCTTGTCCATGCTTCGGCCAGAGAGAGCCTTTTCAAATATACATCAGTTCCAGCCATTCTGCCCCAAATCCCCCAGCTCACTCAGCATCAAACCCAAAGTCCTTAAAGTGGCCTGCACGGTCCCACGTGATCGCCAGTACTTCCATGACTTTTTCTGACTTCATTTCCTACTCTTGGGGTCCGTTGGAACTCACTCTTGGTCCAACATGTCACACACACTCATGCCTCAGGACCTTTGCGGGCCTGTTTCTTCTGCAGGGAACATACTTTCACCAGATGTGTGCATGGCTTCCTTCTTCCCCTCCTTCAAGCCTTTACACAAATGACATCAACTCACTGAGGCCCCTCCTGGACCAACCAGTCCAATACAAGAGGCTGCCTACCTTCACTTCTAGTTTAAAACCTTAGTTTTTAATTGTCAAGCCTCCTAACTTCAGCACTATTGATATTTTGTCTGGATCATTCTCTGCTGTGGTGGACCATCCTGTGCACTGTAGGATGTCGAACAGCAACCCTGGGCTCTACACACAAGATAACAGGAGCATATCCTCCCCAAATTGCTCAATGCTCTATGCCTAGTGCTTAGAACAATGTCTAGCATAAGTCAGCACTCACTATACACTGAGTCCATGAAGAAAAATGAAAAAAGGAAATGATCCTCTTTTTATCTTTCAGCTAATGGAGTTGACAGAACATGTTAGCTGTCACCCCAAATACCTGGCTGAAGGACTGTAGACATCCAGTTCCTCTATGTTCTCCACCTCAGGGGCCATGTCCATCATATTCTCATCTTCTAAGAGCATTGGTAAGATGACATCAGAGGACAACTCCGTCATGGCCAGAGGGCTGTGGTCTGGCATCCCCTCGACCTGGTCTGACATCCCCTCCAGCTGGTCTGACATCCTCTCGAGCTGGTCCGGAATCCTCTCGAACTGGTCTGACATCCCCTCCAGCTGGTCTGGCATCCCCTCCAGCTGGTCTGACCTTTCCTCGAGCTGGTCTGACCTTCCCTCGAGCTGGTCTGGCATCCCCTCCATCTGGTATGACCTCTCCTCCATCTGGTCTGACCTCCCCTCCATCTGGTATGACCTCTCCTCCATCTGGTCTGACCTCCCCTCGAGCTGGTCTGACCACCCCTCGAGCTCATGAGATGGTCTCTTTGGCTTCTGGAAGACACTGGCCCCCATCTTTGAGATGGGGGTCAGTGAGACGGGTGATGGGGGTACCTCCTCCCACCTTGATGCAGGCAGAGGGATGGGATTTGGGGAGACATCGTCCGTTATCAGGCTGCTGGCCTCATGCCTGGGGAGGTCAGGCACCTTGGAAGCCTCTTTTGGGACATGGGTCTGTGCCTCCACCCAGCGATACATGCTCTCTTCAGCCCATGGACGCATTGTCTCCTTCACCCAGGTGCCAAACAGGAATGGCTCTCCAATCACCTCTGGTGTCCTCTGCCGCAAGGGTACCTGACTGGGGCTGGCTGTTGACATGTCAGGCACCTGGCGGGTCAAGAGCCAGGAGGGCAGACTGACCGTTGCTGGCATCGGGGGAGGTTCCTTGGACTTGGCCATGATCATCATCTTGGCAAGGGTGAGCTCCTCCACCGAGAATGGCCTCCTTTGCTCCTCCGGGGGTCCCTGGATGACGAGTTCCTGGGTCTTGAGCCACTTCTGCTGCTGCCCCACGGTCTGGGATGTTAAGCCAGGCTTGTCCACGGATATCTCCTCCTTCTTTCTGTGGACCTTGTCCTTCAACTTGCCCCTGCCCTTCAAGCCATCCAGGGTGACATCCAGGGCTTTAGTGATCATGACCTCCTCTGACTCCTTCTTGGTCGTCCTAAAAGGCAGCTCCTGGGATGTTTTCTGGGTCCTCGTCTCTATCACGTCCATCTCCTGGGTGCCCACAAACATCAGTGGTTTTGCCATCCCTTCAAACTTGCTTCTCTCAAGCACTTGCCCTCTAAGACTTCCCATGGGCAGCGTGCCCAAATTGGCAGTGTCAGGTGCCATCTGGTATTGAGTAGGTGAGGTCAGATCCTTCTGGGATGGGGTAGGTGGGAACAAAGATTTCCTTCTTGGGACAGAGGCCGATACAGACTTTGGAAGAAGAGCAAGTAGAGGTGGGGCCTTCCGGGATGGGCCGGGACTGGCTGGGGCCTTCCGGGATGTAGCGGATACAGCTGGGGCCTTCCGGGATGGGCCGGGACTGGCTGCGGACTTCCGGGATGTAGCGGATACAGCTGGGGCCTTCCGGGATGGGCCGGGACTGGCTGCGGACTTCCGGGAAGTAGCGGATACAGCTGGGGCTTTCCGAGGTGAGTCGTGTACTGTTGGGGTCTTCTGGGTAACAGCGGGCACCACTGGGGCCCTCCGGGACCGGCCAGGTACAGTCGAGATCTTCTGGGATGGGGTATGCACTGCTGAGACCCTCTTGGACTGGTCAAAGAGGAATGGAACCTTCCAAGAGGCGACTCGGGCGTTTGCAGTCTTCTGAGAGGCTGGAGGCCGCTGCCTCTGCTCAGGTCCCCGAGGCTGGGCCTTTTCCTTGCGCCTGCGGAAGAAGGAGTAAGCGGCTGGGAGGGAGAAGGGGGGAGGGTAAGTGGCTGGGGGTAAGGAGGGCGAGGACAAGGTGCTGGTATCGGGGTCCATCAGGTTCTCAATGTCCTGCCACAGGTACGTGTCGAAGGGATCATAGGGTTCCAGCAAAGAAGTATCAGGTGTGTCTGCGGAGGCACAGCGGATGGGAGTCTCAATTAAACCTCCCAGGACTGTGGCTGTGTCTGAATCAGACGAGGAACCCTGTAGGTGGACAGAGAAGAGGGGAAGAATGGTGAGGACCAGGAGAGGCTCCCAGCCCCCTCCTCCCTCAGACCCAGGGGTCCAGGCCCCCAGCCCCTCCTCCCTCAGACCCCGGAGTCCAGACCCCAGCCCCTCCTCCCTCAGACCCCAGAGTCCTGACCCCCAGCCCCTCCTCCCTCAGACCCAGGGGTCCAGANCCCTCAGACCCGGGAGTTCTGACCCCCAGCCCCTCCTCCCTCAGACCCGGGAGTCCTGGCCCCCAGGCCCTCCTCCCTCAGACCCAGGAGTCCTGACCCCCAGCCCCTCCTCCCTCAGACCCAGGAGTGGGGCCTCCCGGAAATAGCTGCCTTGGAAGGGGACTGTGTGTGGTTGACGGTGTTGGAAACGATGCTGAAGATGGTGCGGATGGTGATGCTGGGCTTCCCTGGGTGAGAAGAAGGCAGTCAGCTTTGGTGGACATGCCAGACGTTGAGGGTCCGTACAGGGAGGGGGAGGTGTGCTCACCGGTAACCTGGACTTGGGTCTGAGATGCGTCGGGGTGGAGGTTTCTTTGGGACCTGCAGGGGCCAGTGTGGTGTGACTCGGGTGGCCTCCACACCAGCCCTCACCCTCTGCCTCCCGTGGGCAGCAAGACCCCGAGCCTACTTCTTGTCTGCAGATTTCTGTCTAGGGTCAGCGTGCTCCAGCTGCGACCAGATGAGGGGCACGGAGTCGCCCACGGCCTGGGACTTGAATTTGCGCTTGAGGGCCTGGCGGTGGGAGGAGGGACGGCGGGCGGTCAGGGGGTGCAGCACCCGCAGCCGCGGCCCCTCGCCAGCCGGGCCTGTCCAGCCCACTCACCCTGGCCTTCCTCTGTTTGTGACGTGTCAGCGTCTTGTAAGGAAAGTTGGGCTCCACAATCATGACTGCAGAGGAGGGAGGACTTGCAGTCAAGGTCCCTGGAGGGGAGGACATGGGGCTCGGGCGGGGGAGGGCGGAAGAGCTCCAGTGATGGCAGGTGCGGCCACACCTGGGCGGGAGAGGCTGAGAAGTGGGGTAGGGCCTAAGGACACTGAGGCTGCTCACCGGAACGCCTGGACTGGGGCTGGGCCTGTGGACAGTCGGGGGGGGAAGGGGTCAGTCAGGACGGGCGCCTCCTCCTGGCTTCCACATCTCCATCACCTACCCAGCTCGGGACTCCAGGACCCCAGCCCGTCCCCATGCCAGGACCCAGGGGTCCTGCCCTCCTTTCCTGCCAACCCTGGAATCCAGGCCCCGGCCCCCTCCTCCCTCAGACCCCGGAGTCTTGGCCCCCAGCTCATTTCCGGGGATTCTGGACTTCAGCCGTTGGTCCTGGCTCTGAAATCCAAAGCCCTAGCTGCTCCCAGGGTCTGTGGGGGGCACTGCCCACCTGGAGGCGCCAAGTGGAGGCAGGAGGTGCGGCGCCGGCCAGGTCCGTGGCGGGCGCGTGCAGGGTCCTGGGGACCCAGGTTGTGGCGGGCTCCTGGAGCAGATGGATGAGACGGAGCCAGCGGTCAAACAGGAAGCCGGCCTCATCACCGGCCGCATCCAGCTCCAGGTAGTAGTAGCGGCCTGTGACCAGGCGCAACTTCAGGCGCCAGGAGGACAGATCATGCACGTAGAGGCGGAGCAGGTGCAGCGGGAGCATCCTGGGGGAGGCAGGAGACAGATGCTGGAGCAGGAAGTGGGACGGGGTTGGGAGGAGGTGGGGGGGGGGCAGGCACCTGGTCAGGACGAGGCTGGAGCACTCCCTGCCCTCCCTGCCCTCCGGGGGCTGAGCGATCAGCAGGATGTCTGGCAGCAGCAGGCCAGGCTGGGAGGCAGCCACACCCATGGTCACACGGTTGGTTCTGTGGTGCACGTACACGGGGGCCCCTCGATTGGTCACCTGGGGGGGCCAGGGAGAGGGGCTGGGACCACTCCTTTCTCCAGTGCTCCTCCGGCACCTCCAGCCCAAGCCCCCTAACCCCTGAGCCTCCTTGTCCCCACCGCTGCTTCGTGCTTGCCTGGGTTCAAACCCCCCAGCCCAGAGGGGTCTCAACCCCCTCCTGCCCCTCCCCGCCCCCAGGATGCAGGGAGCTGGGGACCTGGACAAAGTTACTCTCGAACATGGGCAGCGGGCGGAGGGGCAGGTACTCGCCCTTCTGGAGGGTCTTCTGCAGCTCGCCTAGAGTGGGGACCCATTTTGAGGGTCCATGGAATGGCTCCATGTGCCTGATGTTCCAAAGCCGGTTCATGATGGCTACAGAGAAGGTGGCTCACCCCAGGCACAGAGTCAGGGACCTGGGCGCTTGGCCTGCCCTGTGCCCCCCAGCCCACTGGCCCTGGCCCTTTAGGCTTGGCAGGTGTCAGAGCTCAGTGGTCCCAGAGGGTGGAGCTTCCCCAGGGCTTGGCCATGGCCCTGCGGTGGGGGGTGTCAGCCCTGGCCCGGGGGAGGAGCCTTCGGTGGGGGGGCTTTGTGACCTCATCAGACACATAAAACTCTTTCTGGAAACTCTCTGGGAGGCGTGGGCTCCCTTCTCCTCCAGGCCTGGAGTCTGTGATTCGGAAGGGACTCCGCACCCTTGGCAGGATCTGTCTTGGATGTTATAAATAGATAATTAACCAGAGTTTCCCACTTAAGAAGGGAGGCCCGCGTGTGGTCCCAACTCGCCACTGACCCTTCCGTAGACCTTGAGGAAGACCCAAGAAGTCTTGGTTCCCCGATATAGAGCTGATTTGTGTCTGACCGCGATCGCTGAACATTGGTCATCAAGAAAGGGGCATGCGCTTTGCAGTGAGCCAAAGCTCTGGCAGAATCACAGCCGCGTCTCTCAAGGTGTGACCTTGAACACAATGTCCCCTCCCCGCCAGCCTCACACCACCACCACCCCCCGTCTGGAAAGTGGGGCATATTTGGCATTCAGGGGATCATGTAAGTAAAGCCCTATACTTTAAGGCATGGCCCAGCCTACCCACCCCTCCCGCCCCTGGGAGCAGTCATCCTTGACTCCTTCTGAGGTCTTATTTTGGGGGAAGGGGCTGACTGGCATTCTGTCATTCTAAAAAGTGTGTATTATTATTTTTTAAATGGGTCACACAAAATACATGGTCATTGTAGAAATTCTGGGTAATTTGGACAAGCACAAACGATAAAAGTCACCCATAACCCCATCCCACCTTCTACCCTGAGTTGACTATGGTTGACATTTTGGTGTATTTTCTTTTTTGCTTTTTAATGTTTTATTTATTGAGAGAGAGAGAGTGTGAGCAGGGGATGGTAAGAAAGAGAGAGGGAGACACAGAATCCGAAGCCGACTCTAGGCTCTGAGCTGTCAGCACAGAGCCCAACGCAGGGCTTGAACCCACAAGCCATGAGATCATGACCTGAGCCGAAGTTGGAGGCTTAACCGACTGAGCCACCCAGGTGCCCCTTGGTGTTATTTTCTTCTAGGAGTTATTTTTATTATTATTTTTTAAGTTATTATTTTAAAGTAAGCTCTATGCCCAATGTGGCACTTGAACTCACAACCCTGAGATCAAGGGTCGCACGCTCTACTGACTGAGCCAGTCAGGTGCCCCATGTTCTAGGACTTCTTAAAAAAATCTACGTACCTACCCATCCATCCATCCATCCATCCATCCATCTGAACACAAAGTGGGAATCATGCAGAGAAGACATGCTTTCTCTATGTCTTAAAGCCACCTCTGTATCATCCCCCCTTCGTGGCTGTTATTCCATCACACACAGGTGTCATTTATTATAAACCATCCCTCATTGTTGAACATCTAGGTTGTTTCCAGTTTGCTGTTGTGGACACCGCCATAATGAACGACCTCAAATTTGCAGTTTTGTTATGTACAAGTACTGTAGGGCACTGGATGACCTTCTGGAACCTTCCATTAAATATCTATTGAGTGCCTAGGAAGTGCTACGTACCAGATGAGGCTGAGACCCTCCCCTGGAGGATCAACCATCTCTCCTCTGCTGTCCTGCCCACTAAGGGTCCCTGCTCCAGGGACCCCAGCCCCCAGGCCTCAGACAAATCACCTGTAAGTGGATGTGTATGACAAATTTAATTCCCCTTTCTGTATCGTACAAAGGTTTCTCACATTTTGTACAAAAACCCAGGTTTCCTTTCCCTTCCCTCCCCACCCCAACACAAAAAGTAATTGTTTAATAAATAATATATGCTCCTGCCCAGGCCCAGAGGCGTGGGAGACAGGGAAACACTGTGGCCAGACGTCTTAGAGATTCAAGAATCCAGGACTCAGTTCCCTCCCCCTTTGATCCCCAAGTCCACCCGCCCCCTTAAATAAATAAGTATAAATAAGGCACAGTTGCCCCCCCACCACTCTGCCCGGGTCTCCTGGAGGGACCGTCTCTAATTAGGGGCAGGAGAAGAGGGGGGTGCCTCCCGGCCTCCATGCCCTTAGTCCCAAAATAAATAAATAAATAAGATGTGGCATTGAAGGACGCTGGTGGTTCTTTGCGGCCGGTCACAGCCGAGTCTTCAGCAGCAGCAAGCCCCGCACGGCCCAGTCAAGGGTCAGGTGCAAGCCCCCAAGAATGGCGTGAGCCGCCCTGATGCCTCCCCAGGCTGAGGCTGGGGGGGCCAGCGGGGGAGCTGGTGGGTCTGGGGGTGCTTGGGGTAAGGCCAGGCGAGACATCTGTTGGGAGAAGATAGAGGGTTAGCAATAGCTAGGGCGTGCAGTGGGGGGTCCCGGGAAGGGGTGTTTGGAGCATCTACTGAATAAGGGGTTGGGGAGTCCAGGCTGCATGTTTCCAGAGGATCCTTAGCCTGTGGGGTAGGGTTTCTGGGTGGGGAGTTCTCAACACTTTGGGTTCAGCAAAGGAGGAGATCTCAAAGCTGGAACTCCAGGGCCGCGTTTAGAGGATCGGGGGGTGAAGACTGTAGAGTCAGGGCTGGAACCCTGGTGCTAGGTGAGGGCTGGGGGCTGTAGGCTCAAGTCTGGGGGTCAGGTCCAAGACCTCGGGGTCCACGTCTTAGAAGTGGGGTCTCTAGGATCCAAATTCAGGGACTCATGGGTGAGGGCTGGGGTCTCAGGACTGGGAGCCGGGCTTTGAGGTCCAGGGTCTCTGTGGCCAGGCCCAGGAACGGGCATCTCAAGTTTTCTGGTCTCAGGTTCTGGCAGTCAGGGGTTGGCAGTTTTACGGGCTCACAAGGTCTTAGAGACTCAGAGCTCGGGGTCTGGGGTCTTCTCATTTGAGATCTCACGGTCTAGGTTCTTGAGGTCCGGAGTTTGCAGAGCCAGTCTCCAGGCTGGCTTAGGGTCAGGGTCTGGGGCCTCCAAGGGGGCTGGGAGACTCTGAGCAGGCCTGGAGTCTGGGGTCCTGGGGTCTCAGGTTTCAAGTCTGGGGCCTGGGAGCTGCGAGGTCGTACCAGGAGCTGCAGCCGGCGCAGCAGTCGGTCCAGCCGGGCCTGCAGGGAGCCCAGCTCCGGCTCCAAGGTCCGCAGGGAAGGGCCGCCCGCCCGCCGCAGCCACTGCACGTGCCGCAGGTAGGAGAGCAGGTCTGCGCGCAGCCGCGTCAGCACACCGGGGAGCTGGGANGGTCCCCGGACTCCTCCCTCCCGCTGCTTCCGTGGTAGCCCAGAAGCCCCCCCCACTCTGGGTCCCGGGCCCAGCCCACCCCCTGCAGGCCGTCCCACCAGCTGTGCGGCAAGCTGCCGGGTGTCCGCCAGCAGCGAGCGGGTCAGGAGCACGGCGCTGTCCAGCTCAGCCCGAGGGTCTGGGGAGGCCCGTGGGGGGCCAGGCGGCGGCCCCGGGGCAGCAGCTCTCTCCGGCCACAGGCTCAGAGCGACCAGGACCAGGCAGCAAACACCTGGGGGCGGGAGAAGGCGGAGAGCGCTCAGACCGGACTGGTGGGTCCGGGGGAGGAGGGCCTGGGGGTCCCGAGTCCCGGGGTGGAGCGCCCAGGGCCGGTCGCAGGCCCGGGGCGGGCTTCCCTCTCCCTCCCCGGCTCTGGCTGCCCCGCCCGTCGGAGCAGACGCGGCCCGGGGCGGGTAGACGGGCCGGGCGTCTCCCGTCCGCCCCCGGACGCCGGAATCTGGGCCCCGGGGCGGGGCATGAGGGGGGAGGCACAGGCCAGACCCTGCCCCCTCCCCCGGCCTCGGGAGCCC
>NW_027528892.1:1349998-1353364 GCF_008692635.1 Crocuta crocuta
GCCGGACTGAGGGCAGGGGAAGGAGACCGGGACAGAAACCCGGAGGCCCAGACCCCTCCCCGGGGGACAGCCCCACCCCCAGGTGGGCCGCGGGGCAGCGGACGCCCCCAGAGCACACCTGGGCCGAGGGACGCGGAGACGCGGGCGCAGCGGGGACGCGGGGGGCGGAGAGGGACCCGGCGGCGGCGCGCGGCTCGGGGGCNNNNGCATCACACCCCCAGCCCGCCCCCCGGGCCCTCCCGGGCCGCTGTCTGTCCGTCGGTCCGCATCTGTCTGGCTCTCTCGTCTCTGTCTGCACCACTGTCTGTCTTCCTCTCCTTTCCCGGCCTGGGGTCGCTGTTGGGGACGTGCGCTCACCTCCTAGGGCTCCCTGCCTCAGTTTCCCTCCCGGGGCCTTTCTGTCGGGATGCCTGGGTGTCTGCTGGCTCCCTGGGGGTCCCGGGCCCCCGGAGGTCAGCCCCCGCCACTGGTCCGTCTCTGTCTGGGGGTCTCCATCTCTCGAGCTGCCCTGTGCGTGTCTCCGCCCGTCTCTGCTCCCGGCCTCCTGCTTTCTCCGAATCTCCTTTCCTCTCCTCCGTCTCTGCCTCCCCACGGCTCGCTCGCTCTCCTCTGTCTCCCTGTCCGATTCCGCTGTGTCTGTCTGCTCCCCACCCTCCTCGCCGCGGTCCCTCCCTCCTCCCTTCCTGTCCCCCCCACCCTATGAACTTGAACCAACTTACTGTTCATGTCCCCACAGGGCAGGGGTTCCCCAGGGCAGGGGGCAGGGAGCTGGGGGCCTTTAACCCTTCCCTGTCCGCCGCCGGGGGGGAGCCCTGGGGGTCAGCTGGGCCTCGGCCTGGGGAGGGGAGGCATGTGCGTGTGAGCAGCGAGGGCCGTGGCAGTGAGGAAGNAGGGGCAGACACACACGGCGCAAGAGCTGGGGCCCCGGCTGCGGGCTGCGGGCGGGGGTCCACTGGACCCGGACGGGCACGGAGGGACAGGGAGAGCTGGGGACAGGGCCGCGGGACGCAGGCCTGCGGAGATGGACGTGCAGGGCAGAGCGACCTTGAGGGACAGAGAGAAAGAGAAAAGGATGGAGCGCCTAGACCCCAGCAAGGAGACAGAGGCACTTGGAGAGATGGGGGACACTGGGGCAGAGATGGGGCGTCCGGAAGGCGAGATAGAGAGACAGCGATACACAGAGACACACACTGCAGTCGCAGAGAGGCCCAGAGTGCCCCCAGGAGGAGGAGGGACAGAGAGACAGACTTGCAGTCACAGAGGGGAGGCCGGCTGCGGAAGGGAGGCAGAGGAAACGGAGAGACGGAGCAGGGCAGGTGACGAGGCTGTAAAGACCCCAGGAGGCAGAGGCAGGGACACAGACACGCTCCGAGTGTCAGAGGTGCTGAGCACTGAGCACCGAGAGGGGCAGAGTCTTTCCCCAGGAGACAGAGAGGTGCAGGTGCAGAGAGGAGCAGAGATGGAAAGGAGGTGCTGTACCCCTCTGTGCCTCAGTTTCCTCACCTGTGAAATGGGGGTAACTGAGCACCCATCCCACCCCCCAAACGCCAGGGTGAGAGCGAGTTCACTTGTGCAAAGCACACAGTCAGCTCTCGGTAAATATGAAGTATTGCGATTCTTTCTTGATGTTTATTAACACATGCGTGGAGACCCAAAGAAAGATGGGCTGGAGAGGGTGCGTGAGTGGACAAGACAGTGAGGGTGACGGAAACGCGGAGAGGGTGGCTCAGCCAGCGAGTGGAGCTGGGGACAGGGCACGGGGGACACGGCAGGGAGACGGCAGTGCACAGAGGCGTCGCAGCCGGAGCGGGAGACACACACAGCCTGGGGGGCAGCAGCATGGACGCAGGCATCCGGAGGGCGCCAGGCGCGTGGGGCAGAGCCCATGAGGGACCAGGTCCGGAGCCCCGTTCCCAGGAGCCTTCACCCCCTCCCAGGACAGAAGCTATAGTGAAAGACGAAGTGACGAGAATTTCCGAAGGTCCCCCAGCAGACCCCCTCTAGGCCCTGCGCTGAGCTGGCAGCGGGGCTGTGGGGACGAGTGGAGGCCAGACCTCTCCACCTCCCATCCCCCACCACGGGAGGGGGGGGACGACGGCTCTGGTCCCCAGGGAGGTGAGGTCACAGCCCCCCCATGGTGGGACATGACCTCATTGCCTCAGGTAAGAGCTCTCTCTCTCGGTCTGTCATGGCCACCCCTTCCAGGGCCCCCCAGGGGCCCTCCCCAGCCCCCGCTCCCGCAGGGACCCAGGCCTCTGACCACTGGGTCTCCGCCCCTCAGGGGGCCTGTTTCCGGCTGACTCAGCGTGGGGGGCCCGAGGCTGCGTCAGTGAGGGGAGAACTGACGTAGCCCCCCCCCCCAGACCGGCGGGGCCAGCCAAGGTGACTCAGGCCACCAGCCTGGGGGATGGACTGGCCTGAGGGGATAGGGACTGGGCCCAGGGCCAGTCTGGGAGCAAGAAAAAGGGATCTTTAATGGTAACCCTTCACCTACAGGGAACCAGCCCCTCTTCTTCCACCCAGGAGTCCGGACCCCCAGCCCTCCTCCCTCAGACCCAGGAGTCCAGACTCCCAGCCCCTCCTCCCTCAGACCCAGGAGTCCTGACCCCCAGCCCCTCCTCCCTCAGACCCCATGCCAGGTGTCCAGGTCCCAAACCCTGGTTTCCAGGTGGAGAAAAAGATGTTCCCTTTTGCAATTTGGGGACAACTCTATGGAAAAGGTCAGGAGTCTGGGGCTGGGTCAGTGGTGCGTGCATGGCTGGTGCCAGCCCCCGCCCCCCCAGGGCTCTGGGGTCATGTTTCCCCATCCTTCATCCTTCCTGGCTGCAGGAGGCTGAGGGAGATGGAGTGGGTGCAGGAAGGCAGGGGAGGAGATTGCTCAGGACTCCTGGGTCTTCCCCAGACAGCAAGAAGGGGTGGGGTCCAGACACTGAGAGGCAGGACAGGGGAGTCACAAACAGGTGGCGAGATGACACGGACAAACAGAAGCAGAGACTGGAGCACAAACACCCAGAATGACAAACAGACAATGGTGTAAAACAATGGGATCTATGGAAACACAAAGAAATGGGTCCAGAGATGGGATGAGATTCAATGGGGGGGGGGGTCACAACCAGGGGGTAAGGTGCCCCAGGGATACCAGTGGGGAGCCAGGGGGTCCTTGTGTGTGCCGACCCCTGGGTGAGGTGGGGCTGACTGGTGTGAGGTCAGCAGATCCCAGGCTGTGTGTGTGTCCGTCTGTCTGTCCCTGGGGGGTCCTGTCTGGCCTCTGGGGGGTGACGGGGCAGGCGGGCCGCAGAAGCAGCCCAAACCTGTCATTAGCGGTGAGGGCCGTGACGGCGGGGCCCCCCCCCAGTCCCAAGCCGC
>NW_027528892.1:1353527-1373788 GCF_008692635.1 Crocuta crocuta
GAGGCAGCCCAGGGCCACTCAGCTCCCACCAGGATGTTTACAGGAGATGTGCAGGGCGGGGGTCAGCCTCACAGGGCTTCCTGAGAAATGGGGTCTGGACTCCTGGACAGTTGCCCTCAGACCAGTCCTGAACTCCTCCTCCCTCAGATCCAGGAGTTCAGACTCCCAGCCCTCCTCCCTCAGACCAGGAGTCCAGATCTCAACCCCTTCCTCCCTCAGATCCGGGAGTCCAGGCCCCCGGCCCCTCCTCCCTCAGACCCAGGGGTCCAGATCTCAACCCCCTCCTCCCTCAGACCCAGGAGTCCTGACCCGCAGCCCCTCCTCCCAGCCCAACCCCATTTTCCCCTTGTCCTCCTAAGCCACCCCTAACAATGGGGCTCAGTGAGCCTCAGGACCCCTGCCTCTGGCTTCTAGGGGGAAGACCCCAGGCTGTGAGGTCTTGGGAGACTTGGGCCACCTGGGGCTGCCCTTGCAGCCTGGGTTACTAAGTGGAGGGGTTCCCTGGCAAGAAGGTCTCCCAGGCCCTACCCCTCAAGGTCCCCTGGTTTGCAGGGAGGAGATGCCTTAGACCGTCACCGCCACTTCTTTCTGCCCAAGTTGCTAAGGAGGCTCTTTTTCATGCCTAGGCCCCCCACCCCCACCCCATAGCCCCTTCCACCTGGTTGCTAAGGAAGCGGCTTCTTAACAACCAGACATGACCAGGCCAGTGTGACCCCATCTTCCTTCTTCCCCACTGTCAAGGGGCCTCCCTAGCAACAGAACTTAGAACCTTGAAAGCTGGGTGGGCAGGTGGGCGGGGCCCAGCTGGTTGCTGGGTGATGGACTTCAAGGTCTGTTCCCACAGAGGCCCCAGGGGTCTGGGGAGGCAACATGGTGGGCTCTGGGGTCCCAGCTTTGAGCCTCTTCCTGCTGATGCAGGGCTCAGTAGGTGAGGGGCTGAAGACGGGGTCAGAGTGCTGAGCAGGGAGCCTCCTCAGCCCCCGCACAGCAGCCCCCAACACCAACCATTTTCCTTCACAGATGGGAACGGAATCCAGGGATTCTTCTATCCATGGAGTGAGCGGTGGATGAAACCCGGGTCCCCCGAGAACAGGGAGCCAGCCTAGACTCTTGGGTTTAAAGGGAGGAGGGGCTGGGGCCTGATTCCTGGGCCTGAGGGATGAAGGGCTGGGGGCCTGGACCCCTGGGTCTGAGGGAGGAGGGGCTGGGGGCCTGGACCCCTGGGTCTGAGGGAGGAGGGGCTGGGGGCCTGGACCCCTGGGTCTGAGGGAGGAGGGGCTGGGGGCCTGGACCCCTGAGTCTGAGGGAGGAGGGGCTGGGGGCCTGGACCCCTGGGTCTGAGGGAGGAGGGGCTGGGGGCCTGGACCCCTGGGTCTGAGGGAGGAGGGGCTGGGGGCCTGGACCCCTGAGTCTGAGGGAGGAGGGGCTGGGGGTCAGGACCCCTGGGTCTGATGGAGGAGGGGCTGGGGGCCTGGACCCCTGAGTCTGAGGGAGAAGGGGCTGGGGGTCAGGACTCCTGGGTCTGAGGGAGGAGGNGCAGCCTGGGCCGACGGTGCAGGGCTGAGGGCCGCCCGAACTGGGCTGGGGTGGCATCCTGCCGCTGTGGGAACCTGGTCCCAGCTCTCCTGCGGAAGCCTCATGGACCGACAGCCTCTGCCTGCCGCCTGCCCTTGGGATCCTGTCCCCAGGCATGAGCCTGGCTCCCCTTCGATGCCCGAGCACGGGAGGGGCCCTGCTGGACCTGGGCTCTCTCCAGTGGACAACTTTACTCTGACTCTCCACCGGCCAGGCGGAGATTCTCCTGGAAGTGCGTACAGTTCAAGACTCATCCTGCCCAGGCCTCCCCCCTACCTCAGGTATCACACACGCACCAACCACCCTCCATACGTGCTTCCTGCCAATAAATATTTTGCAAGTCTAATTTGTCCCTCTGTCGGCTGCTCAGAGGACCTCCCAAACCACCAGAGAGGGCTGGGCTGGGGGAGGGGAGGTCTGTGCTCAAGGTCCCGGCCCCGCTGTCCCCGTCGCCCTCTGTGGGGGGCCAGTGTGAAGCTGGCTCCGACGTTCCCAAGGGCATGGGTGGCTCCTCTGTGGCCCGACCCCAGGGCTGTCCCTCTCCCAGACAGACACACAGTGCTAGGAGGCAGAGCCATTTATCCGGGGGACGGTAGGGGAGGACAGGTAGGCATCCTGGCGGCCAAATGATGTTGGGCGCAGCTGCACGTCCGGTCCAGTCCCAACAGGTGGGGCCGTGGGTTCGTCTGCAGGAGGAAGGGAGGGGTTAGTGGCTGTTCGGACCCCTCCCGGTATCCACGAGTTCCCTAGGCCCACCGCCCACCGCCCACCGCCCAGCGGCCCGAGGGTGCAGGGGAAGGGAGCCCGGTTTCCTGCCTTACCCCTCCTACATCAGCTCACACACCTGCTCCCTCTAGGCCCCCTTTGCTGTGGCACCTGTCGGCCTTGAACTCACCAGAACCCAGTGGTGCGAGGCAGAGACTGAGCGCCAGGAGAGTCGGTGAGGAGAGAGAGAGACGTGTAGAGGGAAAGATGGGCACGGAGACCGAGATAAAGAGACACAGGAGACAGGGAGAGAGACAGAGACTCAGGGACAGAGGGAAAGAGAGACTGAGACAGAGAAAGAAAAAAAAAAGGGGGTAAATAAAGAACGGTAGGGGCTCTGTCTGCCCACTCAACGGATTTGGGTTCCAGAGGGAGAAGGGAGAGAGCAGAGCCAGACTCTTCAGGTCCCTGTGTTATAATTCAAGTTCCCTGTCCTTCACGTGCTGGAAACACTTCACCCCGCCCACCAGGGAGTCCTGTGTTTGAACAGGCCCGTCTTCCTTCTAACCGGGGCCTCCACTGCAGTCAGCTTGGCCCACGTTTCTGGCACACAGGTGGCTCCAGCCAGAGACCCACCCCGCTGTATTAGACTTTGGGGCAATCCTCAAAAGGATTGTCAGGGGTAATTTTAACCACTGGTGAGTATTTCTGCATTATATGCCAAATTTTGTGTTAGCGGATGCTTCAGCTATGCAAACATCCCTTTTTTTCTTTCTTTCTTTTTTAAAGTAGGCTCCATGCCCAACATGGAGCCCAAAGCAGGGTTTGAAGTCATAACCCTGAGGCTAAGGCCTGAGCTGAGATCAAGAGTCAGACTCCTAACCAACTGAGCCACCCAGGTGCCTCACATACATCTTTGCTTAAACTAGTCTCCTCTTCTGAACTACAGAGCACAGCAGATGATGGGAGTGACTACTTTCTCAATTCTCACAAAGAAGGGTATATAACTGGTATCATTTTGAATGCATAGGAGAAAAGTTAATTCCTCACATACGAAGAAGGTTTTAGGGCATCAGGATTTGATTCTTTCATGGAACCCCATTTGAGAAAGTGATTCAGTCACTCACCCATTCATTGTTCTACCTATCCGTCCATCCATCAGCCCAACCGTCCATTCTCTCATCTATCTCCCTACCCATCTGCCCAAACTATCCATCCAACCGTCCATTCACCCATCTACCAATTCATCAGTCTAACCATATCCATCCATCTACCCACACATCCATCAGCCAACGCAGCCATCCATCCAACAATCCATTCATTCATTCAGCCACACATCCATCAGCCAATCCATCCATCTGTCCACCAACCCTCCCACCCACCCATCTACTCACATATCCATCCATCCATCCGTCCATCCACCTCCCCGATCTTCAGCCTCTGATTTCCCGAGTTTACTTTTTGCTAGGCCCTGCTAAGAATAAAGACACCATAGACACAACCTTACCATCAAGATGCTGCCTGTCCAGTGGGAGCGAGGTACCAGCACACAGATACAAGAAAGATATCGGTGATAACAAGGTAACTCAGACAATATGACGACCCAGAGAAAGGCAGCAACACTGAGCTGGACCTTAACGAACACGTGGGAACTCTTCTGTGTGGAGGACACACAGGAAGGGCGTTCCTGCTATGGGGAGTGCATGAACAGAGGCCAAGTGACGTCTGGCCACGAGACAGCCTGGCTGTCCATGTCCTGAGAGGTCCCCTCGTAACTGCAAAGAAGGCAGGAGATGTGGGGCCCACATGCAGTGAGTGGCTGGGACGTCATCAGAGGGCCACAGGGAGCCGTAGCAGGCGATTGAGCGTATCTGGAGGATGTGTGTTTAGGAAAGGGGGTAGAAGGTAGAGAGAGAGAAGGGAAGGAATGAGCAGCAGAGCCTTCCCTGCATCTCACACTCCTCCTGGTGCTCTTACTCGTTTCCTCTTTTTTAGAAGAGTCCCAGCTGTGTGCCCTCGAGCAAGAGGTGGCACCTTTCTGGGCCTCAATGTCCCCTGCTGGGATGGGGACGGTGCTAGTGGGTCGCAGAGACCTAGTTACACAGACAGGATTGAATGGGACCTGCTGCTCCTGGGAGCTGGCGTGCAGAGCAGGGCCTCCAAGTGTGGGGCTGAGGAAGAGCTACTCTCCAGGCCTCATCTGGGGGGCAGGTCTCCCCGTCTCTTCCAAGTCCGCCATCATGCCTGCTGTCCGACCCTCCACCCTCTGCGCCTGGTCACTCGCCTTTCTAATCCTGACCTTTGTCTTTCTCTCCCCATTGTCTCTCCCATCTCTCTCTCTCCATCTTTCCCTGTCTCTCCATTTCCATCCCCGCCAACTCTCTCCACGTCTCCCCGTCTCTCTCGTTCTCCCCCGTCTCTCCACCTCTCCCCNGCCCGGCGCCCGCCTGGTCACCTGAGCTGGCTGGGTGCAGACCGGCCCGGTTTGGGGGAACCCTGGCCGTGGTTTCTGGGCACGTCCCGGCCCTCAGAGGCCTATGTTGGGGGGGGGGGCATCCTGGCTCACAGATAAAGGTGGGAGGGGCCTTATTCACCCCGAGGAGCATGAAGGATCAGGGTTGTCTAAAGAGGCAGCGTGGGGTGCTGTGGAAGCCCCGACGTCGTTTCTGCTCAGTGCTGGTCTCCAGGGCCCCCTGTGCACCAGGGCCAGACGCCGGGCCCGGGGGTGGGGAGCGGGGAGCGTCAAATACAAGAATCAGACAAGGCCCCTGGACCCCAAGGAGCTCCGGGACGCAGAGAATCGGCAATCGGATGCCCTAATGGAGGAAACACGGGCCCTAAGGAGCTGAGATTTCTCTCACTCGCTGCCTGTCTCCTGGGGCCTCCCGTGCGCCTGGGAGTGAGCCAGGCAGCAGGTTCTGATGGTGGCCGCAGGGCGGTCGCCGGCGTCCCCGGCGGCTCAGGAAGGGGGGTTCCCCTAGTGCCTCTGGATGCCAGGACTCATTCGGGGTGAAGCCCGAGAGCACAGAGAGGGACCATCCGAGGCCCATGCCCTCAAGGAATTCCCAGCAGTGATCACACATCAGGGTGCACACTTATGGGGGCAACCTAAGCCACGGTCAATCCTTTTGTAGAGCTGGGGTCCCCTGAGATTCCCACCCCCCAGCGTCGAGCCCCGTGCTGGTGAGGCTGAAGCCACAAGCTACATCAGGCAAGGCTCCTCTGCCTTCAGAGGACCGTGGCAACAGAAAATAACCTTCCAGAAAGTTCACCAGGTGTGACCGTGGGAACTCTGGAGGAGGGAGAACAGGAGCGGGAGGCAGCAAGTCACGGAGAGGAGCCAACAGGTCTGGACCCCCTAAATTAGGAACCAAGGGCTTTCCCACGCAAATCTCTTTTCCTCCAAACAGCTCGCCCTTTAGGGGGAATCTACGGCCTCCTGGGGTGACAGGCTGCGCGGGGATTCCGTCGGGCTTCTCTAGACCCCAAACCGCTTAAGAGTTTATTTTAAGGGGACCCGAGGCGGGCGAACTGAGAATTTTGTCGGGATTAGCGACACAACTCCAAATGGGGCCGAATGGAAATCGACTGTTTCCGAACAGACCCGAAAGGGCAAGCGCCAATAAGAGAAGGCGGCCACCCTCGTTTCCGGAGAGTTCCGAAAATGTCCGAGAGGGCCTCCATGCCTTCGTCGGGAATAGCCGAGAGGTTACGAAGAAGATCGGAAGGATCCGGAGGCGCTGGAGCTGGCTTAAGTAATTCACGCATTGGCACGTTCACTAATTAAACAAATGTTTATTGAGCGCCTATACTGTGCCAAGCGCTGGTGAGCAATCCTGAAGAGAAACCGTTGAGGAAAGGGACTTGGGGCCTCTCGAATTGGACCCACTCGGAAATCCAGCCGTGGGGTTCCGAAAACACACGAAGGCTGCCGGGAGCGGTGGCTCTCCGCCTCTGAGGACACGCCCTCGGGTCCCTGGCCGAAGAGTTCCGAAGGTTTCCGAGCGGCTGGCGACAGCCTGGCGGAAGGAGCCGAACATTTCCGAGCTGCCTCGGAAGCGGACGGGAGGAGGCGGGGACAGGCGAGGGCGGTACGAGCTCACAGAGGAAGCGGAAATGCGTCTTGGTATTAAAAGCGTCGCCCCGCCCCTTGCTTGCCTCTTTCCGTCTCCGGCTGCCGTAGCGTGTGGAGGTGAGCGTCGGGCTGTTCTTCGGCCCGCGTGGTTGCGGCGCTTTCCCGTGGCCCCCGGCCGGTCTCTGCCCTTGCGTGGCCTCAGTCGCTGCGCGCCTCGTGTCCTTGGCTGCCCCCTGACTCCACCGCTGGAAATCGCTGTGGATTCTCAAGTTCTCTTCCCCCCTGCATCCTTCGCAGTTAGTCTTGGCCTCCCGAGTTCGGGCCGCCGCCTTAGGTCGCCCAGCCCCGCCTGGCAAAGTGCTAGGCCGTTGTGTGCCCTTCAGGGACCCCTGTACGTCCTGGTTCCCAGTCACACCCTGCCCCTGTAGCCCAGGGGGTCCGCGTGGGTCCGCGTGGGCTGATGCGGGGTCGGGGCTCCCTTTGACTCCGTCCCTGCCCGTTTCCCGCAGCTGCCGCCATGTCCGCCCACCTGCAATGGATGGTCGTGCGGAACTGCTCCAGCTTCCTGATCAAGAGGAACAAGCAGACGTACAGCACCGTAAGTGGGGCGGGGACGCGGGGGTCGGAGGGGGGCACCCTCGCCGGGCCCCTTCCCTCCTCGCGACCCCGATACGTCCTCCTTCCCAGGAGCCGAATAACCTGAAGGCTCGCAACTCCTTCCGCTACAACGGGCTTATTCACCGCAAGACTGTGGGCGTGGAGCCGGCGGCCGACGGCAAAGGGGTGGTAGTGGTCATGAAGCGAAGATCGGGTGAGCGTTGACCCAGCCTTGGCCACCGCGGTAATGCTGTGGAATGGAGGATTCCAGAGGTCGGGAGGGAAGCCTTGTGAGCAGCTGTTAAGCAGAGCAGGATCTCATCCACATCAGGTGGTCCTAAGGGCTAAGTTGCAGGATTGCACGGTCGTGTGATTTCAGGTTAAGTGCTTGAAGCAAGTCAGGGAGAGGTAGATGTCCCCATTTCACAGATGGGGAAACAGGCCAACAGGTAAGGAGTGACAGGCTGGTTCTGCGTCTGAAGCAGCAGTAGTTGGACGCCAATAAGCTGCTCTGAGACCTGGATCGGTGTCTTTCAAGGGTCAAGAGGCAAAGGAGCTTCAGAGGCTGGTAATGGTTGAGTCGTGGGCATTCCAGCTCTACCACCTTTGTTAGTTCCGGGGNTCTTGCTGGGCCCCCCTCCCGCCTCAGGAGCAGCAGTGAGCTTCCAGGGTTCTCGTGTCCTGAGCCCTGAGAGCTGCACTTTCTCCTCCCGCGTTGTTGGGCAGCCTCTCCCCGGCTGTCAAACTGGAGGTAATGTTCTGCTCTGAGGTCAGCAACTCGGTCAAGGCCAATGTTTAAAATCACGGGTATGGTGACGCATCCTTGGGTTTCTTGGGTGAGACCTTTTTAGCAATGTATTGTTTGGAGCATGGAGTCTACCCAGGACCCCGGCGTCCTACTTCAGATATTAAGGCCGCCAGCTTTGTGTCACAAAGGGGGTACTTTCAGTCTTGGGCAGAGGGGTCCTGGCTCTGCCCAAGTGTGCATGAGGGGCTCAGGTGCTTGCCCCAGGGCTCTTCCTTGCCCTGGCCTTACCTGGCCCCTTCTGGGCTTGCCAATACTTCAGCCAAGCCTCCCGGCTTGTTCCAGATGGGGTAGCTTGGGCCCCCGGGGGTAGGGCAGGAGGAGACGAGAGCTGCGTTGTCCGGAGCCCTTGCTGCCTGACCGGCATGGGGGTCGTGCAGGCGGGCAGACAACTTCTATTCCGATAACTGTTGTGTGCCTGTGACCTTGGACGAGAGGCCTCCTTTCATTCTGCGTTCCTCTCTGTTAAGTGAGTTGATGAATGTGTGTGGGGACACGGGAGGAGGCGACTCCTGTCAGGGTGCTCGGCTGGGCCTGGCCTGTGGCAGTATGTGGGTGGACGGCACTGGCGCCCGGGTGTCTGGTGTGAGGTTGCACCACTGTGCCTGGGAGGTCCGCTAAAGACCCAGACTGTCAGGCTGACCCCTGCCACCCCCCAGGCCAGCGAAAGCCCGCCACCTCCTATGTGCGGACCACCATCAACAAGAATGCCCGGGCCACGCTCAGCAGCATCCGGCACATGATCCGCAAGAACAAGTACCGCCCTGACCTGCGTATGGTGAGTGGGCCCAGCGCACAGCGGGTGGGGCTGCCAGGGCGAGGAAGGGCCTCTGTTGACCCCACTGGGAGGGCAGGCGGGTGGGTGTGCTGAGCCCGTTCCTTGTCCCTCCAGGCCGCCATTCGCAGAGCCAGCGCCATCCTGCGCAGCCAGAAACCGGTGATGGNCCCCGGCGCCAGAGCAATAAAGGTGTCAGCCACCCGGCCTGGGGCTCTGCCCGCCTGTGCGTGCCTGCTTCTCTGCACGGTGCTCCCCACCATAGTAGCAGGTCACGGGGGCTGGGACTGGAGGGCCCAGGGAGGGGGCCAGCGTTCTGCCCCTCAGGCTGGGGGTTGGTACAAGTTCAGTGTGTTTGTGTTTGTTTTTTAATGATTATTTGTGAGAGAACAAGCAGGGGAGGGAAAGAGGGAGAATCCCAGGCAGCCAAACGGGGGGCTCCAGCTCCAGAACCGTGAGATCGTGACCTCGGGCACCCCTGGTACAAGTTTTTACTCCGGTCGTGTCAGAAGTGACTGTTCAGCGCAGCAGATTCAAAAGTGCGTGTTGAACACATAGTCGAGCGCGGTCGTCACAGTCTCAGACTCTGTTGACAGAGGACAGCTTCAAGAAAGACCAGTAGAGCCTAAATCTAACGGGTGGGGATCCGGAACAGGGGTCGGCCCTCTTCTGTTCCCTGTCCTGGTCTGTACCTCGTGCGGTGTAGCCTGCAAAGGTGAGAGCACGGACTCCAGGGCGTCATGGTGTCAGACTGGACTGCACGCGCCCTGGAGGGTGTCCAGTCCCTGAGGGGATTAAGCACCCAGCCCACAGGAGTGACGGGTCCCAGGAGGGGTGGACCGGGCCCTGGCCAGTGGGGCCAGGAGTGTGTCCATCTCTGCCCTGCCTTTCTTTTCCTTTTTTTTTTTTTTAATATTTTTATTTATTTCTAGGAGAGAGAGAGAGAGAGACAGCGTGAGCAGGGGAGGGTCAGAGAGAGAGGGAGTCACAGACTCTGAAATAGGCTCCAGGCTCTGAGCTGGCAGTCAGCACAGAGCCCGACGCGGGGCTCGAACCCACGAACGGCGAGATCATGACCTAAGTGAAAGTCGGACGCTTAACCGACTAAGCCACCCAGGCGCCCCTCTGCCCTGCCTTTCTGAAGGCAGAGCTGCTGGTCTGGGGCTCGGCAGCAGCCCCCATCGTGGGCAGGAGCCACCAGCTGCAGGTGACCTCAGCCTGTTCCTGGCTGGGAAGCTGCACAGCCGCCTGAGCCCCCTGGACTGGAAGAGTGTGCGCCCCACCCCTCCTGTCTGGTCCCGAGGCCTCCATCCCCTGCGTGTCTCCAGCCCTGGCCACCGCTTGTGCCCCTCAGGTCTGGTGCCTGCATTGCTGCCTCCTCACTCACACACACACCCCACCCCACCCCCCTTTCCCAGGCCACCCCTGGTCTCACATTCTGCAGAGCTAAAGTAGCTTCTGGTAGCTTCCACCCCTTGCTTCTTGGTGTTCAACAACTGGTGATGGCTGCTAGGCCTGGGCACTGGCTGCCTGCGTCCCACCAACAGCTCAGCCACAAGCTCTGTGGCTCTGTGTATGTAACTAGACCTTTCTGTGCCTCTTGTCAGAATGGAGTGGACTGGCTTGCACAGGGCAAGTGCTCAATAGCAGTGGGTGTTTGGTGTTCTAGAAGGCGAGCACACTGGGGCGCCTGGGTGTCTCAGTCAGTTAAGCATCCGACTTTGCTCAGGTCATGATCTCGCAGTTCGTGGGTTCGAGCCCCGCGTCGGGCTCTGTGCTGACTGCCAGCTCAGAGCCTGGAGCCTGTTTCAGAGTCTGTGACTCCTTCTCTCTCTGACCCTCTCCTGCTCACGCTGTCTCTCTCTCTCTCTCCTAGAAATAAATAAAACATTAAAAAAAAAAATTTTAGAAGGCGAGCACAGCAAGAAGCTGGACACGTCTACATGCAGATCTGCATGTGTACACGTGGAGTGTCCATTTCGCCCACTACCCTGGCACTCCACAAAGCAGGTGTCACGGGTGGGAAGGGGTCACCATTGTCCTTGCCCTGACAGGTTTCCCCATGCCCACCCTGTGCCAGCTGGTATGCCACAGATAAGGACATGGCACAGAAGTCCCCTGGTCCCTACTGTTCAGGAGGCCACCCCCTGAAGCCCCCTGTTCCCTGTCCCCACTCCAGACCCCTGTGGCCAGAGGCATCCCACGGAGGCCCCTGTCTGTCGGCAGGAGCCCTCCCTCCAGGGGCTGTCTGTGCACCCCTTTGTGGGTGGGTCCCCTGGTGGCCCAATGCCTCCGTGTCCCCATTTGTGAGATAGGAGCATGTTAAGTGCCTGAATCTTCAGGGCTCCACAAAACAGAGATTGTGGTTTTGTTTGCTGCTGCGTCTCCAGAGCCAGCTCTCAGAACGTTTGCAGCATTGAGGGTAGAACACATCCTCGGTGACTGTCGCACACAGGGCCACTCAGAGCAGGGGGCCTCTGCTGAGAGAGATCTGTTCTCTTCGCAGGAGAGGCTGGCCCTGATTGTGCTGTGTCTACACCGGCACTGGCACATCAGGTGTTGAGGGGCGTGTGTGTCCATACACACACACAAATTTGCTTGCATTTTTCCTCCCTGGCTCTACAACCTTGGGCAAATTCCTCAACTTCCCTATGGCCTCCTTCGCTCATCTGACGTGTACGTGAACAGACCCTACTGCCTAAGGCTGTTGAGAAGATACAGTGTGCAAAAAGTTTAGGAGGAGGCCCGCCATGTCATGCCTGCAAATCGCCATTGCGTGAACAAATGTGTCTTACTATAAATTACTTTGGGTGGGCTCAGACCGTCGGAGGTGTGCGTGACTCTGCCCGCGTGGAAAACAATACTCGTGTTTTCCAGGACACTGAGCGCACACTCCCAAGTCCATATGCCCTGATACCCTGGGGTTACAAGTTTGCACCAGCGGCCCTGGCCTCCTGTGCTGAAGGTCATGACATCCTCTGCAGGATTCTGAACCAGACTGTCCAGCGATTTTGTTGATTTCGTTTCTCTTGTAGTCATTTGCTGGAATAAAACCATCTATTTTTTCTTTTTAACGTTTATTTTTGAGACAGAGCATGAGCGGGGGAGGGTCAGAGAGAGAGGGAGGCACAGAATCTGAAACACACTCCAGGCTCTGGGCCATCAGCACAGAGCCCGACGTTGGGCTTGAACCCATGGACCACGAAATCATGACCTGAGCCGAAGTCCGCCGCTCAACCGACTGAGCCACCCAGGCGCCCCACCATCTATTCTTTTAAACTCTTTATTATGAAAATAATATGTGCGTGTGGTTTGGAGATGTGCAAACGGAAGAGTGTCCTGGGGCAAAGGGGCACCAGGATCCCAGCCCCTGGTTCCACAAGCTGTTTGTAGTGTATCATTTCTGGAAACTTCCCAAATACCCCAGTGCATCCCACGTGCACGTGTGGGGTTTGAGCAGCCTGCTGAGTTAGCCGGTCCTGGCTGTGTGTTCCCCCCTGGCTCCAGGCGCTCTTCCAGCACCACCAGCACATTTGCTTTAGCATATACATTTTTTTTTTTTTTTTAAATTTTGAGACCAAGAGTGAGTGTGCACACATGCGGGCCCATGGGGGAGGGGCAGCGAGAGGAGAGAATCCCAGGCAAGCTGTGCACTGTCAGCTCTGAGCCCCCAGGAGATTGTGACCTGAGCTGAAGTTGGATGCTTAACTGACTGGCCCACCCTGGTGCCCAAGTATCTACATTTCATATAGTATTTATGGGAGAGACGGAAATCCAGAACTGTTCTAAAAAATAAAGCCTGTTAGGGGCGCCTGGGTGGCTTAGTCGGTTAAGCGTCCGACTTTCGCTTAGGTCATGATCTCACGGTTCGTGGGTTCGAGCCCCGCGTCGGGCTCTGTGCTGACTGCCAGCTCAGAGCCTGGAGCCTGTTTCAGAGTCTGTGACTTCCTCTCTCTCTGACCCTCCCCTGCTCACGCTGTCTCTCTCTCTCCTAAAAATTAAAAAAAAAATTAAAAAATAAAAATAAAGCCTGTTAGGGGCACCTGGGTGGCTCAGTTGGTTAAGCGTCTGACTTCGGCTCAGGTCATGATCTCATGAGTTACGGAGTCTGTAACTCTCAGAATGGGAAGAATCCAAATGTTGGGTAAAACTCCAAGCGCGAGTGAGGGCGTGGGGGAACGGACACATTTTGCTAACAGCATGAACTGGTGCAAACCCCACGGGGAACGATTAGGCGGTCCCTGTGCGCGCTGAAAACAAAAGTTTGCACATTACTTTGGCACAGTAACGTCGTGTAGAAGATTTGCTCTCAAGGCATCCTGCCTCGTGTGCCACGCGGCCCGTCTCCAAAGACTACTCGTGCCAGCGTGTTGGTCAATCAGTACTGGACGTGGGAAGTCGTGGCACACGCACGGGGTGGGACGCTAGGCAGCCGAGAGCAGGAAGTGCTGGTTTGGACGGGCTTCTGCAGCCCCGGGGGAGGTTGGGAAAGCAAGGAGCGGCCTGCGCTGTAGGGACCCAGGGCGCTGCGTGAGAATCAGAGGGGCGGGCTTAACAGGATATATATGTGAATCTGCTTGCACTTGTGTAGAATCTCTCCAGAAAAATAGACACTGTTGTCCCTGATGAAGGGAACCAGGCGTTGGGGAGATAGGAATTAGAAGGAGCTGTTTCTTTGTAGAAACTTTTATCTAAGAAAAAAAAAAAGCACATCTTTGCTTTTTGAAAGAGTAACATTCACAAGGTATCCCAAGTTCTCCTTCTTTGAGGCAATTAATATTTGCAGGTTCTAGGGTAACCTTCCAGGGACGCCTGGGTGGCTCAGTTAAGCATATGACTTTGGGTCAGGTCATGATCTCACGGTTTGAGCCCTGCATCGGGCCCTGTGCTGACGGCTAGCTTAGAGCCTGGAGGCTATTTCAGATTCTGTGTCTCCCTCTGTCTCTGACCCTCCCCTGCTCACGCTCTCTCCTCTCAGAAATAAATAAAAAAACATTAAAAAAAAATTTTTTAAAGTAACCTTCCAGAAGCTTTGAATGCATATGCAAGCAACACATATCCTATTTTAAACAATAAATTTTTAAAAAATTAATAGAAATGGGAACATTTGCACTGTTTCATGTTGGTTTTTTTCTTTATTTCCACCTAATCTAGTTTGGACATTGGTCCATATTCACATATAATGAGGGGTTTTTAAAAATTTTTTTTATTTTTTATGTTTTAAAAGTTCTGAGGGGCATCTGGGTGGCTCAGTCAGTTAAGCATCCGACTTTAGCTCAGGTTGTGATCTCATGGTTTGTGAGTTCGAGCCCTGGGTCGGGCTGTGTACTGACAGCTCAGAGCCTGGAGCCTGCTTCAGATTCTGTGTCTCCCTCTCTCTCTCTGCCCCTCCCCTACTTGCAGTCTCTCTCTTTCTCTCTCTCTCTCTCTCAAAAATAAACAAACATCAAAAAAATTTAAAAATTCTGAAATACAGTGTGTGTGTATAGAGAAAATAATTATAACGCAAGCACCCATGTAACCAACATCCAAATAAACGGGACTACCTGCTCCCCAGACCTCCTGGGTTTCTTACCAGCTTAAGGTAACCAGAATTCCCAGCTTTATGCAGACAATCTTTTACCTTTATGGTTTTACAACCTACATATGTATGTTGAGCAGTACAACTTATTTTTGCCTGCTTTGAAATTGTGCACGAAGGTATTTGAATTGTGGGAATCTTTTGTGACTTGTAGGTCTGGCTGATCATATTTGTGATCTTTCCATGCTGCTGGGAGCAGTGGTAGTTCATTTTTTGTCCTATGCTATTGTTTCTGGAACACACAACAGTGTTTACGATGCGTGTAACGAGGACAGATGTTTTAAGCCCGCGGTGTGCGTGCAAGAATGCTGAGAACAAGGTATGCGAGCTTTCGTTCCCACGTGCGTGTTAGCATTTCCTGCTCCCGCCGGGGCCACACGACGGGGTCCGTGGCTCCACAACCTTGGTATTTTTTGTTAGACACGAACAACTGTTACTAGTTCCGTGGGAGTGTAGTGGTATCAGCGTTGGCTACACTGCGTTTTCTCAACTACCAGCAAGGAGGATCTTTTGTATTTGCTCTTTTGTGATGTGAGTGCTTTTACCAACCTCTTTTCTGTTGTCTTTTTCTTATTGATCTGTAGGGGCTCTTTGGATTAGTACTTTTGGGTTATGTCTTGCAAATATCTTCTGTCCCACTGACTTATTTTCTACTGTAGATAAAGGAGTTATTGGTTTAAAAAAATTAAACTTCACTGGTATAGTTTACACAAAAATACCTTTTTTAGTTTAAGTCTTGACAAATTTATGCACCTGTGTGACCACTGATACGATCAAGACCTGGGATATACTCATCACTCCAGAAAGTTCCCCTGACCCTGTACATTTGTCCTCCTTGATCGCAGATAGCCAGTGACCTGCTCTCAGCCACTAGTGACTAATATTGCCGGTTCCAGAATTCAATCGTAAGTGGAACAAGGTATTTTGTACACTTCTGTATTTGGCTTCACTTAGCAAAGAGTATTTTTGAGATTCATCCGAGCTGGTTTTTGTGTTAATATCTTGCTGAGTAGTATTCCATTCTATGAACTCACCATTTTATTCTCTCCATTGAACCTTTGGATGGTTTCTTTTTGTCCATTAGAAAGGGAGCAACTGTGAAAGTGCAAGCACAAGTCTTTATGTAGCCATGTGTTTCTTTTCCATACTCTTACACAGAGGACCACAGAACCTGGTCAATGGGCAGCAAGCCACTCTGAAGGCAGCCAGCTGCCCCCCGCTTCTGCCTTCAAGCGTTCCTCCCACCCTCCCACCGACAGGCTTTGCACACTTGACCTCTGCCCCTCCCCTGCCCCACCCAGTCTGCAACAATGACCGCCAGCCAGCAGGCCAGGCCAGTGAAGGCGCCTGCTGTGTACACCATGACCTGCCCCAGGCCCTCCTGCCCCCACGCCCCCTCCCCTGGAGTGGTGGCGCAGAACCTGCCAATGTGGCTTCTAGAATTAGGTCACAGGTGCTTGGGGTTAAGCAGGGGCACCCGGTGGCCTCTCCCAGCCAGCGGAGCCCTTCAGGAGCTGGCCCTTGGGCGGGGCACCTGAGCTGCAAGAGTGGAGGCCAGCCTCTGGCTCCTACGAGCTGAAACCCAGTCAGGAGGGAACCCTGTGGGCCTGCAGACGGGAGACAGGACCGTGGATGGCACGACGCTCCGGCAGCTGCACCAGCTCCCCACACCCGGGGCCCACAGAGACGGGGGGACGGGCGTCACCTGGGGCCTAGGATTTGGGGTTGGCCACGCAGAACACACGCTGCCGCCCTGAGCAGAATCAGGTGCGGAGGAGCCAGCGGCTTCCCCACACCGGTCACCTGGATGTCCGGGGAAGGAAGGGACGCTGCCACGCACCTACCTCAGGAACACACACGGCACCATCAAGAGCAGGGGCGCCTGGGGGGCTCAGTCGGTTAAGCGTCCGACTTCAGCTCAGGTCATGATCTCACAGTTCGTGGGTTCGAGCACCGTGTCGGGTTCTGTGCTGACAGCTAGCTCAGGGCCTGGAGCCTGCTTCAGATTCTGTGTCTCCCTCTCTCTCTGACCCTCCCCTGCTCACGCTGTCTCTCTCTCAAAAAAAGAGCAGGCCTGGCCCCCCTTTAGATGGGAAATCGGGGTCCCCCCTGCTACCACAGGACGAGCGGCCTACTTGGGGACTTACGGGGGGGGGCACCCGTGTGGCAGATGCAGCGGTCCCAGCGGGTCTGAGGCACAGCAGCTGCTTTTCCAACTTTATTTAGAAAAACAAATCCAGNCTGTCTTTTTCTTGGCGGCCAGCTTCTTGTCCCGCTCGCCGGCGTGCTTCTTGGCCATGGGGCCGTCGGCTCCTCCCGGGGCCCCGGGGGCCAGGGGGCCGGTGGGGGGGGCGCGGCCGGCCTNGGGCAGACTCGGGGTTCGGGTGGATCAGCAGGCACTTGATGGTCTGTGGGCAGAGGGCCAGGCTCAGGCGGCTGGGCCTCGTGGCCTCCAGGCCGGCCGCTCCCCATTCCCGACACCGCCCCCCAATCAGACACTGGCCCAGCTCACGCCGTGTCCCCTGTAACGGAGGCCGGGACTGGGGAGGGAAGGAGCTCCCAAGTGACCTCGGGAAGCAAGGGGGACAATTTAGGAAGTCACTCCGGCGCCTGCTGGGACTCCACAGAAACCCCCAGGGCGGTCCCGGGATGTACCAGGAATCCCAAGTGAGAGCCCGACTCCGGTGGGCACGCCGGACCCCAGAAAGGCACCAGGGTGTAAATAAAGGCGGCTGGGCCTGTGAGGGGCATCCAGAGGGAGGTGTAGGAAGGGAGCCGATCCCAAAACCCCCTCATGGACCCCCTTTAGCTGAGGGGTACACAGAAGCCGCCCTGGTGGAGTGGGAGGTGGGGCGGGACCAGCTGCGGCCCCTAAGGTGGGGTCTGTCCCACTTCCCCTTTCAGCCGCTACAGACGGGGGCCTGCAGTGCACCCAACCTGCTTCAAGCAGGTGACCTGATCTTTCTTGCCATCAAACGGAGCTCACCTGCTGCTGTGACACGCAAAGCACGTGGCCTGGCAAACGCCACCAATGCCGAGCAGGGACCCAGGACCACACCCAAATTCGAAGCTCTGACCCCACAAGCACAGGCCACTCCGGCGTGGCTGAGCCCAGACCCAGGCTCCTAGGGATCACTGGGGACACAGAGTCACTCTGTGAGCTCATCTCCAGTGTCTCTGGCAGCCGCAGAGGACACTCCAGGGAGAGGAGGAGAAAGTATGTTTACCTTGGAGCTTGATCCTCCCCAAGTGCCCTGCAGGAAACTTTCCCCACCCCCCACCATCTGCCCCGGGGCTTCTTAGCAATCCCATTTTCAAAAAAAAATTTTTTCTTTTTTTAAAAGTAGGTTCCAGGGGCGCCTTGCTGGCTCAGTTAAGCTTCCGACTTCGGTTCAGGTCATGATCTCAGAGTTCGTGGGTTCGAGCCCCGCGTTAGGCTCTGTGCTGACAGTTCAGAGCCCGGAGCATGTTTCGGATTCTGTGTCTCCCTCTCTCTCTGCCCCTCCCCCACTCATACTCTGTCTCTGTCTCAAAAATAAACTATAAAAAAAATTTTAAAATAAGTAAAAAAAATAAAGTAGGTTCCATGCCCACCATGACCCCAAGATCAAGAGTCACAGGTTCTAGTGACTGAGCCAGTCAGGTGCCCCACAGAAACCTTTCTTAAGCTGTGAGTGGGGTGGGGAGGCAGCAGGTGACTTTCATGCCTTGGTGGCAGTGAGACGACGGGTGTCTCCATCCGGGCTCAGTCCGTGAATCGCCCTGTGGGGCCGCAGAGCCGCACAAGCACCGGGTCTCCCCCACTAGATGCGACAAGTAAAGAGCCTCCAAACACACAATGTCCCTGCTGGGGCAAAATCGCTCCTGGCTGGGAAATGGCAGTTTGTGAACCACTGCGGTGACGGCTGCACAGGTTTTGTGACTCCCGAGTGACCAGGGAACTGTACGGTCTGGGCCATGGAATTTCATACCGTAAATTATAGCTTGAACANCAAACCCGTGGTGTGTTCCACAGCAGAGGTACACCAGGCACGGCACAACCTGTATAACCACGCTCAGTGGGTCAAGCACTGCCATCCCTTCCAGAACTTTCCAGCCGGAAACCCGGATTCTTACAAAGAAGCCCCCAACAACTTCAGAGTTTATCTTAAAACAGAAAGAATGCACCAGGGCCCAGGCACCACAGGGGTGTCCAGGAGGGGGAGGTCCGCCCCGCACCCCCCTGCCGAACTCACCAGCAGCACATGCCGGATGCCCAGCTCCGCCGTCCAGTCCCTCTTGAGCACGTTGACGCAGATCTCACCGTTGGCGCCCACGTTGGGGTGGAAAATCTTGGTCAGGAAGTAGCCCTTGGGCGGGGAGGCGGGAAAGTCCTTCCCCAGCAGGAGCTTCATGCGGAACAGGCCTCCGGCATAAGGGGTCCCCTCTGGAGTGCGGGAGGGGGGCCGGGTCAGGACGCTCAGTCTCCAGTCCGGCTGTGAGCCAAGTGGCCTGCCACCTCCCCCGCCACACTGAGGCCTCGGTGAGCGCAGCGTGGGGCTGGGCTCCCGGCCTCAGGGTGCTGGCCCTGACCCGGCGCTGGTAGCGACCCGGCGCTGGTAGCCACCCCCGGCCTCCTCCTGTCCCCTTCCCAAGGGCAGACGCTCCCACCCACTGGTCTTCCTGGAAACCACGGACTGTTCTGTCAACTCCAGGTCGGCCCGGCCGCCTCCGTGAATGGTGCCCGGCCACCCGTTGCTCACGGTGCACACACACCAGAGGGAGTGGTTCCGGAGCCACCGTCGTCCCTCGTGCCCCAGTCTGCATCTGACCCCACCTCCAAGCCCACCTCTCTCCCGAGGCCAGCCGTTAATGGCTTCCTGACCGCCCCCTCCCTGCCAAAGAACACTGCAGCCACATCTGCTTCAAATCCACCAAAGGCTTCCTTTCTCAACTCCTTACAGGCTCCTCTGCTCCCTGAAAGCTTCCTGTTTCTTCTCTCTGTCCCTACAAAGCGCCGTGGTGCCTGCCGTAGGACCTGGGCTATTGGGGAGCACTGCGTGAATCACTCAGAAGTCTTCCCTGACCCCCTCGCCACTGTCCCACGCCTGCCCTGGGCCTTCCCCGTGCGCTCTCGCAGCCTTGTCTCACTCTCTAGAAAAGGCACACTAATCACCGCACGGTTAAACCACCGCCCCTAATCACCCGGTTATCATGGCTCCCTCTCCCAACGCCGCTTCGGGCTGGTTCCCTGTCCTCTCCTGTGGGTCCCGGACATGACAGCAAGGAGTCTGTGGCCCCCGAGAATCCCTACCTGACAAACCCTGCTAATGCCCCCATTAAATACTCTCTTGGGGGGGCCAGGGTTTTCTTACCACCTTGCAGGAAACATCTACACAGTTAGTGGTTACTTGTGCTGCAAGCTATGAGCGCCAGAGACTAAGAGGGGACTCTGGCCCATCACTGTATCCCCAGTACTTGGCAGAGTCCAACTCATAACCAGAGCTTCCTTCCTATTGTTCTAGTTCTGCTTTTTGGTCTGTTCGTTTGTTTTCTAGATGCCACGTACAAGTGCAATCGTGTGGAATTTGTCTTTCTTTCCAACCTAGTTTTGTACTAAAGAGGAAGAATCCACAAGCGCTCCTGCCCACACTCACCAGGGCCCTCGATGGTGACCTGCAGGTCAGTGAGGTCCTCCTCGTTGGGGAAGACCTTGATGCCATCAGGCGGGTCGGCAGTCAGCGTGGTCACCTCCTTGTACACCAGGCGAATGATGTGGGGGGGCAGGTTCTCCACATTGGAGTTCTGGGCACAGAAGAGAAGGGGTGAGTAGCTGACGGAGCTGGGGCCTCCTGGATCTAAGAATGTAGTGGTCACCCTGGTGTTGACCCCACAGTCCCAGATCCCCCAGCCAGTATGCTTCGGATGGCTGTCCAAGGCCGACCTCCCACTAGAAACGGGGACAGGCCTTCCGAGGGACTTGTGGATGCTTCCACCTTCCCCAGAAGTCCCCAAATCTTGCTCACAATCAGATATGGTCCCCAATGATTCGGGGTACGCTGGAGGCCTACCTACCCTGGTCCCCCTCCCTACCCAACCTTGGTGAAACCATCTTCGAGAGCCCAGCTCGGGCCTGGAGATGGAGGCGGAGCGTCCTTGCTCCCGGAAC
>NW_027528892.1:1373824-1374873 GCF_008692635.1 Crocuta crocuta
CCCTGCGGCCCCCCAGGCCCCCCCCCCTGCCCCGCCTCCAGGAAGGCCCGCGGGACCATCACAGGCCGCGGGACCCCAGGCTGGCCCCCACCCCGATCCTCCAGGGAGTCCGCGAGAGGCTCCTGGGACCCCGCCTCCTCCTCCAGGGGGGCCCCTGACCGCCCCTCCCGGGCCTGGCCTCCACACTCACCATGACTGTGGCCGGCCGGGGGCGGGTACCCCCCGGCCCCCNACTGAGCCGGTCGCGCGCGCACCGCCGCCCTTTTATATCCGCCCGTAGGCCACACCTCCCCCGCGGCCCCGGAGCGCCGCGCCTCGACCCGTGACGTCACCGCGCAAGGTCCTCGGCGTTGGAGGCGCTCGCGCGCTTCCCGCAAGCTGCGGGCAGAAGCAGGAGAAGTTGGGGAGGGGGGCGCACGGTGGGTCGGCCAATGGGGACGCGTGGGGGGCCGTAATGGGGTCCCAGGAGAATGGGGGCGGGAATGGCTCTGAGGCGGGAGAGTAGAGAAGGAGAGGACAAGAGGGGCAACGCGACCGCTGATTGGGCCGTTTGAATGAGACGCCTCCTCGGCCCGGCGTACGCGCGCGTGCCCTGACGCCNGACTCATGGAATGGCGTCACGAGGCTCCTACGCGCCAGTCGATGGAGAAGGCGGTGCCGGGTGGGAGGGGTCGGGAAGGAGTGGAGAGGAGCCAATGGAGGCCTTGCCTAGCTCGGGCCCAGCCTCTCGCAGCCAACGAAGTTCGTCGGTTTTGTATATGCAAATTCGGTGTGCGCGGCCGCCCGCGCCCGCTCCTCAGCCCGAGGCGGGGGNGTCATGTGTCGCGGGCGAGCAGGCCGCGCGGCCTTTTGAGGGCTGGGCCGCCTGTGGCCGGTGACCCTGCCCGGGCAGCAATCACGTCGCCGGGTTTCCGCTTCCCTGCGCGGGAAGCGGGCGCTGGGCCCCCTCGGGATGCGCGGGAAGGAGGTCGGGGCCCGGCCGTGCCCTCCGGTGGTCGTCGGTCTCCGCCCTGCAGCCCCGCGCCGGGGCGCGGTGTCCCCTTGTCCTC
>NW_027528892.1:1374974-1383806 GCF_008692635.1 Crocuta crocuta
CTGTGGCCGCGAGAGGCCCGCGTGGAGGCCCCGCCACGCCCTGGCAAGCCCCCGCTGCCCCCAGGCTCAGCCGGCCGGGTGCCGGGGAGTCTGGCCGAGGGGTGCACGTGGACCCTGAGGGAAGCAGGGGCTCAGGGGCCTCAGTCGCGCCCCCGAGCAGGGCCGAGGCCCGGTCCCGCTGCAAGGATGCATCCAGAAGACAACCGGGCCCATAGTGGCGGTCATTATGCAGCACGGACGCCACCGCCCTTGTTCCGTTGCGTGCGGCAGCCCTGCCCGGCGGATGGCAGCGGGACTCGGCCCTGGATGGGAGCACCTGCCGTCGCAGCGGGACTCGGCCCTGGATGGGAGCACCTGCCGTGTGCAGGCACGATGCTTTTGGAATAGGCAGAGGGTAACAAGGGACAGAAGCCCTGGTCTCCTGGGGGAGCCAGGCAAGCCAGCCAGTGTATAGTGTGCTGTGGGAGCGGGATGAAGACCGGGGGAGGGGACATGGGGGGGTCAGGGAGAGAGGGGGACCTTGACAGAGGGAAGGGAAGGGGCAGGCCTCCGGTCCAGGCCACGGTGAGCAGAACAGTGTTCTTTCTTTCAATCAAGGAGGAGCCCCTGGAGGCTTGGAGCATGACGCGGCCCCAGCTGCCATCCAGGCAAGAACAGAGAGGCCGAGGAGGAGGTGATGGCAGCCTTGGAGGTGGGGATGATGTGGTGCTGAGCAGGTTTGTGGCAGTCGGGGTCAGGAGAGGGGGTGGGCTTGGGTGAAAGTGCACAGGACCTGCTGTGGGGGAGAGGGGGTCGCCTACCTGCTGAATGGTCACCTTAAAATTGAGGTCAGCAGACGTTTTCATAAAGGCTTCCAGTTCTGCGGACCATCCGTCTCTGTCCCACCCACTGCTCAGCCCTGCTTTAGTGGCCGAGCCGACGTGAAGACGGAAGGGGTGGCTGTGTTCCGCTTGGGCTTTGGTTACACGAGCAGGTAGTGGCCTGAGTGGCCCTTGGGTAGGTCCTTGTTTACACCCCCTGGAATCCTGATCCTGACATGCACAGTCCCTGCTGGAAATTTCACAGGAGCCCTCTGCCTGGCTGCATTCTGACTGAACCCCAAGCTGCCGTCAGCACACTGTCCCCGAAGCCCCCCCCGGCCTGCCTTTCTGTTGGTCCCCGGTATCCCTCAAGCTGTCTCACCTGAGAACAGTTGTGCGTGGGTCCCCTGTGCCTGGAGAGCTTTCTGCTGTCGTGCTCGCTTATTCCACCCTCTTTGATCCCGTTCTGGTGGAATTTGTCATTTCCTGGTCACTTAGGACGCGTTTACCACTGTCGCCTCTGGTTAGATGAGCTCCAAGAGAGCAGCGACTCCGTCCTCTGCCTCCAGCAGGGTGCCTGATGGCTCAGAGGTGTTCATCCGCTCAGCACCTATTTGCTGAGCACCTCCCATGTGCTGGCACCATTCTGGGTGCTCAGGGTACCTTGGGAAACAAAGATCTTTGCCCAGGTGGGGCTGACTGTAGCGGGCCACGGCACACATCAAACAGGGCGACACGTGTGTAAAACTTGGGGTGTGTAGGGGGAGCAGGAAGCTTGAACCAGGGAGTGCAGGGAGGGGCCCGCGGCACTAGCTCACACAAGTGTTAGGCCACGCGGCCAGCATAGGCCTCGCCAAGCAGGTGTCGTTTGAACCCAGGTTGGAAGGAAGGCAAGAAGTGAGCTCTAGGCTTATCAGAGGAAGAGCATTCCAGGCAGCAGTGGGAACAGAGTCGGAGGAACTGCAGGGGCCAGTGTGGCTGGAAGGGAGGGGGGATGAGGTGAGGGGGGTCTCATGCAGGGCCTTCCCAGCCATGGTGAGAACTCTGCCCTTTTCTCTGAGGGAGCAGTGAGCAACCGAAAGGCTTTGAGCAGAGCGGGGCTATAGTCTGACCCACGTGTTTGCCACCACTTGACTGCCGGGTGGAGAAAAGAGCAAACAGCCCTGCCTCCCCGCCAGGGAGGACGCTGTTGTGGTGATCCCGGGAAGGGACCATGGTGGCAGGGAGACGACCTGTAAATGACCAATAAGCATGTGACAGAATGCTCAACAGCAGTAGCCACGAGGGACGTGCAAACCAAAACCACAGTGAGATTCCACTTCATGTCCAGGATGGCAGTTATGAAAGAGTTGGACCATAGCAAGTGCGGGAGAGGATGTTTATTAATCTTGAGAGAGGGAGAGAGAGTACAAGCCAGGGAGGACCAGAGAGGGGGAGAGAAAACCCCAAGTAGGCTCTGCACTGTCAGCACAGAGCCCAGTGCAGGGCTTGATCCCTTGAACTGTTGGATCACGTCCTGAGTCGAGGTCAAGAGTTGGACACTCAGGCTGCCTGAGTGTTGAGCGTCCAACTGAGGTCATGATCTTACAGTTCATGAGTTCGAGTCCCGTGTCAGGCTCTGTGCTGACAGCTCAGAGCCTGGAGCCTCCTTTGGATTCTGTGTCTCCTTTTCTCTCTGCCCCTTCCCAGCTCATGCTTTGTCCTTCTTTCAAAAATAAACATTTTTTAAAAAGTAAAAAAAGTCAGACACTCAACTGACCAAGCTACCCAGGCGCCCCAAGAAATCTGAACTCTTACACATGGCCAGTGGGAATGAGAAATGGTAACACTGCTTTGGAAAACATTCTGGCAGTCCCTCAAATGTAAATACAGCTACCATGTGACCTGGTGGTTCCGCTTATTACTCCAGAGAAATGAAGCTATACATTTGCACAAAGAGTCACACACAGACATTCACAGCGGCATTATATTCGATGACCCACGTGGAACTCACCAGCTGAGGAATGGCCACAGCAGCTGTGGTGCCCCCATACGGTGGGCTATTCTCCGGCCACAGAAAGAGCGAAATTCCTGTATATGATCCACGGTGGAGGACACTCAAACACCTCATGCTCAGGGGAAGAAACTAGAGCAGTGGCCGTGGCAGTTGGAGAGAAGGGGACGGATTTGAGAACTAGTCGGGAGGTGGCCTAGTGATGGCCCTCAGTCAGTTGGGGAGACTGCATAGGGCATAGGGTGCCTTCCCTTTGCCAAATGCTGGTGACCCGGAAACTTACTTTTTTTTTTTTAATGTTTTGTTTTATTTTTGAGAGTGAGAGAGCTCGGGGGAGGGACAGAGGATCTGAAGTTGATTCTGTGCTGACAGCAGAGAGCCCAACGCGGGGCTCGACCTCACAAACCCTGAGATCATGAATTGAGCCAAAGCCAGACACTCAACCCACTGAGCCACTGAGGCACCCCAACCCGGAAACTTCTTCTGCACTGAAACCCAAGCTGTTCCTTCAGCCTGAGTTCTTGCCTCACAAATCGATCTTCATTTCTCCTGTTTGTATTACATTATGAGAGAAGTAGGTTCTTGGGGGGAATTCACACAGCTGCTGAGGTGCAGGAAGGAGACACGGGAGGTACGGCTCTTGCCCTCCTACCCCCTTACTCACAGCCCCTCTGCTACCCCTGTGAGCACCCCGGGGGTCCCAGGGATGTGTGTGCCCGCGTCCGAGTGGAGTGGGTTGTGCGGAGCCCGGCTGCTGTGTGCTGCTCCCTGGGAAGAGCACCTGCAGCCTCTAGCACTCTCCGCCCCGTGGGCGTTGACTCCAGCTCCAGTCCACGGCTACGGGGTGCAGGTAGCACACGTGAACGTTGATCTCTGGGCACCGTTGTGAGCTTTCCTGCCGGAGAAACTCCGAGAAGTGGCCCTTGTCTGGATCCCCACCATCATCAGGACCTGACCCGTTCTGTTTAACAAGTGCTTTTTTTTATGTTTTTTATGTTTATTTATTTTTGAGAGAGAGAGAGAGAGAGATCGAGGGAGGGGCAGAGAGAGAGGGAGACACAGAATCCGAAGCAGGCTCCAGGCTCTGAGCCCAGTGTGGGGCTTGAACTCACCTGACCTGACCTGACCTGACTTGAGCCGATGTTGGATGCTTAACTGACCAAGCCACCCAAGCTCCTCAGCAAGTGGTGGGTTTTTTCTTTTCTTTCTTCACCATCTGTTTGCCAAGCGCTGTACTAGGTGCTTGGATAGATCCGTGAGCGGGACAGGAAGCAAACCCCTGGCTTCCTGGGGCCTTCAGTGTGGTGAGGAGATGGGCAGTAAACGCCAAGCACAAAACCCAGGGTGCTCAGCTGTCCTGGTTTGCACAAGACACAGGACCTCGGGTGCTAAAACTGGGAGTCTCGGGCTAGCGCGCAAGGAAAGTTGGTGGTGTGAAATGATATTAATTACCGGAGAAGTCAGAGCAGGGTGAGGAGGGGGATCATGGGCGCGGGGGGAGGGGGTTTAGGCAGGGGGATGGCCAGGGTACCAGCTGAGCCCGAACATCAGTCATCTTCAAAGTCTGTGCCAACCACGGGCAGACAGGCGCCTTCTCTTTCATCCACGTTGGTTCCTTTCCTTCCAGCGTGGCTGAGTATCTTTTTGTGCATAAATGCCTCCATCTTCATTTCTGAGGCCTCCGGCTGTGGTCGCCAGCAGGTCCTCTGCCCCTGGTGGGCTTCAAGTCTCAGCTCCGGTGCCCGCGCCTGTGCGCGCGCTTCAGTAGGTGTTTAACAAGGACGTGTTCCTTTGTGCCCCAAGAGCAGGAGTTCGAGCTCTACCGGCACTAAGTGCTAAAGGTGCCCCGAAATGCACCAGCTACTCCCTCTAGGGATGGCCGCGCTGGTAACGACCGCATCGCTGCCCATTCCAGGCGCCGGAAACCCTGGAAAGCAGTGCAGACTTCACGTAGGCTGAAAACACACTCCCGTGCACCAGGGCTTCCTGTAAGGGCTGTAAAACCGATACCTCTGGTGCACTCCCAGATTACGCAGGGTGATGACCAGCGCTGGTGAGGACGGCGGCAGAAGTGACCTCGCGTACGAGGACCTGGCAGTGCTTTCCAGGCTGCAGCATGGCTTGTGGGTAGCACGTGTGCCAAGCACGCCGCCCTTGGCTCAGACCTTCATCTCCTGGGGGCTCATCCTAGGAGACGAGCAGCAAACCACCACGTGGTTCGCAAAAGATGTTCCCCAAGGTGTTGTTTACAGTAACGGAGGAGGGAGACCCACACGTGTGACGGTAGGGACGGGAGGGTGTTGCGCACCATTTGTGGTCGGAATCCGGTGTGCCTGCCGAGGATACTGGGCCCTCCTACCTGGAAAGATGGTGCGCAAATGCCAACTACAAAATGCCAGAGCCATGGCGAGATTAGCAACTTCTCATTTGGCAGATGCCCCAGTAATGACCAATTCAGGCAAGAGCGTCACCCAGGGCGGCTTGAAGCAGCAGGTGCAAGTCTGAGGAGGAAGGAGTCCCAGGGCCCTCAGGCAGGGGACTTCCTGCTTAGCAGGGGGACAGCCCTTCTTGGTGCCCTGGCCAGGCGGCCTCAGCTGGTGGCGAGCACAGGCTGCCCCGCAGTGACGTGCCAAGTGGTTGGCATCACTGCTGCCAGGACCTGTTCCCGAGGAGGCCCTGGGCCCGGGTGCAGGGACGTTCTGCAGAAGAGCCGCCCGGGGCTCCTGAAAGGCAGCAGTGGCATCACAGAGACAGAGGGACCGATGAAACCAGAGGAGCCCCAGGAGACGGGACAGCCAGATGCAACACCACGTCCCCAGGCAGCAGGGACTGAAAAGGAATTGCCCCGAAGGGCAGTGTTGGGACAGTTGGTGAAACTGGAGCGTGGGCTCCATCAGCGTGAAGTGCTTGGTTTTGGCCACCGTGCTGTGGATGTGTAAGAGACGTCCTTGTCCAGAAATGCCCCTCGGCGACAGAATGTATGACGTGTGCGATGCACTCACACACACCTCTGGAGAAGGAAAACGGGGTATTTATATGGAAAGCTCAGCACACAGCATCTGCTGTAGGTTTCAGAAGCTCGCAGACCCTCCCTGTCAAATGGGTTAAGAATAGGCTCGTAGGAGCCGTGTTTATCGACGCAGCGGAGTTGCAGACTGAGCCAGTGTTAGGCTATGAAGGCAGAAACGCTCCCGACACACCTTAGCCTTGACTTGCCCATCTGAGGCCCGAGGCACAGTGTGTGCGGATCAGGTTCTTTTCTTGGTGGAACACCAGTGAAGAAGTCGACTGGCATAGAGTCGTGCTGAATGAAAAATACATGCCCTTAAGTCCTGGCATCGCAATTCAGGGTAGTCACCCTGCAGGGCCAAGAAGTCTGGGATCTCCCATCTCTCAGTCCCTCCTGGGCACACGCGCAGTGAGGGGAATGCCAGTCAAAGCCGGCACCATTTATATTTAAGTTTATACTTGATTTTAGGGGCACCCGGGTGGCTCGGTCGGTTGAGTATCCGACTCTTGACTTTAGCTTACGTCTCAGCTCAGGTCATGATCTCATGGTTCATGAGTTCGATCCATGCGTGGGGCTCCACACTGACACAAAAATTCAGAAGCACAATAGAGCGTATGCTGAAAAGGCTCTGGGTGCCCACTCCCCCCTCCCACTCCATAGACAACCTGTATCAGCTAGAATGGACTACACCATGCTGCAGTAACATGTAGCCCCAAAGCCCCTGTTGCTGAAGGAAAAGGCTTTATTTCTCACTCACACCGCATGTTCATCGAGGCTTAGCTGAGTCCCTGTTTGGCATCACCCTTATTCTTTTTTTTTCTTTAAAGATTTTTTTAAAAATGTTTTTTCTTTATTTCTGAGAGAGACAACATGAGCACGGGAGAGGCAGAGAGAGAGGGAGACACAGAATCGGAAGCAGGCTCCAGGCTCCGAGCTGTCAGCACAGAACCCCACGCGGGGCTTGAGCTCATGAACTGCGAGGTCATGACCTGAGCTGAAGTTGGCAGCTTAACCAACTGAGCCACCCGGGCGCCCTGGCATCACCCTTATTCTGGGGCCTTGGCTGGTCTGTCTGGGATGCAGGCTGGCAGCACAGGTGTCACCTGAAGCACTGCCAGTGGGGAAGGGAAGAGCGTGGGGATCTGTCCGCACACTGGCTCTCAGAAGCTTCTACCTGGAGAGGCACTTGTGCTCCTACTTCCAGCACATCACGTGGGTACATCTGATCTCAAGGGGACAGGGGGGTACCGTCCTCCTGTGTCCCTCCGAGGAGAATCACTGCGTGCTCAGGGAACCCATACTTAGGTGCACTGCATGGTCATCATCCCTCCCCAGCCCCCTCCCAGTTTCTGGAGATAAAGATGCCAATGAAAAGTGATTTCTGGGGTGCCTGAGCAGGAGAGGGCCAGAGAGAGAAGGAGACAGACTCTGAAGCAGCTCCAGGCTCCGAGCTGTCAGCACAGAGCCCGACGCGGGGCTCGAACCCACGAACCATGAGATCATGACCTGAGCCGAAGTTGGACGCTTAACCGACTGAGCCTCCCAAGCGCCCCTATACACACACAATCTTAGTGGCTCCATTTTTCTGGAGAACCCTGACTAATACTGTAAAATCTAAAATTTGGGAAACAGGAGCGCCTGGGTGGCTCAGTCAATTAAGCGTCCCACTTCGACTCAGGTCATGATCTCGCAGCTTGTGAGTTCGAGCCCCACATCAGGCTCTTTGCTGACAGCTCAGAGCCTGGAGCCTGCTTCGGATTCTGTGTCTCTCTCTGTCTGGCCCTGCCCCACTCACGCTCTGTCTCTCAAAAAATAAATAAATGTTAAAATTTGGGAAACAAATGCACCAGAGAGGAAGGGATTTTCTTTTCCTGTTTAATAAAAGATTTTATTTTTAAGTTATCTCTGCCCCCAACATGGGGCTCAGACTCACAACTCCAAGATCAAGTGTCACACACTCCACTGACTGAGGCAGCCAGCCTCCCCAGGAAGGGGTTATCTTCGAGATCAGATCAGTACTGAGATGCATCGCACACATGGTCCACTCTCAGAGGATGTGCAAATGAGCCCTTCAATGCAAGATGGGAGTCAAACACTTCGGTGCCCCTAGGGGACAGGTGTCCTAAAGTTCTGAAAGCCTTGCGGACACCTCCTTTCCCCAGTGTGGCTTACAGTCAGCTCCTGTCATCATTATGCAAGTATCTTAACGCACTGGGGGAAAGAAATGCTTCCTTGTTAGCACAAAAACTGGTATTTGAATGAACTGTGCCTTGCAGCACCCCTGTTAGGGATTGAATTGTGACTCTCCCCCTCCCTACCACCAAAAGACACACTGAAGCCCTTCCAAGTCTCCAGGACTTTGGGGAATAGTATCTTTGCAGATGATCGGATTTAGAAGTCACCGAGGACGGGCGCTAGTGGAACATGACAGGTTGTGCTTAGAAAATGAGGAAGTTTGTACCCAGAGATAGAGAAGCACAGAGGGAAGGTGATGTGTGTCGATGAGTGCCAGCTGTTGCCAGCGAGCCGCCAAAAGCTCGAGGAGCGCACGGCACCGGTTCTGCTCGGCCTCAGAAGGAACCGACGCGGACACACTTGGCTCGCAGACCTCCAGCCTGCAGAGCCGGGAAGTGGCGCGTTTCCATCGTGGAAGGGGCTTGGTCCAGCGGCGCCAGAGCCCCCCCCCCCGCTTCAGCCATACACAGCCGAAGGCCTCAGGCAGAAGGAGGTGCAAACACATGCTTCAGTGCACAGAGGGGAGAGGCTTTCTTTGGAAGAAACCAAGGACTTTTAAAGGTGCCATCCAGCCCCTCCCACGCCTGACTCCTTGCTTGGTGACAGACTCCGGGGCAGCCCTGACCACCTGTGTGGACTCTTAGATGCCCACCCCCGCCTTGGCCATGCAGGGGCCTCCCCAGTGACACAAACGCAGAGGTGGAAACCCGTTTCTTCTAGACAGTAAACCTTGAGACCGGGGCTCAGGAAACATCTGTTTATTCCAAAAAATACCAAGTTGCCACTCCACCGCT